>NC_082690.1:27038312-27365330 GCF_949987515.2 Delphinus delphis | reverse complement strand
CTTGATACGATTTCAAGTTTCTAAAATTTACCAAGACATGATTTGTGACCCAAGATATGATTTATCCTGGAGGATGTTTCATGAGGACTTGAGAGGAGAGTGTATTCTGTTGTTTTTGGTTGGAATGTCCTGTAAATATCAATTAAGTCCATCTTGTTTAATGTGTTATTTAAAGCTTGTGTTTTCGTATTTAGTTTCATTTTGGATGATCTGTCCATTGCCGAAAGTGGGTTATTAAAGTCTCCTACTATGATTGTGTTACTGTCGATTTCCCCTTTATGGTTGTTAGCATTTGTCTTATGTACTGAGGGGCTCCTATGTTGGGTGCATAAGTATTTACAATTGTTATATCTTCTTCCTGCATTGATCCATTGATCACTATATAGTGTCCTTCTTTGTCTCTTTTAATAGTCTTTAATGTCTATTTTGTCTGATATGAGAATGGCTACTCCAGATTTCCTTTGATTTCCATTTGCATGGAATATCTTTTTCCAACCCCTCACTTTCAATCTATATGTGCCCCTAGGTCTGAATTGGGTCTCTTGTAGACAGCGTATATATGGATCTTGTTTCTGTATCCATTTAGCTAGTCTATGTTTTTTGGTTGGCATTTAACCATTTACATTAAGGTAATTATCAATATGTATGTTCCTATTACCATTTTATTAATTGTTTTGAGTTTGTTATTTTGTGTCTTTTCCTTCTCTTGTGTTTCCGGCATAGAGAAGTTCCTTTAGTATTTGTTTTAAAGCTGGTTTGTTGGTGCTGAATTCCCTTAGCTTTTGTTTGTCTATAAAGGTTTTAATTTCTCCATCGAATCTGAATGAGATCCTTGCTGGGTCGAGTAATCTTGGTTGTAAGTTTTTCCTTTTCATCACTTTAAATATGTCCTGCCACTCCCTTCTGGCTTGCAGAGTTTCTGGTGAAAGATCAGCTGATAACCTTAAGGGGAATCCCTTGTATGTTATTTGTTGCTTTTTCCTTGCTGCTTTTAATATTTTTTCTTTGTACTTAATTTTTCATTGTTTGATTAATATGTGTCTTGGCATGTTTTTCCTTGGATCTGTCCTGTCTGGGACTCTCTGTGCTTCCTGGACTTGACTGACTATTTCCTTTCCCATAATAGGGACGTTTTCGAGTATAATCTCTTCAAATATTTTCTCAGCCCCTTTCTTTTTCTCTTCTTCTTCTGGGACCCCTATAATTAGAATGTTGGTGCATTTAATGTTGTCCCAGAGGTCTCTGAGATTGTCATCATTTCTTTTCATTCTTTTTTCTTTATTCTGCTCTGTGGTAGTTATTTCCACTATTTTGTCTTCCAGATCATTTATCCGTTCTTCTTCCTCAGTTTTTCTGCCATTGATTCCTTCTAGAGAATTTTTAATTTCATATATTGTGTTTTTTATCATTGTTTGTTTGCTCTTTAGTTCTTCTAGGTCCTTGTTAAACATTTCTTGTATTTTCTTCATTCTATTTTTGAGCTTTTGGATCATCTTTACTATCATTACTGTGAATTCTTTTTCAGGTAGACTGCCTATTTCCTCTTCATTTGTTTGGCCTCATGGGTTTTTACTTTGCTCCATCATCTGCTGTGTATTTCTCTGTCTTCTCATTTTGTTTAACTTACTGTGTTTGGGGTCTCCTTTTCACAGCCTGCAGGTTTGCAATTCCCATTGTTTTTGGTGTCTGCCCCCAGTGGGTATGGTTGGTTCTGTGGGTTGTGTGGGTTTCCTGGGGGAGGAGAGTGGTGCCTGTGTTCTGGTGGATGAGGCTGCATCTTGTCTTTGTGTCTGACAGGACCATGTCCGCTGGTGTGTTTTGGGGTGTCTGTGAACTTGTTATGATTTTAGGCAGCCTCTCTGCTAATGAGTGTGGCTGTGTCCCTTTCTTGCTGGTAGTTTGGCATGGGATGTCCAGCACTGGAGCTTGTTTGTCTTTGAGTGGAGGTGGGTCTTAATGTTGAGATGGAGATCTCTGGGAGAGCTCTCACTGATTGATATTACATCAGGCTCGTAGGTCCCTGTTGGTCCAAGGTGCAGTACTTGGCTCTCCCACCTCAGATACTCTGGCCTGGCACCGGCCAGAGCACCAAGATCCTGTCAGCCACATGGCTTACATGTAAATGAGTTAAATTCTCCAATCCAAAGGCACAGGGTGGCCAGACTTCTGCACTCTGCTCAGTCCTCCTGCTGGGCATTGTCCTCCTGCCGGGCATTGTCCTCCAGTCCTGGTTGATATGGAGAGACTGCTTTGGATCCAGATCCAGCTGCATTTCCTGGCATCTAGAAGTAGCAGCTGTTGCCCCCATCTTCCCCTTTCCTGCCACAACTCGTCAGGATACTGGAGTGTCCGAGGTTCCACCCCTCATGCTGCTCACAGTGCTGATCCCATCGGTATTGATTTTTGTCATAAGAATTCACCGTTATTTATTTAATCATTCTTTTATCGATGGAGTTGAAGATATTTCCATTTTTATTATTTTTTTGGTGAATAACTTTTATACATGGATCTGTGCCTGCCTTTCTGTTTATTATCTTAGTAAACTTGGTGACTCAAGGGTATGGATATATTTAAGGTTCTTAATATATATTGTTAATTTTATTTCAAAGAAGTTTTACCAATATACCTTCCCAATGTCAGTAATAATTGTGCCAGATGACCCAGCATTTGCACTCTTGAATATTATCCCAGAGAAACAAAGAATTATCCTCATACAAACACCTATACAGGAATTTTTTTTTTTTTGAGGTATGCGGGCCTCTCACTGTTGTGGCCTCTCCCATTGTGGAACACAGGCTCCGGACATGCAGGCTCAGCGGCCATGGCTCATGGACCCAGCCTCTCTGCAGCATGTGGTATCTTCCCAGACTGGGGCATGAACCCGTGTCCCCTGAATCGGCAGGCAGACTCTCAATCACTGTGCCACCAGGGAAGCCCTATACAGGTATTTTAATAGAGAATTTATTCATAGTAGCTAAAAACTGGAAACAAGCTAGGTGTCCTTTAATGGGCAAAAGGTTAAACAACCTGTGGTCTCTCCATATCATGGAATAAAAAGGATGACACTGTTGATAAGTGCAAAACTTGGATGAATCTTCAAAGAATTATGCTGAGTGAATATGACAACCCCAAAAGATAAAATGTTGCATGATTCCATTTATATGAATTTTTGAAGTGAGAAAAGAAAATGAATAGCTTAGTAGTTGCCTTGGTTTAAGGATAGGGGAGGGGCAAGCAGCGCCAAATATGGTTATAAAGGGGCCACACAAGGAATCCTTGTGAGGATGGAACTATTCTGCATCTTGACTGGTGGTGGATACACAAACCTATATACATGTGATAAAATTGCATAAAACTAAATACACACATCATTGAATCCAAGTTGGGAGATCTTTAGTGCAAGACTGGTGGTGGATTGTATCAATGTCAGTATTTATTTTGTGATATTGTGTTGTAATTTTGCAAGATGTTAACACTGGGGAAACTGGGTAAAGGACATACGAGATCTCTATTATTTTTTACAACTGAATATTAATCTACAATCATCTCAAAATAAAAAGTTTTATTAAAAACAATGATGTATGAAATTTATCATGTAGCTTTAGTAATTTCTATATAATAAAAGTTGTGTTCTTTGATGACTTTTCTGTAATGTAATTAGGAAATTGTCCCTTTCTTTCTACTATTACTAGCCAATAGGTATTCATTCAGTATACAGCTGAAACGTTTCCTTGTTTCCCTGCCCTCATATTCTTCTTTTACGTTTTAGTAATTTTTGCAGTGCAATATGTATCACAATTACAAAAATATTTATTTATCTTCTAGCCATTTTGTTTGGACATGATCACACATCTTTCACTGATGTATCTCTACGGTAGCTCCGACCTAAGCCTGATTTTTAAATTTTTGTTTTTGTTTTCTTCAACTATAGTGTAATTACCAAAGGACTACTAGTTTAGCACTGGTTGTATTAGTGCATAGTGAACTGATTTGTATGCTGGAGGTCAGTAAGAAATGCTGTTAAAAGTGTTCTTTTATCAAAAAAGATACTGATTTTACTTTTGAAAAAAATTATGGATGATTTTTATTTTCATCTTTATTGACATTTATTTTTTAACATCTTTATTGGAGTATAATTGCTTTACAATGATGTGTTACTTTCTGCTTTATAACAAAATTAATCAGCTATAAATATAAATATATACCCATATCTATTCCCTCTTGTATCTCCCTCCCTCCCACCCTCCCTATCCCACCCCTCTAGGTGGTCACAAAGCACCCAGCTGATCTCCCTGTGCTATGTGGCTACTTCCCACTAGCTATCTATTTTACAATTGGTAGCACATATAAGTCCATGCCACTCTCTCAGTTCTTCCCAGCTTACCCTTCCCCCTCCCCATATCCTCAAGTCCATTCTCTAGTAGGTCTGCATCTTTATTCCCATCCTGCCCCTAAGTTCTTCTTAATATATATATATATTTTTAGATTCCATATATATGTGTTAGCATGCCTTATTTGTTTTTCTCTTTCAGACTTACTTCACTCTGCATGACAGACTCTAGGTCCATCCACCTCACTACAAATAACGCAATTTTGTTTCTTTTTATGGCTAATATTCCATTGCATATATGTGCCACATCTTCTTTACCCATTCATCTGGTGATGGATACTTAGGTTGCTTCCATGTCCTGGCTATTGTAAACAGAGCTGCAATGAACATTGTGGTACATGACACTTTTTGAATTATGGTTTTCTCAGCGTATATGCCCAGTAGTGGGATTGCTGGGTCATACGGTAGTTCTATTTTTAATTGTTTAAACAATCTACACAGTGTTCTCCATAGTGGCTATATCAATTTACATTACCACCAAGAGTGCAAGAGGGTTCCCTCTTCTCCACACCCTCTCCAGCATTTATTGTTTGTAGATTTTTTAATTCTGACTAGTGTGAGTTGATACCTCATTGTAGTTTTGATTTGCAATTCTCTAATGATTAGTAATGTTGAACTTCCCTTCATGTGTTTGTTGGCAATCTGTATATCTTCTTTGGAGAAAAGTCTGTTTAGGTCTTCTGCCCATTTTTGGATTGGGTTGTTTGTTTTTTTGATATTGAGCTGCATGAGCTGCTTATAAATTTTGGAGATTAATCCTTTGTCAGTTGCTTAATTTGCAAATATTTTCTCCCATTCTGTGGGTTGTTTTATCGTCTTATTTATGGTTTCCTTTGCTGTGCAAAACCTTTTAAGTTTTATTAGGTCCCGTTTGTTTATTTTGTTTTAATTTCCATTTCTCTAGGAGGTGGGTCAAAAAGGATCTTGCTGAGATTTATGCCATAGAGTGTTCTGCCTATGTTTTACTCTAAGGGTTTTATAGTATCTGGCCTTACATTTAGGTCTTTAATCCATTTTGACTTTATTTTTATGTATGGTGTTAGGGAGTGTTCTAATTTCATTCTGTTTTTTTTTTGCGGTACACGGGCCTCTCACTGCTGTGGCCTCTCCCACTGTGGAGCACAGGCTCTGGACATGCAGGCCCAGCGGCCATGGCTCGCAGGCCCAGCCACTCCACAGCATGTGGGACTCTCCCGGACCGGGGCATGAACCTGCATCCCCTGCATTGGCAGGCGGACTCTCAATCACTGCGCCACCAGGGAAGCCCCTAATTTCATTCTTTAATATGTAGCTGTCCCGTTTTCCCAGCACCACTTACTGAAGAGGCTGTCTTTTCTCCATTGTATATTCTTGCCTCCTTTATCAAAAATAAGGGGACCATATGTGCGTGGGTTTCTCTCAGGGCTTTCCATCCAGTTCCATTGATCTATATTTCTATTTCTGTGCCAGTACCATACTGTCTTGATTACTGTAGCTTTGTAATATAGTCTGAAGTCAGGGAGCCTGCTTCTTCCAGCTTCACTTTTCTTTCTCAAGATTACTTTGGCTATTCGGGGTCTTTTGTGTTTCCATACAAATTTTGAAATTTTTGGTTCTTGTTCTGTGACAAATGCCATTGGTAGTTTGATAGGGATTGCGTTCAATCTGTACATTGTTTTAGGTAGTATAGTCATTTTCACAGTGTTGACTCTTCCTGTCCAAGAACATGGTATATCTCTCCATCTATTTGTATCATCTTCAGTTTCTTTCATCAGTGTCTTATAATTTTCTGCCTACAGGTCTTTTGTCTCCTTAGGTAGGTTTATTCCTAGGTATTTTATACTTTTACTTGAAAGGTTAATGCGAGTTTTTCCTTAGTTTCTCTTTCAGATTTTTCATCATTAGTGTATAGGAATGCAAGAGATTTCTGTGCATTAATTTTACATCCTGCTACATTACCATATTGATTGATTAGCTCTAGTAGTTTTCTTGTACCATGTTTAGGATTGTTTATGTGTAGTATCATGTCATCTGCAAACAGTGACAGCTTTACTTCTTCTTTTCTGATTTGGATTCCTTTTATTTCCTTTTCTTCTCTGATTGCTGCAGCTAAAACTTCCAAAACAATGTTAAATAATAGTGGTGAGAGTGGGCAACCTTGTCTTCTTCCTGATCTTAGTGGAAATGTTTTCAGTTTTTCCCCATTGAGAATGATGTTGGCTGTGGGTTTGTCATATATGGCCTTTATTATGTTGAGGAAAGTTCCCTGTATGCCTACTTTCTGCAGGGTTTTTATCTTAAATGGGTGTTGAATTCTGTTGAAAGCTTTTTCTGCATCTATTGACATGATCATATGGTGGGGTTTTTTTTTTTGAGTTTTATTTTTTTTCTTTCTTTCTTTCTTTCTTTATTTTGCAGTATGCAGGCCTCTCACTGTTGTGGCCTCTCCTGTTGCAGAGCACAGGCTCCAGACACGCAGGCTCAGCGGCCATGGCTCACGGGCCCAGCCGCTCTGCAGCATGTGTGATCTTCCCGGACTGGGACACAAACCCATGTCCCCTGCATCGGCAGGCAGACTCCCAACCACTGCGCTACCAGGGAAGCCCATTTTATTTATTTTTTTATACACAGGTTCTTATTAGTATCAATTTTATACACATCAGTGTATACATGTCAATCCCAATCGCCCAACTCATCACACCCCCACCCCCACCTCCACCCGCCCACCACTTTCCCCCCTTGGTGTCCATACGTTTGTTCTCTACGTCTATGTCTCAATTTCTCCCCTGCAAACCAGTTCATCTGTACGATTTTTCTAGGTTCCACATTATTGGGTTAATATACGATATTTGTTTTTGTCTTTCTGACATACTTCACTCTGTATGACAGTCTCTAGATCCATTCATGTCTCAACAAATAACCCAATTTCGTTGCTTTTTATGGCTTAGTAATATTCCATTGTATAGATCATATGGTTTTATTCTTTAATTTAATATGGTGTATCACATTGATTGATTTGCATATATTGAAGAATCCTTGCATTCCTGGAATAAACCCCACTATGATCCTTTAATATGCTGTTGGACTCTACTTGCTAGTATTTTGTTGAGAATTTTTGCATCTATGTTCTTCAGTGATATCGACCTGTAGTTTTCTTTTTTTGTGACAGCTTTGTCTGGTATTGGTATCAGGGTGATAGTGACCTTGTAGAATGAGTTTGGGAGTGTTCCTCCCTCTGCTATATTTTGCAAGAGTTTGAGAAGGATAGGTGTTAGCTCTTCTCTAAATGTTTGATAGAATTTGCCTGTGAAGCCATCTGGTCCTGGGCTTTTTTTGTTGCAAGATTGTTAATCACAGTTCCAATTTCAGTGCTTGTGATTGGTCTGTTCATATTTTCTATTTCTTCCTGATTCAGTCTTGGCAGGTTGTGCATTTCTAAGAATTTGTCCATTTCTTCCAGGTTGTCCATTTTATTGGCATAGAGTTGCTTGTAGTAATCTCTCACGATCTTTTGTATTTCTGCAGTGTCCGTTGTTACTTCTCCTTTTTCATTTCTAATTCTATTGATTGGAATCTTCTCCCTTTTTTTCTTGATGAGTCTGGCTAATGGTTTATCAATTTTGTTTATCTTCTCAAAGAACCAGCTTTTCGTTTTATTGATCTTTGCTATTGTTTCCTTCATTTCTGTTTCATTTATTTCTGATCTGATCTTTATGATTTCTTTCCTTCTGCTAACTTTGGGGGTTTTTTTTTTATGTTCTTCTTTCTCTAATGCTTTAGGTGTACAATAAGGTTGTTTATTTAACATTTTTCTTGTTTCTTGAGGTAGGATTGAATTGCTATAAACTTCCCTCTTTGAACTGCTTTTGCTGCATCCCATAGATTCTGGATCATCGTGTTTTCATTGACAATTGTTTCTAGGCATTTTTTATTTCCTTTTTTATTTCTTCAGTGATCTCTTGGTTATTTAGTAGTGTATTGTTTAGCCTCCATGCATTTGTATTTTTTCGATATTTTCCTATAATTGATATCTAGTCTCATAGCATTGTGGTTCGAAAAGTTACTTGATACCTTTTCAATTTTCTTAACTTTACCAACGCTTGATTTGTGACCCAAGATATTATGTATCCTGGGGAATGTTTCATGACCTCTTGAGCAGAAGGTGTATTGTGTTGTTTTTCGATGGAATGTCTTATAAATATCAATTAAGTCCATCTTGTTTAATGTATCATTTAAAGCTTTTGTTTTCTTAATTATTTTCATTTTGGACGATCTGTCCATTGCTGAAAGTGGTGTGTTCAAGTACGCTACTATCATTGTGTTACTGTCGATTTCCCCTTTTATGGCTGCTAGCATTTGCCTTATGTATTGTGGTGCTCTTATGTTGGGTACATAAATATCTGCAAGTGTTATTTCTTCTTCTTGGATCTATCCCTTGATCATTGTGTAGTGTCCTTCTTTGTCTCTTGTAAGAGTCTTTATTTTAAAGTCAATTTTGTCTGATATGAGAATTGTTGCTCCAGCTTTCTTTTGATTTCCATTTGCATGGAATATCTTTTTCCATCCCTTCACTTTCAGTCTGTTTGTGTCCCTAGGTCTGATGTGGGTCTCTTGTACACAGCATATATATGGATCTTGTTTTTGTATCTATTCAGCCAGTCTATATTTTTTGGTTGGAGCATTCAATTCATTTACAATTAAGGTAATTATCAATATGTATGTTCCTATTACATTTTTAAAAACTGTTTTAGGTTTGTTATTGTAGGTCTTTTCCTTCTCTTTTGTTTCCTGCCTAGAGAAGTTCCTTTAGCATTTGTTGTAAAGCTGGTTTTGTGGTGCTGAATTCTCTCATTTTTTGCTTGTCTGTAAAGGTTTTAATTTCTCCATTGAATCTGAATGAGATCCTTGCTGGGTAGAGTAATCTTTTGTTGTAGGTTTTTCCCTTTCATCACATTAAATATGTCCTTACACTCCCTTTTGGCTTATAGGGTTTCTGGTGAAAGATCAGCTGTTAACCTTATGGGGATTCCATTGTATGTTATTTGGGTTTTTTCCCTTGCTGCTTTTAATATTTTTTCTTTGTATTTAATTTTTGATAGTTTGATTAATATGTGTCTTGGAGTGTTTCTCCTTGGATTTATCCTGTATGGGACTCTCTGGGCTTCCTGGACTTGATTAACTATTTCATTTCACATATTAGGGATGTTTTCAAATATAATCTCTTCACATATTTTCTCAATCCCTTCCTTTTTCTCCTCTTCTTCTGGACCCATATAATGCAAATGTTGGTGTGTTTAATGTTTTCCCAGAGGTCTCTGAGTCTGTCCTCAATTCTTTTCATTCTTTTTTCTTTATTCTGTTCAGCAATAGTGATTTCCACTATTTTATCTTCCATGTCACTTATCTGTTCTTCTGCTATTGATTCCTCCTAGAGAATTTTTAATTTCATTTATTGTGTTGTTCATCATTGTTTGTTTGCTCTTTAGTTCTTCTAGGTCCTTCTTAAACGTTTCTTTTATTTTCTCCAATGTAGTTCCAAGATTTGGGATCATCTTTACCATCATTACTGTGAATTCTTTTTCAGGTAAACGCCTATTTCCGCTTCATTTGTTTGTTCTGGTGTATTTTTACGTTGCTCCTTCATCTGCTGTGTGTTTCTCTGTCTTCTCATTTTGCTTAACTTACTGTGTTTGGGTCTCCTGTTTGCAGGGTGTAAGTTCATACTTGCTGTTGTTTTTTGGTGTCTGCCCCCAATGGCTTAGGTTGGTTCACTGGGTCATGTGTGCTTCCTGGTGGAGGAGAGTAATTCCTGTGTTCTGGTGTATGAGGCCAAATCTTGTCTTTCTGGTAGGCAGTTCCATGTCCTATGGTGTGTTTTGGGGTCTGTGACCTTATTATGATTTTAGGCAGCCTTTCTGCTAGTGGGTGGTGGGGTTGTGTTACTGCCTTGCTAGTTGTTTGGCATAGGTTGTCTAGCACTGTACCTTGCTGGTTGTTGAGTGGAGCTGGGTCTTGCCGTTGAGATGGAGATCTCTGGGAGATTTTCACTGTTTGATATTACCTGGAGCTGGGAGGTCTCTTGTGGACCAATGTCCTGAACTTGGCTCTCCCACCTCCAAGGCACATGCCTGACACTGGGCTGGAGCACCAAGACCCTGTCATCCACACAGCTCAGAGTAAAAGGGAGAACAAAAAAAAGAAAGAAGGAATGAAAGAAAGAAATATAAAATAAAGTTATTGTAATAAAAAATAAAACATAATTATTAAAATAAATTAAAAAGTAATATAAAAGGAAAGAAAGAAAGAAATAAGAGAGCAACCAAACCAAAAAACAAATCCACCAATGATAACAAGCTCTAAAAACTGTACGAACAAAACAAAACAAACAAAAAAACCCCTGACAGACAGAACCCTAGGACAAATGGTAAAAGCATAGCTATACAGACAAAATCACAGAGAGAAGCATACACATACACACTCAGCAAAAGAGAAAAAGGAAAAAAAATATATATATATCTTTGTTCCCAACATCCACCTCCTCAATTTGGGATGATTCATTGTCTATTCAGGTATTCCACAGATGCAGGGTACATCAAGTTGATTGTGGAGATTTAATCTGCTGCTCCTGAGGCTGCTGGGAGAGGTTTCCCTTTCTCTTCTTTGTTCTCACAGCTCCTGGTGTTCAGCTTTGGATTTGTCCCTGCCTCTGTGTTTAGGTCACCTGAGGGCATCTGTTCTTCGCTCATACAGGATGGGGTTGAAGGAGCAGCTGATTTGGGGGCTCTTGCTCACTCAGGCCAGGGGGAGGGAGGGGTACAGAATGCTGGGTGAGCCTGTGGCGGCAGAGGCCAACATGACATTGCACCAGACTGAGGCTTACTGTGTGTTCTCCTGTGGAAGTTATTCCTGGATCATGGGACCCTGGAAGTGGCAGGCTGCACAGGCTCCCAGGAGGGGAGATGTGGATAGTGACCTGTGCTTGCACACAGGCTTCTTGGTGGCTGCAGGAGCAGCCTTAGCATCTCATGCCCGTCTCTGGGGTCTGCGCTGATAGCCGCAGCTTGCGCCCATCTCTGACGCTCGTTTAGGCCGTGCTCTGAATCCTGTCTCCTCACGCACCTTGAAACAATGGTCTCTTGCCTCTTAGGCAGTTCCAGACATTTTCCCGGACTCCCTCCCAGCTAGCTGTGGTGCACTAGCCCCTTTCAGGCTGTGTTCACGCAGCCAACCCCAGTCCTCTTGCTGGGATCTGAAATCCGAAGCCGGAGCCTCAGCTCCCTGCTCCCACCTGTCCTGGCAGGTGAGCAGAGAAGCCTCTCAGGCTGGTGAGTGCTGGTCAGCACTAATCCTCTGTGTGGGAATCTCTCCGCTTTGCCCTCTGCACTCCTGTTGCTCTGCTTTTCTCTGTGGCTCCAAAGCTTTCCCTCCCCCCACCCCCCACCATCTCTGCCAGTGAAGGGGCTTCCTAGTATGTCAAAAGTTTTCATCCTTCACAGCTCCCTCCCAGTGGTGTAGGTCATATCCCTATCCTGTTGTCTCTGTCTTGTCTTTTCTTTTCTTTTTTTTTTTCTTTTTGGCAGTACACGGGCCTCTCACTGTTGTGGCCTCTCCCGTTACGGAGCACAGGCTCCGGACGCGCAGGCTCTGTGGCCATGGTTCACGGGCCTAGCCGCTCTGCAGCATGTGGGATCTTCCCGGACCGGGGCACAAACCCATGTCCCCTGCATTGGCACGCGGACTCTCAACCACTGCACCACCAGGGAAGCCCTGTTTTTTCTTTTGCCCTACCCAGGTATGTGGGGATTTTCTTGCCTTTTGGAAGGTCTGAGGTCTTCTGCCAGCGTTCAGTATGTGTTCTGTAGGAATTGTTCCACATGTAGATGTATTTCTGATGTATTTATGGGGAGGAAGGTGATCTCCACGTCTTACTCTTCCACCATCTTGAAGGTCTCCTCCTAGTTACTTTTTTTTTTTTTTCAAATTGCTCTAAATGGGAGAATTGAGTTAATGATATTCCTTGCATCCTCTGTTTATAACACTTGACAATCATCACTCTATGCCAGGACCTTCTTTTCATTTTTCTTTTTGTTTGGTTCTCTATAACGGGCTCATACTCCCCTACTCCACATTCCATGTTTGTTTTCTCTTTTATGTATAGGTGTATCCTTATAAAATGTGTAGCATTTTGTGTGTTTTTCACATTTACATCAACATTATTGTGATATTTATGTCATATATCTGTTTAAATAAAATAATTATTTGTGGATCTCTGGTATTCCATATAAATTTGAGTAGGAGTTTATGACGTTCTTTAAAGTAGTTAACTTGAATCTTTGTTAGAATTACACTGAATTTTTAGATTAATTTGAGAAAAAATTGAGCTCTTCACTGTGTTTAGTGCGTTCCTTGTAAGGAAAGGTCTAAGTGATAGATAATTTACTTGATAGTATGTATGTCTCTTTCCTCTCCTGAGATTTTAACAAGGGAACCTGGTGTTATTTGCCTAATGTCTCTTTGATGATGTTTTTAGTTTTCATGCTTTAATTATTTTTATTGCATTTTTGGTGCATACTACTGTACATGAACTAATACTTAGGTCGTTGTCATAATACTAATGCATAGATTTCTGTTATAATGCTTATAAATGTTCCCTTATTATTGTGTAATTTTCAATTGTAGAAGCCTGACAAAAGGATTTGAAATCCAATTTACAACTTCTTGAAATTGTGTGGATAAACTTATTTGCATAAGGATAACCATTTGTGTGTCTTAGCTGTAGCTGGAACAGTCCCAAACAAATGGGTCTTAGCTTATTTGGACTTCATTTTGCCAGTGATGTCTGCTTGATCTTATTTCTCTATGTGCTATGTTATAATTAATTATGTCCCACACCCTGAATTAATATATTGAAGTCCTAACCCCTCATGTGACTGTATTGGAGATTGGGTCTTTAAGGAGGTGATTATAGTTAAATGAAGTGATAAGAGTAGAGTTTAGAGTTATAGAGCTAGTGCACTTACAAGAACTAGAAACCAGACACCAGAGCTCTCTCTCTGCCATATGAACCACACAGCAAGAATGCAGCTGCCTGCAGGACAGAAAAAGAGCCTTAACCAACATGTGGCCATGTTGGTACCCTGATTTCAAACTTCCAACCTCCAGAACTATAAGAAAATAAATTTCTGTTGTTTAAGCCACCCAGTCTATGGTGTTTTGTTATGGCAACCTGAGCTGACTAAGTCACTAAGTCTGACATCAGAGTGATTGCCATATTAATTAATGCTCTTCCAGATAAAGTTATGAGTCAGCTTTCCATTAGAAATCATTTTATAACAGTCTATTTTTCTAGTAGGGTGTTTCAGCATTAGAGTAAATGAGACATTGGTCATATCTTTCCATGTTTTCTGACTACTAATGAACTACTTTATGAAGTAATAGCCGCTCTTTTTCTAGCCAGTGCCTTATAAGATGGTTAGGCTTTATGTATCATTTCCTGTCTTTTCTGATATCAGGATATAAAATTATTTCACTATATAATTCAATTAGGACACCTGAGACACTTAGTAAGCCAGGCTTCTGAAATCCAAAATAGTATTGCTTATGCATCTTAATATATATATATTTTAATGCAGGGGCCATTTAAGGAGTCAGAGTCACCTAGAAAATTAGATAATTGCACTTTCTTTCCAAATCAATCAGCATCATACATGTTTTTTCGTCAAGGGAATATGTCATAGCAATCTGATGGTTTCTCATATCTATATTTGAGACTTAATTCTCAGATTGAATATACTAAATTTTTAGTAGATTTGGGGCTTATATAAAAGGTAGGCTTTGTCATAAGTATGGAAAAGAAATTTTATATTTATCTTTAACACCTGCCTCAGTGCTTGAAACATATTAGGACAACAGATGGGTAGATATTTGTTATACATCATAAAACAACTAAAAAAAACTCCTTCATATCAAAATTAATTTATGTAAGAATTTGAAACATTCTGAAATTGATTTTTAAAGTGCTTCTCAAATAATAATTATGACAAACTTCTCCAAAGGCGTTCATGAAAACTTCTGAGTTACTGGGATAGACATGTTTACTAACAAAATAATCAATGGTTACACATTCTAAACATTTATTTAGTCAACATGATGGAATATTGAGATAATATTATAGTAATTTAAACACTTCCATTATCATTGGAGGTAAGGAAAGCAGTGAAAATTTTGTGGTAAACACTTTCAGGATATTACTCTTCTCCATTTTGGATGAGATGCAGGTAAAGTCCTGCAGAGTTCCACTCTACATTGTGAAAATGTTACTACTGCTTTGCTCTGAGGATGGTGTAGGTCAAGTGGAGGATAGTTTGTTTAGCTTTTAAAATGTAGTTCTGGCTTTTTGTTCAGTATCAACTAAGTTTGATTGCTTAGAAATAACCTTAGGTTTAAACTATGATAGCTGTGAGTAACTTGATAGTTACTTGATAGTTTTCTGTCTAGTGAAGAAGAAAATAATTCTGGTTACTTTCGATTCCATTATTTTGTCAAGTTTGTAATATAAAAAAGGGCTTAGAGCTGGATTAGAAAAATGCTTCTTATCTTCTAAGAAAATGTTCCATGTTAGCTATGCCATCTCTACATTATTAGCTGGGAATTACGGTGTACCATGTTGTGAGTATCCTTACAAAAAGGCTTGCGAGAAATTATAGACAGTTTTACCCAATTGTGACCATACTCTAGTTTGATGGTAATTTAGAAGAGAAGTAATACATTTCATAGAAAGCCCTTTGTCATTTTCTAGCATCTTCCCTGCCCTTGGCAATTACTTTGTCTCCTTTGTTATTTAGATAACAATAGATAATCAGAATTTTTATTTAAAAAATTCTATTCTCATTTATTGCTGGTGGGAATGTAAAATGGTACTGTCTCTTTGGAAGACACTTTGAAGGTTTCTTACATAAACTAAACATAATTTTGACACACCATTGATCCAGCAATCACACTCCTTGGTATTTACCCAAAGGAGTTGAAACTTATATTCACACATAAGCCTGCACACAGATGTTTATAGCAGCTTCCTTTGTAATTGGTGAAATGTAGAAGCAATCAAGATGTCCTTCTGCAGGTGAATGGATAAATAAACTGAGGTACACCCAGGCAATGGAATGTTATTCAGCAATAAAAAGAAATGAGCTATCAAGCCATGACAAGACATGGAGAAATCTTAAATGCATACTACTAAGTGAAAGAAACCTATCTGAAAAGGCTACATACTGTAAGATTCCAACTATATGACATTCTGGAAAAGACAAAATTATGGAGACAGAAGAGCAGTGGTTGCCAGGAGCTGGGGGTAGAGGATGGAGGGAGTGATAAATAGGTAGAGCTCAGAGAATTTTTAGGGAAGTGAAAATACTCTGTATGAAACGATAATCATGGATACATGTCATTGTGCATTTGTCAAAACCTATAGAATGTACAACACCAAGAGTGAATTGTAATGTAAACTATGGACTTGAGTAATTATGTGTCAATGTAGATTCATCAGTTATAACAAATGTACCATTTTGGTAAGAGATGTTAATAATGGGGGATGCTATGCATCAGTGGGGCAGGAGATATGTGGAAAATCTCTGTATCTTCCACTCAATTTTACTGTGAACCTAAAACTTCTCTAAAACTAAGTCAGAAAAGTCACAAATCTTCATTTGAGTGGTATCTAGTAATTTCAAACTAGCTAGCTAAGTCATAAAAACCTCTCTTGCCTTTGGGTAGTTAGCTACAAATTCCACCAGGGCCTGAGAAATATGATAGTTTAAAATGAACCCTGACCAAGGATGTCTGTAAAGGAAGTTTGATTCTGGTTAAATCCAAATTGATTTTGAGAAAGCTATAGGAAAAAAATACTTTGGTGTAAAGAGAAATATACTGGCCTCCAAGGGAAATCCTAAAGGGTTACTGGTGGCCTTGCCTTTATGTTTCAGTGCAATATAATTCCATAATAGGTCATGTAAGCTGAAATGTAATACAGAGAAATTCCATATTATTGTTTCTCTAGAGACATTTCACTCAGGGTCAAAGTTAGATTGAATCAAGATAGGGAGGCAGTACAAGTGAACTGAGAAAATTGGATATGGTCAGACAGCATTAGAGAAAAGAATGAACTGACTCTGGGTGTGAAAAGCTTCAGAAATTGGTAATGGAAATTTTTTATAATTTCAATGAATGTCATAATTATTAAATAATATTTATTTAGTACTCTCTTGTGCTTGGGACTTTGGCCACATCTATTTAATGTTATACAATAAATTAAAATTTATTTTTTTCTCCTTTGAAAGTTTACACTCTAAAGAATGATATTAGAGTTTTAGAACAGAATAAGTCATTGGACACATGTTAGAAGTTGTGTTAGTTTTTATATTTGAACAGTCTTTGCAGGTCATAGATTCATAAGGAAGATATATGTAAATGCTTTCATGACTATAAGGGAAAACTGACAGTTCTGGACGCCTGGTACAGTTTGGGGCCACTTCCTAGATACGTGTTAAGGTGCCAGTAGTTTGATCCATCATTGCCTTTGCAATGTTTGTGAAAATGTCAACACAGTGAAAAACACAAGTCATTCTTGATATTATTTTTGAAAACAGTTTTGATGTTATGGATTCCTTGACATGATTGCTAAAATTCCTGGAGGTCTGAGGACCATATTTTGAGTATGAAATCTCTAGGCCTAGGATATCCAAGGAAAAGAGAGGATGTGCTCTTTTTGTTTAGCTGTTCCTTCTGTTTGATCTTGAAAGTGTAACTTTCTTGTTTGAAAAGTCCCTAAATTCCATAGCACTAAGAGTATTTATTTATTTTCATTAATGTTAAGATTTCCAGTTGTCTCCTTTAGAAGAATTACAGTAGCTTTTTGGAAAGATATTACTTGCATGGTGTTTCGATTAAGGGTAAGAATAAACAATGATTTTTTTTTATTGGTGATGAAAATAAATTTCATACCTTTTCTTAAAATGTGCTGTGCAAGAATACAGAAAATCTGGAGATATAGCAGATGTTTTCAGAAATTATTCAAAAAAAAGAAGCTTAGTCTTAGAAACACCAGAGACCACCTGATTTAAGATAGATATTATATGTTTATTTGAACATAAATATTTTATTATTACTATCTTTGCTAAATTGAGCCATGCAATTATGGCTAATAGATGATTATGCTTGGTTTTTATCAAAACATTACATTAGTTACCAGATATCATACATTGATTGACTACATATGTCATAGGTTCTTAATTTGGACGTACAGATGTATTTCAGGAGCTCCATGAACCCCCTGAATTACTAATACGAAAAATCTGGTACACAGTTAATTTTATGGGGTGAAGGTCTATCAGATTATCAGAAGGTTTTCCTGGAAGTACTCATTATTCTGTATTTATGGAATTGGCTACAAATACTTTATTTCAATTCCATGGGGAGGAAAATATTTTTAACACAAGATAGATTAAACAACTGGTTACTTGAAATATCTCTCTGTAACTATTAATTTGCTATTATGTAGACAAAGCACGTCTTTTAATTGTCTGAATTAATTTATAATACATGAAATTCACCTACAATTCTTCTATTTATTGCTCCATGAAACAGCATGCTTTGGGCTACTACTAAATTTTCCACATGCAGGACATTTCCACTTTTATATTTAAAAATATATTCTTTTAGATTATATTGTTTCATTCAAACTCTTTTCGGAAATGCAGTGAAGTTTCATTTAAAAATGCATTTTGAATGAGTCAGCTTTTCATTGTATAGATTCATTATCTTGTCATTGTGTATTTAAATGTTTTTTGTTTGTATATTTTCTAATGATATTCCTTTTTTTCAACATCTTTATTGGACTGTAATTGCTTTACAATGGTGCATTAGTTTCTGCTTTATAAAAAAGTGAATCAGCTATACATATACATATATCCCCATATCTCCTCCCTATTACGTCTCCTCCCATCCTCCCTATCCCACCCCTCTAGGTGGTCACAGAGCACAAGCTGATCTCCCTGTACTATGCAACTGCTTCCCACTAGCAATCTGTTTTACATTTGGTAGTGTATATATGTCAATGCCACTCTCTTCGTCCCAGCTTAACCTTACCCCTCCCCGTGTCCTCAAGTCCATTCTCTATGTCTGCATCTTTATTCTTGCCCCTAGGTTATTCAGAACCAATTTTTTCTTTTTTCTTGTTTAGATTCCATATATATTTGTTAGCATACGGTATTTGTTTTTCTCTTTTTGACTTACTTCACTCTGTATGACAGACTCTAGGTCCATCCACCTCACTACAAATAACTCAATTTTGTTTCTTTTTATGGCTGAGTAATATTCAGCCATAAAAAGATATTGTATATATGTGCCACATCTTCTTTATCCATTCATCTGTCGATGGACACTTAGGTTGCTTAGATGTCCTGGCTATTGTAAATAGAGCTGCAATGAACATTGTGGTACATGACTCTTTTTGAATTATGGTTTTCTCAGGGTATATACCCAATAGTGGGATTACTGATTCATACTTTAGTTCTATTTTTAGTTTTTCAAGGAACCTCTGTACTGTTCTCCATAGTGGCTGTATCAATTTACATTCCCACCAACAGTGCAAGAGGGTTCCCTTTTCTCCACACCCTCTTCAGCATTTATTGTTTGTAGATAGTTTGATGATGGCCATTCTGACCAGTATGAGATGATACCTCGTTGCAGTTTTGATTAGCATTTCTCTAATAATTTGTGATGTTGAGCTTCCTTTAATGTGTTTGTGGGCAATATGTATATCTTCTCTGGAGAAATGTCTATTTAGATCTTCTGCCCATTTTTGGATTGGGTTGTTTGGGGTTTTTTTGATATTGAGCTGCATGAGCTGCTTGTAAATTTTTGAGATTATCCTTTGTCAGTGGCTTCATTTACAAATATTTTCTCGCATTCTGATGGCTGTCTTTTCATCTTGTTTATGGTTTCCTTTGCTGTGCAAAAGCTTTAAAGTTGCATTAGGTCCCATTTGTTTATTTTTGTTTTTATTTCCATTTCTCTAGGAGATGGTTCCAAAAGGATCTTGCTGTGATTTATGTCATAGACTGTTCTGCCTATGTTTTACCCTAGGGTTTTTATAGTGTCTGGTCGTACATTTAGGTCTTTAATCCATTTTGAGTTTATTTTTGTGTATGGTGTTAGGGAGTGTTCTAATTTCATTCTTTTACATGTAGCTGTCCAGTTTTCCCAACACCACTTATTGAAGATGCTGTCTTTTCTCCACTATATACTCTTACCTCCTTTATCAAAAAATAAGGTGACCATAGGTGTGTGGGTTTATCTCTGGGCTTTCTATCCTGTTGCATTGATCTATATTTCTCTTTTTGTGCAAGTATCAGACTGTCTTTATTACTATAGCTTTGTAGTATAATCTGAAGTCAGAGAGCCCAATTCCTCCAGCTCCGTTTTTCTTTTTCAAAATTGCTTTGGTTATTCAGGGTCTTTTGTATTTCCATACAAATTGTGAAATTTGTTGTTCTAGTTCTGTGGAAAATGCCATTGGTAGTTTGATAGGGATTGCATTGAATTTGTAGATTGCTTTGAGTAGTATAGTCATTTTCACAATATTGATTCCTCCAATCCAAGAACATGGTATATCTCTCCATCTATTTGTATCATCTTTAATTTCTTTCATCAGTGTCTTATAGTTTTCTGCATACATGTCTTTTGTCTCCTTATGTAGGTTTATTCCTAGGTATTTTATTGTTTTCCTTGCAATGGTAAATGGGAGTGTTTCCTTAATTTCTTTTCTGATTTTTCATCATTAGTGTATAGGAATGCCAGATATTTCTGTGCATTAATTTTGTATCTTGCTGCTTTGCCAAATTCATTGATTAGCTCTAGAAGTTTTCTGGTAGCATCTTTAGGATTCTCTATGTATAGTATCATGTCATGCAAACAATGACAGCTTTACTTCTTCTTTTCTGATTTGGATTCCTTTTATTTCTTTTCCTTCTCTGATTGCTGTGGCTAAAACTTCCATAACTATGTTCAATAATAATGGTGAGAGTGCACAACCTTGTCTTGTTCCTGATCATAGAGGAAATGGTTTCAGTTTTTCACCATTTAGAATGATGTTGGCTGTGGGTTTCTCATATATGGCCTTTATTATGTTGAGGTAAGTTCCCTCTATTCTTACTTTCTGGAGGGTTTTTATCATAAAGGAGTGTTGAATATTGTTGAAAGCTTTTTCTGCATTTATTGAGATGATTATATGGTTTTTCTCCTTCAATTTGTTAATATGATTTATCACACTGATTGATTTGTGTATTTTGAAGAATCCTTGCATTGCTGGGATAAACCCCACTTAATCATGGTGTATGATCCTTTTAATGTGCTGTTGGATTCTATTTGCTAGCATTTTGTTGAGGATTTTTGCATCTATGTTCATCAGTGATATTGGCCTGTAGTTTTCTTTCTTCGTGACATCTTTGTCTGGTTTTGGTATCAAGGTGATGGTGGCCTCGTGGAGTGAGTTTGGGAGTCTTCCTCCCTCTGATATATTTTGGAAGAGTTTGTGAAGGATAAGTGTTAGCTCTTCTCTAAATGTTTGATAGAATTCGCCTGTGAAGCCATCTGGTCCTGGGCTTTTGTTTGTTGAAAATTTTTAATCACAGTTTTAATTTCAGTGCTTGTGATTTGTTGTTTATATTTTCTATTTCCTCCTGGTTCAGTCTCAGAAGGTTATGCTTTTCTAAGAATTTGTCTATTTCTTCCAGGTTGTCCATTTTATTGACGTATCATTGCTTGTCGTAATCTCTCATGATCCTTTGTATTTCTGCAGTGTCAGTTGTTACTTCTCCTTTTTCCTTTCTAATTCTATTGATTTGAGTCTTCTCCCTTTTTTTCTTGATGAGTCTGGATAATGGTTTATCAATTGTGTTTATCTTCTCAAAGAACAAGCTTTTAGTTCTGTTGGTCTTTGCTATTGTTTCCTTCATTTCTTTTTCATTTATTTCTGATCTGATCTTTATGATTTCTTTCCTTCCTCTAACTTTCTGTTTTTTTGGTTCTTCTTTCTCTAATTGTTTTAGGTGTAAGTTTATGTTGTTTATTTGAGGTTTTTCTTATTTCTTGAGGTAGGATTGTATTGCTATTAACTTCCCTCTTTGAACTGCTTTTGCTGCATCCCATAGGTTTTGGGTCATCATATTTTTATTGTCATTTGTTTCTAAGTGTTTTTTGATTTCCTCTTTGATTTCTTCAGTGATCTCCTGGTTATTTAGTAGTGTATTGTATAGCCTCCATGCATTTGTAGTTTTTACAGATTTTTTCCTGTAATTGATATATAGTCTCATAGTGTTGTGTTCGGAAAAGATACTTGATACAATTTCAATTATCTTAAATTTGCCAAGGCTTGATTTGTGAACCAAGATATGATCTATCCTGCAGAATGTCCATGAGCACTTGAGAAGAAAGTGTATTCTGTTGTTTTTGGATGGAATGTCCTATAAATATCAATTAAGTCCATCTTGTTTAATGTATCATTTAAAGCTTGTGTTTCCTTAATTATTTTCGTTTTGGATGATCTGTCCATTGGTGAGAGTGGGGTGTTAAAGTCCCCTGGTATGATTGTGTTACTGTTGATTTCCCCTTTTATGGCTGTTAGTATTTGCCTTATGTATTGAGGTGTTTGTATATTGGATGCATAAATATTTACATTTGCTATATCTTCTTCTTGGATTGATCGTTGATCATTATGGAGTGTCCTTCTTTGTCTCTTGTAATAGTCTTCATTTTAAAGTCTATTTTGTCTGATATGAGAATTGTTGCTCCTGCTTTCTTTTATTTCCATTTGCATGGACTATGTTTTTCTATCCCCTCACTTTCAGTCTGTATCCTTAGGTCTGAAATGGGTCTCTTGTAGACAGCATATATACACGCCTTGTTTTTGTATCCATTCAGCCAGTCTATGTCTTTTGGTTGGAGCATTTAATACATTTACATTTAAAGTAATTATAGATATGTATGTTCCTATTACCATTTTCTTAATTAGTTTGGGTTTGTTTTTGTAGGTCTTTTCCTTCTCTTGTGTTTCCTGCCTATAGAAGTTCTTTTAGCATTTGTTGTAATGCTCGTTTTGTGGTCCTGACTTCTCTTAGATTTTGCTTGTCTTAAAGGTTTTAATTTCTCCGTCAAGTCTGAATGAAATCCTTTCTGGGTAGAGTAATCTTGGTTGTAGTTTCTTCCCTTTCATCACATTAAATATGTCCTGCCACTCCCATCTGGCTTGCAGATTTTCTGCTGAAAGGTCAGTTGTTATCCTTATAGGGATTCACTTGTAGGTTTTTTGTTGCTTTTCCCTTGCTGCTTTTAATATTTTTTCATTGTATTTAATTTTTGGTAGTTTGATTAATACATGTCTTGGCATGTTTCTCCTTGGGTTTATCCTGTATGAGACTCTGTGCTTCCTGGACTATTTCCTTTCTCTTTGTAGGGAAGTTTTCAACTATAATCTATTCAAATAGTTTCTCAGTCCCTTTCTTTTCTCTTCTTTAACTGGGACCCCTGTAATTCAAATGTTCATGAGTTTAATGTTGTCCCAGAGTTCTCTGAGACTGTCCTCACTTCCTTTCATTCTTTTTTCTTTATTCTGCTCTGTGGTAGTTATTTCCACTATTTTGTCTTCCAGGTCACTTATCCATTCCTCTGCCTCTATTATTCTGCTGTTGATTGCTTCTAGAGAGTTTTTTTTTTCATTTATTGTGTTGTTCATCTTTGTTTGTTTGCGCTTTAGTTCTTCTAGGTCCTTGTTAAACATTTCTTGTATATTCTCCATTCTATTTCCAAGAATTTGGATCATCTTTATTATCATTACTCTGAATTCTTTTTCAGTTAGACTGCCTATTTCCTCTTCATTTGTTTGGTTTAGTGGGATTTTGCCTTGCTCCTTCTTCTACTGTGTGTTTCTGTGTCTTCTCATTTTGCTTAACTTACTGTGTTTGGAGTGTCCTTTTCGCAGACTGCAGGTTCCTAGTTCCCATTGTTTTTTGTGTCTGCCCTCAGTGGGTAAGGTTGGTTCAGTGGGTTGTGTAGGTTTCCTTGTGGAGGTGACTGGTGCCTGTGTTCTTGTGGATGAGGCTGGATTGTTTTTTAGGGTGGGCAGGACCATGTCCTATGGTGTGTTTTGGCATGTCTGTGACCTTATTGTGATTTTAGGCAGCCTCTGTGCTAATTGGTGGGGTTTTGTTTCTGTCTTACTAGTTGCTTGGCATAGGGTGTCCAGCACTGTAGCCTGCTGGCCGTTGAGTGAAGCTGAGTCTTAGTGTTCATATGGAGATCTCCTGGAGAGCTTTCCTCATTTGATATTATATGGAGCTGGGAGGTTTCTGGTGGACCAGTGTCCTGAACACGGCTCTCCCACATCAGAGGCAGAGGCCTGACACCCGGCTGAATCACCAAGACCTTGTCCCTCACGTGGCTGCTGGTCTTGAAGGATCTCCTGGAAAGGCGAGAGGGCGGGGGCGACCTTTGCTCTCTCTGGGGTTATAAAACCTGGTGGCAGAAGCAGAGACCTACATCAACTCTGGCTGGAGGCAGAGACAGATATTTTGGGTCTCTGGCACCAAGACATGGCCTCACTCTTTAATGATATCTCTTGGTATCTTCTTGAAAAAAATCTAGTTTGGGGGCTTCATTACAAAGTGTTTATTACATACATATTCCATGATATATTTTAATTTCTATTTTTGTTGTGGTATAACTTACATAAAGCAAATTGCTATAATATTAAATATATGGCTTGATATATTTCTTTATTAAAGACATTATTTTTTCTTAGAGGAATTTTAAGTTCATAAGACAATCAGTTGGAAGGTACTTCAATTTGTCATATACTTCCTCAACATGAGCATAGCCTTCCCCATTATCAGCATCACTCATCAAAGAGGTACATTCGTTATAACTGATGAACCTACACTGACACATCATTATCCCACGTTCATAGTATTAATTAGGGTTCACTTGATGTACATTCTATAAGTTTTGACAAATTCATAATGACATGAATCTACAAATATGGTATCATACAGAGTAGTTTCACTGCACTAAAAGTCCTCTGTGCTCTACTTATTCATCCCTCCCTTCAAACTCTCCCAACCCCTGGCAACAGCTACTCTTTTTCCATAGTTTTGGAAACTATGGAAACTGTTTCCATAGTTTTGCCTTTTCCAAAATGTCATGCAGTTGGGATCGCTCAGTATGTAGCCTTTTCAGATAGATTTCCTTCACTTAGTAACATGCCTTTAAGGTTTCTCCTTGTCTTCTTATGACTTTATAATCATATCTTTTTGGTACAAAATAACTTTCATTTGTCTGGATGTATCACAGTTTATTATCCATTCACCTGCAGTAGGACATCTTGGTTGCTTCTACATTTTGCCAATTGTGAATGAAGCTGCTGTAAACATATGTGTAAACATAAGTTTTCAACTCCTTTGGGTACATACCAAAGAGTGTGATTGCTGGAATAATGGTGTGTTAAGACTATGTTTAATTTATGTAAGAAACCAACAAATTGTCTTCCAAAGAGACAGTACCATTTTGCATTCCCACCAGCAGTGAGTGAGAATTCCTGTTGTGCAGCATCCTCACCAGCATTTTGAATGTCAGTGTTCTGGAGTTAAGCTATTCTAATAGGTGTATGGTAATCTCATTGTAGTTTCAATTTGCATTTCCTTGATGACATATGATATGGATCATCTTTTGCTACTTGTATGCTTCATTGTTGAGATGTCTCTTAGGGTCTTGGCCCATTTTTTAATTGGGTTATTTGTAGTCTTATGGTTGAATTTTAAGTTCTTTGTATATTTTGGATAACAGCCCTTTATCAGATATGTCTTTCATTGCTGTTTTCTCCCAGACTTGACAGTGTCTTTTGTAGAGTAGAAATTTTAATTTTAATAAAGTCCAGCTTATCAATTTTTTATTTCATGTATCATGCCTTTGGTGTAAGTATCTAAAAAGTCATTGCCAAACCCATGGTCATCTAGAATTTTTTCCTATCTTATCTTCTAGGAGTTTTATAGTTTTGCATTTTACATTTAGCTTTATGATCCATTTTGAGTAAATTTTTGTGAAGGCTGTAAAAACTGTACCTAGATTCTTTTTTTTCTTGTCCATGTGTTCCAACCCATTTGTTGAAAAGGCTATCTTTTCCTTATTGTATTGCCTTTGCGCCTTTGTCAAAGACCAGTTGACTATATTTATGGAGGCCTATTTATGAGCTCTCTGTTCAGTTTCATTTATCTGTTTGTCTTGTTTTTTGGTTTATTTGTTTGTTGTTTTTTTCTAATACCACATTGTCTTGATTACTGTAACTTTATATTAAGACCTGAAGTTCAGTAGTGTCAATCCTCCAAATTTTTCTATCTCCTTCAATATTGTATTGACTATTTGGGTCTTTTGCCTCTCCACATAAACTTTAGAATCAGTTTATCACCATTCACCAATAACTTGCTGGGATTTTGATTGGGAATGCATTGAATCTATAGATCAAGTTGGGAAGAACTGACATCTTGACAATATTGATTCATCTTGTCCATAAACATGGAATATCTCTCCATTTATTTAGTTCTCCTTTGATGTTTTTTGTCAGAGTTCTTTAGTTTTCTTCATAAATCTAACTACTATATATACATATATATATTCTTATAATATATTTTGTTATATTTACACGTAAGTGTTTCATTTTTTACACCTAAGTGCCAGTGTAAATGGTATTGTGTTTTTAATTTCAAATTACACTTGTTTATTGCTTGTATATAGAAAGGGCTTGGCTTTTGTGTATTAACCTTGTATCCTGCCACTTTGCTATAATTCCTTATTAGTTCCAGTTTTTTGGTCAGTTCTTTCATATTTTCTACATAGAAAATCTTTTCATCTGTGAACAAAGATAGTTTTATTTCTTCCTTTCTAATATGTATAATTTTTATTTCTTTTTTCTCTCTTATTTCAGTAGCTAGGACTTCCAGTACAATGTTGAAAAGGAGTGGTGATAGGAGATATACTTGCCTTGTTCCTGGTCTCAGTAGGAAAGCTTTTAGTTTGTCATGAGTATGATGTTAGCTGTAAGGTTTTTGTAGATATTCTTTCTCAAGTTGAGGAAAGTCCTCTCCATTTCTCATTTACTGAGAGTTTTATCATGAATGGATATTGGATTTTTTCAAATGGTTTTTCTGCATCTATTGATATGAGCATGTGATTTTTTTCCTTTGTATATAGCCTTTTAATGTGATGCATTAATGAATTTTCAAATATTGAACCAGCCTTGCACACCTGGTATAAATTCTACTTGGTTGTGGTGTATAGTTCTTATTATACATTGTTGTATTTAATTTGCTAATATTTTGTTGAGGATTTTTGCATGTATGATCATAAGATATACTGGTCTACAGTTTTCTTGTAATGTCTTTGTATACTTCTAGTATTAAGGTGTTAGTGAACTGTAGCTTTGTAGAATGAGTTAGAAAGTATTCTCTCTACTTCTGTCTTCTGAAAGAGTGTAGAGAATTGGTATACTTTATTCCTTAAATGTTTGGTAGATTCACCAGTGACCCATCTGGGCTTGGTGCTTTCTGTTTTGGAAGATCATTCATTATATCCTTAATAGATATAGGTCTATTCAGATTGTGTATTTCTTCTAGTTTGATTTGTGTCTTTTAAGGAACTGGTCCATTATCAAATGGACCAGTTATCAAATGTATTATCAAATGTGTGCACACAGAATTTTTCATAGTATTCCTGTGTTATCCTTTTAATGTCCATGGAATCTGTAGAGATGTTTCCTTTTTCATTTCTGATATAAATAATTTGTATGCTCTCTTTTTTTTTTCTTGGCCAGCCTGGCTAGAGGCTTATCTGTTTTATTGATCTCTTCAAAGAACTGTAATTTGGTTTTGTTGATTTTCTCTGTGGATTTCCTCTTTTCAATTTCATTTTTATTATTTATTTAAATTTTTTCTCTAGTTTTTTTTCTTCTTCTGATTACTCTGGATTGAATATACTCCTTTTTATGTATCCTAAAGTAGAAGTTTAGCTAATTGATTTTAGATCTTTCTTCCTTTCTAAGATATACACTGTATTCAATTCTATACATTTCCTTTATGCACTGCTTTCATTGCATCTGACAAATTTGGATAAGTTGTGTTTTCACATTCATTTAGTTCAAAATATTGTAAAATTTCTCATGAGTTTTATTTGTCTCATGTGTTATTTATAAGTGTTTTGTTGAATCTTCAAGCATTTGGAGATTTCCTAATTGATTTGGTTTGGAAATTGATTTCTAGTTTAATTCCATAGTGGTCTGAGAGCTGACGTCATATGGTTTCCATTCTTTTAAATTTGTTAAGATGTGTTTTATGGCTCAGAATGTGAATGTTCCATGTGAGCTTGAGAAAAATATGTATACTGCTGTTGTTGGATGAAGCAATCTATTGATGTCAATTATATCTAGTTGATTGATAGTGTTACTGAGTTCAACTATGCCCTACTAATCCTGCTTGCTGGATCAATCCATTTCTAATAGAGGGATGTTGAAGTCTCCAACTATAATAGTGGATTCATGTATTTCTCTGTGCAGTTCTATCAGTTTTTGCCTCACGTATTTTGACACTCTGTTGATAGGTGCATACATGTTAACTACTGCTATGTCTTCTTAGAGAATTGATCCCTTAATTACCATGTAATGCCCCTCTTTATCTCTGGTAATTTTCCTTGCTATGAAGTCTTCTGTCTGAAGTCAATATAGGTACTCCTGCTTTCTTTTGATTAGTGTTAACATGGTATGTGTTTCTGCATTCCTTTACTTTTAATCTATGTGTTTCCTTATATTGAAAGTCAGTTTCTTGTAGATAACACGTAGTTGTGTTTTGTTTTTTATCTCTTCTGACAATCTTTGTCTTTTAATTAGTACATTTTAATTAGTGCACTGATGTTCAAAATGACTGTTGATATGGTTGGATTAATACCTACTATATCTATTACTGTCTTCTATTTGTTGCCCTTGTTCTTTCTTCATTTTTTTCTTCCAGTCTTTCTCTGCCTTTTGTGGTTTTAACTGAGCATTTTATATGGGATTCCATTATTCTTTCTTTCTTAGTGTATCAGTTATATTTATTTTTAAACTTTTTAGTGGTTGCTCTAGAGTCTACAACATGCTTTTACAGCAAACCTAAGTCCACTTTCAAATAACACTATATTGCTCAGGTAGTATGAATACCTTATAATAACAAAATATTCCTGATTCCTAATTTTTTCCTCTCATTCCTTGCATCATTGCTATTATTTATTTCACCTATACATAAGTATACAAAATTGGATACATTTTTGCTGTTATTATTTTGAACAAAGTGTTACCTGATAGAGCAATTAAGAATAAGAAATTTAAAGTTTCTATTTTACCTTTACTTATTCCTTCTCCAAAGTTTGTGACCTATATTATTTGCCTTCTCTCTAAAGGATTTCTTTTAATATTTCTTACAGGGCAGATCTTCTGGCTACAAGTTCCCTCAGTTTTTGTCTGAGAGAAAGTCTTTATTTTTCCTTCACTTTTGAAGGATAATTTTGCAGGGCATGGAATCCTAGGTTAGTGGATTTTTTTCCTCTCAATGCTTTAAAGATTTTATTCCACTTCTTTCTTGTATGGTTTCGAGAGAAGGCAGATATAATTTTTATCTTTGCTTCTTTATAAATAAAAAGTTTTTGCTCCACTGGCCTCTTTCAGGATTTTTTCTTTAATCTTTGTTTTTCTATAGTTTGAACATGATATGGCTAGGTGGTTTTTTTTTTGGTTTTTTTGGCTTTTATCCTTTTGGTGTTTTCTAAGCATCCTGCATCTGTGGCTTGATGTAAATTCTCAGTCATTATTGTTTCAATATTTCTTCTGTTCCTTTATCTCTTTCTTCCCCTTCTGGTATTCCAATTACGTGTATTTTACACCGTTTGTAGTTCCCCCTCAGCTCTTGGATAAAGCAGGACAAAGCTATTAATAAGGCCATCAAAGGCATTCTTCATTTACGTCACAGTGTTGTTGATCTAGCACTTCTTTTTCATTCTTCCTTGGAATTTCTATCTCTTCTTACACGGACCATCTGGTCTTGCATGACATCTACTTTTTCCACTAGCACTCTTAGCATATTTATCATAGTTTTCTAAAATTCTTTGCTTGATGATTACAAAATCCCTGCCATATCTGAATCAGGTTCTAATTCTTGCTTTGCATCTTCAAACCGTGTTTTTTGCCTTTTAGTATGCCTTGCAATTTTTTCTTGAAAGCCAGATATGATATACTGGGTAAAAGGAATCACTGTAAATAGACCTTTAGTAATGTGATGGCAAGGTATATGAGAGAGGAAGCATTCTATCTTCTTATGATTATGTCTGTCTTTTAGTGAGCCTGTGCCTCTGGATTGTGAACTTCACAAGTCTCAGTTTCTGTCTCCCCCACTTTCCCCTTAGGGGGGACAGGATAGTTTAAGTGCACCAGAATTGAATATTCTCTTTTTCCACATTGAAGGATAGAGCTGTCTCAAGTTGGGTATTTTCCTTCCCCTCAGGTCAGATAGGCTGTGATAAAACCTCAGCTGGCTAGGCTAAGGTAAAACAGTTTCTCCTGTGGGTGAGCCTTGTTAAGAAGAAAAGAATGTTCTGGTGTATTTCAAAATGGTTCTTTTTCATCTTCCCAACTGAAAGCACCAGGGAATTTTTCCCTGATATTCACTGTGAGAATCTAGTAGAACTTCAGGAGGTAAAACTCACGAAGGTGTGCCCCCTGCCCATGACTGGATCAGCAGCCCCCCCCCCCCCCTAGTTTTTAATCTCTCAGACTTGAATGCATTGAGTCTCTAGCAATTTGTCAAGTACCGTTCAGAGTTTCGTACCCTGGCACTGGATCTTGTGGAGGTTTCTATCTATGGGTTTCTAATCTGGTTTGTTGTCATTCTGTTGTAATTACCTGTCTCCGGAATTTTGGTAGCAGCAATTTGGCCATGTGATGTCATGTCTCTTGTGGATCTAAGAAGAGTTCTTGATTTTTCATTTTGTTTAGCATTTTGCTTGTTGTCAGGTAAGAGTGGCAACTTCCAAGTACCTTATATTCTGCACGAAAAACCTTAAGTCACCACCGTATGTGTGTGTGTGTGTGTATATATATATATATATATATATATATATATATATATATGTATATATTTACATCTTTATTGGAGTATAATTGCTTTACAATGGTATGTTACTTTCTGCTTTATAACAAAGTGAATCAGTTATACATATACATATGTTCCCATATGTCTTCCCTCCTGCGTCTCCCTCCCTCCCACCCTCCCTATCCCACACCTCTAGGTGGTCACAAAGCACCTAGCTGATCTCCCTGTGCTATGCGGCTGCTTCTCACTAGCTATCTATTTTACGTTTCGTAGTGTATATATGTCCATGCCACTCTCTAGCTTTCTCACAGCTTATACTTACCCCTCCCCATATCCTCAAGTCCATTCTCTAGTAGGTCTGTGTCTTTATTCATGTTTTACCCCTAGGTTCTTCATGACATTTTTTTTTCTTAAATTCCATATATATGTGTTAGCATATGGTATTTGTCTTTCTCTTTCTGACTTACTTCACTCTGTATGACAGACTCTAGGTCCATCCACCTCATTACAAATAGCTCAATTTCGTTTCTTTTTGTGGCTGAGTAATATTCTATTCTATATATGTGCCACATCTTCTTTATCCATTCATCCGATGATGGACACTTAGGTTGTTTCCATCTCTGGGCTACTGAAAATAGAGCTGCAATGAACATTTTGGTACATGACACTTTTTGAATTATGCTTTTTTCAGGGTATATGCCCAGTAGTGGGATTGCTGGGTCGTATGGTAGTTCTATTGTAGTTTTTTAAGGAACCTCCATACTGTTCTCCATAGTGACTGTACCAGTTCACATTCCCACCAGCAGTGCAAGAGTGTTCCCTTTTCTATACACCCTCTCCAGCATTTATTGTTTCTACATTTTTTGATGATGACCATTCTGACTGGTGTGAGATGATATCTCATTGTAGTTTTGATTTCCATTTCTCTAATGAATAATGATGTTGAGCATTCTTTCATGTGTTTGTTGGCAGTCTGTATATCTTCTCTGGAGAAATGTCTATTTAGGTTTTCTGCCCATTTTTGGATTGGGTTGTTTGTTTTTTTGTTATTGAACTGCATGAGCTGCTTATAAATTTTGGAGATTAATCCTTTGTCAGTTGCTTCATTTGCAAATATTTTCTCCCATTCTGAGGGTTGTCTTTTGGTTTCATTTATGGTTTCCTTTGCTGTGCAAAAGCTTTGAAGTTTCATTAGGTCCCATTTGTTTATTTCTGTTTTTATTTCCACTTCTCTAGGAGGTGGGTCAAAAAGGAGCTTGCTGTGATTTATGTCATAGAGTGTTCTGCCTATGTTTTCCTATAAGAGTTTTATAGTGTCTGGCCTTACATTTGGGTCTTTAATCCACTTGGAGCTTATTTTTGTGTATGGTGTTAGGGAGTGATCTAATCTCATACTTTTACATGTACCTGTCCAGTTTTCCCAGCACCACTTATTGAAGAGGCTGTCCTTTCTCCACTGTACATTCCTGCCTCCTTTATCAAAGATAAGGTGACCATATGTGCATGGGTTTATCTCTGGGCTTTCTATCCTGTTCCATTGATCTATCTTTCTATTTTTGTGCCAGTACCAGACTGTCTTGATTACTGTAGCTTTGTAGTATAGTCTGAAGTCAGGGAGCCTGATGCCTCCAGCTCCATTTTTCGTTCTCTAGATTGCTTTGGCTATTCGGGGTCTTTTGTGTTTTCATACAAATTGTGAAATTTTTTGTTCTACTTCTGTGAAAAATGCCAGTGGTAGTTTGATCGGGACTGCATTGAATCTGTAGATTGCTTTGGGTAGTAGAGTCATTTTCACAATGTTGATTCTTCCAATCCAAAAACATGGTATATCTCTCCATCTATTTGTATCATCTTTAATTTCTTTCATCAGTATCTTATAATTTTCTGCATACAGGTCTTTTGTCTCCTTAGGTAGGTTTATTCCTAGATATTGTATTCTTTTTGTTGCATTGGTAAATGGGAGTGTTTTCTTGATTTCACTTTCAGATTTTTCATCATTTCATCATTTCATCTGTGGTATAGAAATGCCAGAGATTTCTGTGCATTAATTTTGTATCCTGCTACTTTACCAAATTCATTGATCAGCTAGTAGTTTTCTGGTAGCATTTTTAGGATTCTCTATGTATAGTGTCATGTCATCTGCAAACAGTGACAGCTTTAATTCTTCTTTTCCGATTTGGATTCCTTTTATTTCCCTTTATTCTCTGATTGCTGTGGCTAAAACTTCCAAAACTATGTTGAATAAGAGTGGTGAGAGTGGGCAACCTTGTCTTGCTCCTGATCTTAGTGGAAATGCTTTCAGTTTTTCACCATTGAGGATGATGTTGGATCTGGATTTGTCATATATGGCCTTTATAATGTTGAGGAAAATTCCCTCTCTACCGACTTTCTGCAGGTTTTTTATCATAAATGGGTGTTGAATTTTGTCGAAAGCTTTCTCTGCATCTATTGAGATGATCATATGGTTTTTCTCCTTCAATTTGTTAATATGGTGTGTCACGTTGATTGATTTGCGTATATTGAAGAATCCTTGTATTCCCGGAATAAACCCCACTTGATCATGGTGTATGATCCTTTTAATGTGCTGTTGGATTCTGTTTGCTAGTATTTTGTTGAGCATTTTTGCATCTATGTTCATCAGTGATATTGGCCTGTAGTTTTCTTTCTTTGTGACATCCTTGTCTAGTTTTGGTATCAGGGTGATGGTGGCCTCGTAGAACAAGTTTGGGAGTGTTCCTCCCTCTGCTATATTTTGGAAGAGTTTGACAAGGATAGGTGTTAGCTCTTCTCTAAATGTTTGATAGAATTCGCCTGTGAAGCCATCTGGTCCTGGGCTTTTTTTGTTGCAAGATTTTTAATCACAGTTCCAATTTCAGTGCTTGTGATTGTCTGTTCATATTTTCTATTTCTTCATGATTCAGTCTTGGCAGGTTGTGCATTTCTAAGAATTTGTCCATTTCTTCCAGGTTGTCCATTTTATTAGCATAGAGTTTCTTGTAGTAATCTCTCATGATCTTTTGTATTTCTGCAGTGTCAGTTGTTACTTCTTCTTTTTCATTTCTAATTCTACTGATTTGAGTCTTCTCCCTTTTTTTCTTGATGCGTCTGGCTAATGGTTTATCAATTTTGTTTATCTTCTCAAAGAACCAGCTTTTAGTTTTATTGATCTTTGCTATCGTTTCCTTCATTTCTTTTTCATTTATTTCTGGTTTGATTTTTATGATTTCTGCTAACTTTGGGGTTTTTTTGTTGTTCTTTCTCTAATTGCTGTAGGTGCAAGTTTAGGTTGTTTTTTCGAGATGTTTCCTATTTCTTACGGTAGGATTGTATTGCTATAAACTTCCCTCTTAGAACTGCTTTTGCTGCATCCCATAGGTTTTGGGTCGTCATGTCTCCATTGTCATTTGTTTCTAGGTATTTTTTGATTTCGTCTTTGATTTCTTCAGTGATCACTTGCTTATGAAGTAGTGTATTGTTTAGGCTCCATGTGTTTTTAGTTCTTACAGATCTTTTCCTGTAATTGATATCTAGTCTCATAGCGTTGTTGTCGGAAAAGATACTTGAGACTATTTCAATTTTCTTAAATTTACCAAGGTTTGATTTGTGACCCAAGATATGATCTATGCTGGAGAATGTTCCATAAGCACTTGAGAAAAATGTGTATTCTGTTGTTTTTGGATGGAATGTCCTATAAATATCAATTAAGTCCATCTTGTTTAATGTATCATTTAAAGCTTGTGTTTCCTTATTTATTTTCATTTTGGATGATCTGTCCATTGGTGAAAGTGGGGTGTTAAAGTCCCCTAGTATGAATGAGTTACTGTCGATTTCCCCTTTTATGGCTGTTAGGATTTGCCTTATGTTTTGAGGTGCTGCTATGTTGGGTGCATAAATATTTACAATTGTTATATCTTCTTCTTGGATTGATCCCTTGATCATTATGTAGTGTCCTTCTTTGTCTCTCCTAATAGTCTTTATTTTAAAGTCTATTTTGTCTGATATGAGAATTGCTACTCCTGCTTTCTTTTGCTTTCCATTTGCATGGAATATCTTTTTCCATCCCTTTACTTTCAGTCTGTATGTGTCTCTAGGTCTGATGTGGGCCTCTTGTAGACAGCATATATATGGGTCTTGTTTTTGTATCCATTCAGCCAATCTGTGTCTTTTGGTGGGAGCATTTAGTCCATTTACATTTAAGGTAATTATCAATATGTATGTTCCTATTCCCATATTCTTAATTGTTTTGGGTTCATTATTGTAGGTCTTTTCCTTCTCTTGTGCTCCTTGCCTAGAGAAGTTCCTTTAGCATTTGTTGTAAAGCTGGTTTGGTGGTGCTGAACTCTCTCAGCTTTTGCTTGTCTGTAAAGGTTGTAATTTCTCCATCAAATCTGAATGAGATCCTTGCTGGGTAGAGTAATCTTGGTTGCAGGTTTTTCTCGTTCATCACTTTAAATATGTCCTGCCAGTCCCTTCTGGCTTGCAGAGTTTCTGCTGTAAGGTCAGCTGTTAACCTTATGGGGATTCCCTTGTGTGTTATTTGTTGTTTCTCCCTTGCTGCTTTTAATATGTTTTCTTTGTACTTAATTTTTGACAGTTTGATTAATATGTGTCTTGGCGTATTTCTCCTTGGATTTATCCTGTGTGGGAATCTCTGTGTGTCCTGGACTTGACTAACTCTTTTGTTTCCCATATTAAGGAAGTTTTCAACTATAATCTTCAAATATTTTCTCAGTCCCTTTCTTTTTCTGTTCTTCTTCTGGAACCCTTATAATTTGAATGTTGGTGTGTTTAATGTTGTCCCAGAGGTCTCTGAAACTGTCCTCAGTTCTTTTCATACTTTTTTCTTTATTCTTCTCTGCAGTAGTTATTTCCACTATTTTATCTTCCAGGTCACTTTTCCCTTCTTCTTCCTCAGTTATTCTGCTATTGATCCCATCTAGAGTATTTTTAATTTCATTTATTGTGTTGGTCATCGTTGCTTGTTTCCTCTTTAGTTCTTCTAGGTCCTTGTTAAATGTTTCTTGCATTTTCTCTATTCTATTTCCAAGATTTTGGATCCTCTTTACTATCATTATTCTGAATTCTTTTTCAGGTAGACTGCCTCTTTCCTCTTCATTTCATAGATCTGTTTGGCTTTTATCTTGCTTCCTCATCTGCTGTGTGTTTTTCTGTCTTCTCATTTGGCTTATCTTACTGTATTTGGGGTCTCCTTTTTGCAGGCTGCACGTTCGTAGTACCCATTTTTTGTGGTGTCTGTCCCCAGTGGCTAAAGTTGGTTCAGTGGGTTGTGTAGGCTTCCTGGTGGAGGGGACTAGTTCCTGTGTTCTGGTGGATGAGGCTGGATCTTGGCTTTCTGGTGAGCAGGTTCACGTCTGGTGGTGTGTTTTGGGGTGTCTGTGGACTTATTATGATTTTAGGCATCCTCTCTGCTAATGGGTGGGGTTGTGTTCCTGTCTTGCTAGTTGTTTGTCATAGGGTGTCCAGCACTGTAGCTTGCTGGTCATTGAGTGAAGCTGGGTGCTGGTGTTGAGTTGGAGATGTCTGGAAGATCTTTGCCATTTGGTATTATGTGGAGCTGGGAGGTATCTTGTGGACCAGTGTCCTGAAGTTGGCTCTCCCACCTCAGAGGCACAGCACTGACTCCTGGCTGCAGTACCAAGAGCCTTTCATCCACACAGCTCAGAATATAAGGGAGAAAAAGTAGAAAGAAAGAATAGAAGGAAGGAGGGAAGGAAGGAAAGAAAGAAAGAAGATAAAATAAGAAAAAATAAAGTTATTAAAATAACAAATAATTATTAAGAAAAAAAAATTTTAAAGAAAAAAAAGGACGGATAGAACCCTAGGACAAATGGTGACAGCAAAGCTATACAGACAAAATCTCACACAGAAGCATATACATACACACTCACAAAAAGAGGAAAAGGGGAAAAAATCATAAATCTGGCTCTCATAGTCCACCTCCTCAATTTGGGATGATTCGTTGTTTATTCATGTATTCCACAGATGCAGGGTACATCAAGTTGATTCCAGAGCTTTAATCCGCTGCTTCTGAGGCTGCTGAGAGGGATTTCCCTTTCTCTTCCTTGTTCTCACAGCTCCCGGGGCTCAGCTTTGGACTTGGCCCCGCCTCTGCATGTAGGTCGCCGGAGGGCGTCTGTTCTTCGCTCAGAGAGGACGGGGTTAAAGGAGCAGCTGCTTCGGGGACTCTGGCTCACTCAGGCCAGTGGGAGAGAGGGGTACGGAGTGTGGGGTGAGCCTGCGGTGGCTGAGGCCGGCGTGATGTTGCACCAGCCTCAGGCACACTGTGCGTTCTCCCTGGAAGTTGTCCCTGGATCCCGGGACCCTGGCAGTGGTGGGTTGCACAGGCTCCCCGGAAGTGGGGCGTGGATTGTGACCTGTGCTCGCACACAGGCTTCTTGGTGGCGACAGCAACAGCCTTAGCGTCTCATGCCCGTCTCTGGGGTCCGTGCTTTTAGCCGGGCTCGCGCCCGTCTCTGGAGCTCCATTAAGCAGTGCTCTTAATCCCCTCTCCTTTCGCACCAGTAAACAAAGAGGCAAGAAAAAGTCTCTTGCCTCTTCGGCAGGTCCAGACTTTTCCCCGGACGCCCTCCTGGCTGGGCTAACAGTGGTGCACTAACCTTCTGCAGGCTGTGTTCACGCCGCCAACCCCAGTCCTCTCCCTGCCCTCGGACCGAAGCCCGAGCCTCAGCTCCCAGCCCCGCCTGCCCTGGCAGGTAAGCAGACAAGCCTCTCAGGCTGGTGAGTGCCCGTCGGCACCGATCATCTGTGCGGGAATCTTTCTGCTTTGCCCTCTGCATCCCTGTTGCTGTGTTCTCATCCGTGGCTCCGAAACTTTCCCCCTCGCCACCCGCAGTCTCTGCCCGCAAAGGGGCTTCCTAGTGTGTGGAAACCTTTCCTCCTTCACAGCTCCCTCCCACTGGTGCAGGTCTCATCCCTATCCTTTTGTGTATGTTTATTCTTTTTTCTTTTGCCCTACCGAGGTACGTGGGGACTTTCTTGCCTTTTGGGAGGTCTGAGGTCTTCTGCCAGCGTTCAGTATGTGTTCTGTAGGAGTTGTTCCACGTGTAGATGTATTTCTGGTGTATCTGTGGGGAGGAAGGTGATCTCCACTTCTTACTCTTCCGCCATCTTCCCCCTGAGTTCCACCACCATATATTTTTAAAGTATATGTCTCACGTTGTAATTTACAATTTTGTATTTCAGTATAGATCTCACTTACATTTGCCTTAGAGCTTAGGGATATTATGTGATACAAATAATAAAACAAAGAGAATTTGTTGGAATCTTTCTTCCCCCAGATATTGAAGAAGTTTGTTTGTTTGTTTTAAACACCAAACACTGTTTTTTATTTTGTGAGAGTTTGTAAATTTTGAGTTCAGCCAAAAAGCTTTTAGCCAACATACGTATGTCATATGTGTGATGCTAGTTCCCTGGCTCTACAGAGAACATCAGGAATGATCTTTAAAGATTATGTATTTGGTTTTGGTTTGTATACTTGAGATGCCAAAAAGAAAAAAATCCCCTTAAAGCTCCCCTTAAATATTTTTCCTGGTATTTCCTGGAAAGAAGCATTTGATAAGTGAGTGTGCTTGGGAAAGCCCAATTCATAAAAATAAAAAAGAAAAAAAATTCTGTAATGTCAGTATTTAATTGGCAATTCTGAAAGCAATAAATGATTTTAAAAGTTTAATTTAATGTAGCTAGTATGCTGACTGCAAATATATTAACAGCCCAGAGAGATAGAATTAGTATTGGGAAAATATCCCTAAATTTTTAGGTGTTATTTACTCTGTCACCATGGACAAGTCTATATGTTACCAGGAAACCATTGTAAAGTGAAAATAAATAACAATAAATAAGTAGGTGCCAGTCTCCTCAAATTGATCTATAGGTTCAATGCATCCCAATCAAAATCCAGCTACTTTTTGTAGAAGGTTATTCTAAAATTTTATGAAAATGCAGAATGGCTGGAATAGCCAAGAGTGAAGAAAAAGAGGAAAGTTGGAGAACATGCCAGACTCAAGACATTATAAAGTGGCAGTAGTTTGTACAATCTGGCAAAGGCATTATAAATAAATAGACCAATGAAACAGAATTTAGAGTTCAGAAATAGCCCCCAAAACATATTGGATTCCTGATAAAGACACCAGAGCAATTCAATAAGTACAAGAACTTTAAATAAAATGGTATTGCAGTGACTAGATCTTTATGTGGGAAAAAAATGAATCTTGACATTCATCTCATATATAAACAAAAATTCAAGGTGCATCATAAACATAAATATAAAGCTTAAATTGTAAAACTTCTAGAACAAATGACAAAACATCTTTATAATGTTAAGGAAGGTAAAAATTTCTTAAATAGGGAACAGTAAGCACTAACAGTAACAAAAATCAATTTAAATTGAATTTCATTAAAATTAAAATCTTTTCTCATCAAAGGGCAGAAAGTAAAAAGGGCATCCATAGACAGGGAATAAATGTATCTGACAAAGAACTTATATATAAAGAATTCATGTATCTTAATAAAAAAAAACTCAAAATATGGACAGAAGTCCTGCTCAAACATTTTTGCAAATGGACAAAAAATATAGGAAAAAATACTTAGCATTGTCATCAGGGAAATGTAAGTTAAAACCACAAGGGCATACCAAGAATGAGTCTTATTAGAAAGACTAACAATACTGAATGTCAACAAGGATGAGGAGCAAACAGAACTGTCATACCTTGCTGGTGGAAATGTATTTGGTACAACCACTTTGCAAAATTGTTTGGCGATCACTAGCAATGTTAAACATAGCTCTATCATATGACCTAACAATTTCATTACTGAGCATATACCCAAAGGAAATGAGTGCAATGTTCATAAAAACATTTGCACAGGAATGTTTCTAGTAGCTTTGTTGGTAACTGCGCAAACCTGGAAACCACCCAAATGTTCTTTAATTATAACGTTCTCTTTTTATATTTTGTCCAGCACTGCTATATGATGGAACTTCAGTAGTTTCTCTAGGCTTAAACTTAAATAACCATCTTGATCAGAAGTCCAGAGTTCTTCAAATGGTGTTTTATACAATGTTTATGCAGTACATAGAACTGTGAAGACTGCAGTTAACTGTTAGGTGGTGTTGCAGGTGACGTAGCTAGATAAGATGTTCTGTAAAAATTGAGTGGATAAAAAAAAAAATTAAAAAAAAAATAAAAAAAAAATTGAGTGGATAGCATAGTATCCAAGTGGTGCTGTTCTGTGCCCAGCAAGAAATTAAGTGCAGAATTGTGGGAGGTAAAGGTCATGAACATCACTTATGGAGGAAATTAGGATCTTGAACTTCTTAAAGAGTAAGTAGTGAAGCCTTTTAAAGAACAGAAATTTTAGATGGAAAGATTGAAAAAGTTAGCCAAAGAGCCAAAACCAACATTCTTAAGAGCATCAGCAGAACCAGAAAAAGTTGTATTACCAGTGTCTTCTTGGTATTGTTATTAAGTAGAAAGATTGAGAAGCATGATAAAGGAGAAGTTATTGGGTTTAGCTAGGATAGGTTGCTAGTTATGCAGTCACAAATTTATTTAAGACTAGAGAAACATTTAGTGGGAAGTTGAGTTGTAATGGGGTAGATTTGGGGGGCATAGATGATGAATTCATAGATTTTGTCCATAAAGACAGGAAAAATATACAGTGGTAGATTTAATGGCAATGGAGGTCAGATAACAATTTATTATGACTTATTGGAATGATTACAAATAGAAGAGGCAGTCTGGGGCAGGTGAAGTTAATGAATTAGGTGACAATGTGTAGAGTATACTATACAATGGAAACAATAGTGGCACACAATTGGAGATGTATCCAATAGCAGTGAGGGTCTAAGAGATTAAGAGATTTTTATTTATGTAAGATATGCTTTTAGTATGAAAGTTTCTGCAAGCGTGTATTTTTTGGTAACTGCTTTTCTATTGGAAATTTTTAAATCTTCATTAAAGAACCTCTGAAGATAATAAATTGCATAATGGCAAAAATTAATATTCTTTGTCACACTGAAGAAACTTTAGTTGTAATACAGCCTTCTGTTTCTTTTGATGCTTTTCAGCAAATATGTAAAATCACATGTACCAGATGTCATTTACTGATACTGTGAAATGACTGGAATTTTATTGGACAGCAGGAGCCAAGAAGTACAATAGGTTTGCAGACATGTGAAGAGATTACAATTTTTTAAAAAATATTAGCACTTACGTAAAATAAAATCATATGTTTCATCTTTGGCCTAAAATTTCTTCAGGTTTCAAAGGTCCTGTAATAAATGTGTTAGTACTGGATTTTTCCTTGTTGCAGAAGTGGGCTGTGAGACAGTAGAAATAGATTTTGAAATGCTTGAGACTTGAGAAGTTGGAGCTTGCCATATGGGTTGGATTTAGGCAGATCCAAGACTAGGAAGCCAAGATTCTATCTATACCTCTTTAGAAGTTTATGAGAATCTGTTATAACTAAGTAATTTATTTTCTGTCATTTGACTTTCTGGCTGACTTGTCCTTCTTTTGGGGCCTTTTCATCTCTTTGGGTCTTTTTGAACACATGGAAACTCATCCTGGAGAAAACAAAAAATAAAGATACTTAAAATACTGTGTCTAACTGTCCATGAAATGTATAATGTAATTACCTTCTGAGAGGCAGGAGTTAAATTACATTTTATCCTGGGAATATTGTTAAATGACTTTAAATTATCAAAAAGAATGAGACAGAAAATGCAAGCCCGGAAGTATGGCAATAAAAAGACATTCATGGAATACAGTTTCATTTAATTTATATGTATTATGTGAAGAAGAGATACAGTGCATTGCACATAATTTCTTTTTATCTCATGGAAAGTTTTGGAGCTTGTTTTAAAAATAGAGTACTGGATTAAAGTATAACCTTATAACTTGTACCTTTGAAGACAGCTTTTCTTACTGTTTTGAATAGCCATTTTGTAATATCTATAGCTTAACCTGTCCTTGATAAATCTTAAAGAATTGGTTGTTGTTCTAAAGTAGGGAATGGGCCAGAGTCGGAGGATATATCATGATGCCAAATTGGAAAGGAAATCAATTGCTTTTCCAATAATCAGTGAGAATATAACACCAAGGAAATGAACTTTTCTAACTATTCTTATGGGACAAGCAAGCAATTGCTGTAACCATTCTACCCAGCAACGAGAAATGATTAGATAATTACTAAATCATTATACTGATTGTGCTAAAAACACCTGTTGGCTATAGAAAAAGGTACAGCCCATAAAAGAAAGCAAAAGGCAAAGGAAATAAAAACAATTGTGCTACTTTGCTGACAGCATGTGATGATGAATTTCTCATTGAAAGCCTGTGAAAGAAAAATAGATTGCTCATTCAGAATCAGTTTTAGTTCTCAGCATCTTTAAAAGACTTTTTCAGACAACTTATGCTCAGGACACACTAGCTAGGCACAGGTGATTATTTATTTATTCATTTATCCCTTCAAAGAGAGGCCTTCTCAGGCAACTTTTAAAGTGATTTATCCAGAATCACTGTGGTAATAATCTTCAGAGACTGATAAAGAACTAGGTAGGACTCTGGCCCTACTGGACAAAGATAAAGATGACATTTTGAATTGCAGCAGTTGACAATCTTTAGTGGAATAATGGTAATATAAGGCTGGAATTACTTCTGACTTGAGAGAGCTAATTCTATGACTTTCACTCAATGTAGCTATCTTAGAGAGGAGAAATGTCCTGCTTTAGTTTTGATGCTTGCTACTTAACCTAAAAGTACATATCTCTGTCACAGCCTACCTTTTCTTCCCGTAACACCCAGCATTGTAAACAAATACTTAATTTGAACCAGGTATAATGATTGGGTAGATGTGACACAACATATAGATGAGAATAATGAGGGAATTAATAGTGCAAATGAGAGTAATTGAAAAGATTGTCATGAGGTCCAAGCTGGGTAAGAAAGGAAGAGGAGCAGGTGGGAAGTTTGTGGCTGGAGAAAAGCATAAAGTCAAGGGACTTGACACTTAAGTGTAGGTTTAGTGGTTGAGAGTCAGTTGGTGAAGTTTTATGGATAAGTAAGACAGCTTTCAGATTTTGAGATTTAAAATATCTTTTTCTCTGGATGATACTGTCTAAATTGATGCCAAGTAAGTGGAGAGAGGAAGGTCAATGAAATAAATGAAGTCAAGGAACTATGACAACAGGGTGCTCGATGAGTCATCTAGTTGAACTGTAGGTAATGCAGACTCCCAATAATTAATTGGTTAATCAATTACTGAATATCTGTACAGTGCATTAAGGATGAAAGAAATTAGAAAATATACTATCTATGTTCTCTAGGACTGTGGGTAACAGATTTTTAAACATTACAATATACTTGATGGTTATAATAGAAATATATGGTGCCTGCTACTCAGTAGATACTTAGTTTTTTGTTGAAAGAATAAATGCATGCACAAAGTCCTAAGGGAGCATAAAGGAACTAACTCAGCAAGGGCAACAGGAGAATTAATGTGGAAGAGCGTCAAGGAAAGACACCCAAAAGACATAAGATGTAAGCTTACTTTGGAGGATAGTTAGCCATCAGCAGAATACATTTGAGGGACTGGGGTGAGGCATTTCAAGTAGAAGAGAAAGATCCCTATCTGTGCAAAGGTAGAGAAACAAGGTGAGGCTGGAGTACAGGATACATGTGGGAGAGGACTAAAGGAACTCTCTTAGGAAGGACCTGTATGTCTGGCTGTTATTTGGGCTTTATCTTGAAGAAAATAGAGAGCCATCGGAGGATTTTAAGATGGGATGTCATAATATCAAATTTAGAACTAGAATTTCTAATGACTATTTTATTGGCAATGTAGAGATTATATTGGAGAGGGTAATACTGTAGGCCTTTTGGGGCATTCCACATTTGAAGTGTCTGTTCTATTAAAATGTTAAATAGTCACAGTCTTTTGTTTTTGTTTTACATCAAATTAAGTGTGTATAAATGTATGTGTACATATATGTATAAATATTTGTGTATATATACATATATGTGTTTATAAGTAGTTGTACATATAAATATAGATAACATGCCACACAATATATATATGTGTGTGTGTGTATGTATATATATATATAGTCTGCAGATAAGATGAAGTTTGTCTTTGAGTAACAGAAGACTAAAAATAACAAAAGTTTATTTCTCCTTCATGTGAAATAAAGAGGTAGGCAGTCTAGAGTTGGCATTTGTGTGTGAGGAATTCAGACACCTTTTTTTTGTTGTTGTTTCATCTCCCTCAGCATCTAGGCTCTTCTTCATGGCCCAGGATTCTGCTTGAGTCCCAGCATCATATACACATTCCATCTAACAGGAAGGAGGAAAGGGATGGAAGAAATAGATATCCTTTACTTTAAGAACACTTTTACTCTAAGGCTACATTCAACATGATATTTCAACTTACATCCCATTGACCACTATTTAGCTTAAGAGCCACACTTGGCTGTAGGAGAGGCTATAAAATATCATCTCTTCTGAATGGCATTATGCCCAGTTAACAAGAATGGCTTTCTTATGAGGGAGAAAGGGAAGAAGGATTACAGCATGAGAACTAGCAGTCCCTGCCACATAAAAGTGGTTAGTATTTTTCCCCCTCTAGTAATTCTGTCTAGAGAATAGGTGAGTATGTGTATATGAAGTTGACATGCTCTTAGAAGTTTTTCTATTTGAAGAAACATACAATCAGCACACAATATGTGGGCAATAATATTTTATAAGTATGACCATTTTTCAAAATATATTTATGTAGTTGGCTCAGTGTATACTACATGTGATGATTGTAATAAGTTGCATTTGTATAGAGATTTACATTTTTTTACAAAGTACCTCCACTTTATATAATCTACATAGCATTTCTAATGTAGGATGATGGTACTTCCCCATTTTGTTACTGGAAAAATGGAATTATGTGGTTTGATGTTGAAACGGGGACTAGTGTTTATTGACTCCTACTCTAGAGCTATTGATAGAAGGTAATAATTGCATGGATTTCTGAGAACAGAGGATAATTTGAAAATAATTGAAATTTTAGTTTAAATGAGTGTATAGTATTGGATATGATAGTTCTGCCACTTGAAAACTTAGTATTCAAGAATCCACTTTTTCCTTTCACTTACCTGAACAGTAATATCATGGCCATGGTCAGAGCATCCCATTTTCCCATAGGTGTGACTGTTTCCGTCTCCCAACAGAACACATCAATTATTTGGTGTTGCTTAGTTAACAAAGTATGATAGATAAATTTACTTCTTCCTCTGCAACTGCAGAATACAAATTTTGCCTACACATTAATTGCTTTCTGACATGCTCACTGTATAAAAAAGTCAGAGAATTCAGCTATCTTTGTTTTTTTACAATATTACTCTGTAAAAAACAGTACCCTTGTAAATATTATCACCATAATTGCAAAATGAAGTAAACATTTTGAACAACTGACTCAAATCATGGTGTTTTGAGCTGATGCCATATATTGCTCAGAAGGACATAGTTTAATTTCTTCTCCAGGGGTCCTTCCAATTAATAGAAAGTATTTTAATCTATTATCTGTAGAGTAAACTTTCTGAAGATATCTTTGTCTTAAAAATAGCAAAGGAAAAAGAAAGCAGTTGAGTCACTGACTGAGCCAGGATTTGAGTCACCTCTTTTGAAAAGACTGAATTTCTAGTTAAAAACCCGATGGCATTGTTTAAATTTTAAACCCTCATTTGGTAAGAACCAACTGAGTATTAATCAAGGGCTAAGACAAGATAATCTGTCATGAATTTCTTTATTTCTTTTTAATAAGGTTATATATAGTCGTAACTAGCACTATAATTTTTCACTAACGCTAATAATCTCCATGGACATTTTTCAGTCTTCATCATACTTCTCTGTTCGGTAACATTAACTATTAAAAACTCTCTGTGCCTTGAAACACTTTCTTCCTTTGTTTTTTGTTACTATCTTGTCTTCTCTTTCCAGAGATGTTCCTGCTTCTTCTTAGTTTGCTTTGCATGCTTATCTCTGTCCACCTAGACATTGGATGTGACTTGTTCCTAGCATTTCCTCCCCTCCCCAACTCCCTTTCTTTTTCTCTTCTGTTTATCAGAGCAGCTGTATATGCTATCCTCTCTGCTTGAAATATTCTCTCAAATCTTCACCTGGTTAGCTCCAATTAGTCTTTTAGTTCTAAATTTAATAATCATGTGTTCAGGAAAGACTTCCTTGAACTTTGGTTAGTAAAATTGCTTATTATAGCTGTCATAGTATCATTAAGCTCTTCTAAACACATAGCAGTAACATGTCCATGGAGACAGAACTCATGTTGTTTTACTCACAACTTAATCCCCAGGGTCTAGTACAATATTTGTGACATACTAGGTGCACAATAAATATTTGTGAATGAATGAATAAGTGCATTTTCATGGATATACATAACACATTATGAAAATATCCTTATTATAAATTATACATGTGGAGATAAATGAAGTTGCCTTACTTGTTGGCTGAGTTGAGACTGAAAGATAGTCAAAAAGTAAAAGGTGAGGGAAATTGGCTAAGATGGCAGAGTAAAAAAATCCTGAGCTCCCCTCCTCTCACAGGCACACCAAAATCAGAATTATTTTCAGAACAACCATAAGTGAAAAAGATTGGAACCCATCAGAAAAGATTTTCTACAACTAAAGATATACAGAAGGAACCACAACAAGATGGATAGGTGGGGCAGAGTTGAGATATAGTCAAGTCCCATACCCTCAGGTGGCAACCCACAAACTGGAGAATAATTTCAATTCAGAGGTTCTCCCACAGAAGTGAGAGGTCCAAGCCCCACATCAGACTCCCCAGCCTGGAGATCCTGCCCTGGGAAGATGAGCCCCGAGAGCTCATCTGGCTTTGAAGGCCAGCAGGTCTTACTTTCAGGAGTCCCAGAAGGCTGTAGGGAATAAAGACTTCACTTCTGAAAGGTGCACAGAAAATCTCATATGCTCTGGGACCCGAGGCAGAAACAGTAATTTGAAAAGATTCTGGGTCAGACCTAACTGCTGATCTTAGAGAGTCTCCTGGAGAGACAAGAGGCAACTGCAGCTCACCCTGGGAACATAGACACTGGTGGCAGCCAGTTTTTGGGAGCTTGTTCTACCACATGGACACTGGTGCTAGCAAGCACCATTTTGGAATCCTCCCTCTAGCATATTAGCCCCAGTAACTAGCCCTGCCCTGGCTCAACAGCCTGTAGGCATCAGTGCTAGGACGCTTCATGCCAAACAAGTAACTGGGCATGGACACAGCTCCATCAACCAGCAGATAGGCTGCCTTAGGACTCCTGATCCCACGGCCACCCCTGGACACAGCCTTGCCCACCAGAAGGCCCAGGACCTGGCCCCAAACACCAGTGCACAAGCACTAGACCCAGGACCCCAAGGGCTCTCCAGCCAGAAACTCAGGGACCTAACTCCACCCATGAGTTGGCAGGCACCAGCCCCAGAATCCTCTGGACCCTGGCCCTGCCCTGCAGGGTGCCTGTTCTAGCCTCACGACTAGCCTACCAACCAGGGGGCAGACACCAGTGATAAGAACACAGCCCTGCAGTCTGTGGACCCAGCCCACCTACTAGCAAACCAGATCCTGGCCTTGGACCAGCTGGACCCAGGCCCCTCCCACTAGCAGGTCAACACAAGCTTGAGAACATCCCAAACCCCACAACCAACAGTGTCAGGAATCAGACACCAGCTCTGCAAGCAGACCCCGGGACATGGGTCTGGCCACCAGTAGGCTGGCACTCACTCCAGAACCTGGTTTCAACTACCAGTGGGTGGGCAGCAGCCCTGGTGTCTCCTGGATGCTGACTGCCCACCAGTGAGCCAGCACTAGCTCTGAGGTTCCCCAGGGTTCAATAGTAAGTTAGTCTTGTGACTCAGTCCTGCCAACCAAATTTCCAAATTGGAAAGGAAGAAGTAAAACTGTCATTGCTTGTAGATGTTATGATACTATGCATAGAAAATCCTAAATACAGCTCCAAAAACACTTGTAGAGCTCATTGATGAATTCGGTAAAGTTGCAGGATACAAAATTAATACACAGAAATCTGTTGCATTTATATACACTAACAATGAACTATCAGAAAGAAAAAGTAAAAAAAAAAAAATCCCATTTACAATTGCATCGAAAAGAATAAAATACCTGAAAATAAACCTACCTAAGGAGGTAAAAGACCTGTACTCTGAAAACCATAAGACACTGATGAAAGAAATAGAAGATACAACAGATGGAAAGATATTCCATGTTCGTGGACTAGAAGAATTAATATTGTTAAAATGACCATACTATCCAAGGCAATCTACAGATTCAGTGCAATTCCTATCAAAACACCAATGGCATTTTCACAAAAGTAGAACAAATAATTTTAAAATTTGTATGGAAACACAGGAGACCCTGAATAGCCAAAAAATCTTGGGAAAAAATAACAGAGCTGGAAGAATCATGCTTCCTGACCACACTGTACTGCAAAGCTACAGTAATCAAAATAGTATGGTACTGGCACAGAAACAGACACATAGACCAATGGAACAGAATAGAGAGCCTGGAAGTAAACCCACATACTTATGGTCAATTAATCTAAAATAAGGAAGGCAAGAATATACAATGGATAAAAGACAATCTCTTCAATAAGTAGTACTGGGAAAACTGGACAGCCACATGTAAAAGAATGAAATTAGAATATTTTCTAATACCATATACAAAAAGAAACTCAGAATGTACTGAAGACCTAAATGTAAGAAATCATAAAACCTCTAGATGAAAACATAGTCAGGGCACTCTTTGACATAAATTGTAGCAATATTTTTTTGGATCCGTCTTCTAAAGCAAAGAAAACAAAAGAGTAGTAAACAAATGAGACCTAATTAAACTTAAAAGCTTTTGCACAGCAAAGAAAACCATTGACAAAATGAAAAGACAACCCACTGAAGTGGAGAAAATATTTGCAAATGATATGATTGATAAGGGGTTAATATCCAAAATATATAAGCAACCCATACAGCTCAACATCAAAAAGACAAAAAAACCTGATTAAAAAATGGGCAGAATAACTGAATAGACATTTTTTCCAAATAAGACATAAAGATGGCCAACACACACATGAAAAGATGCTCAACATTGCTTATCATCAGAGAAATGCAAATCAAAACTACAATAACATATGCCCTCATACCTGCCAGAATGGCTAGTATCAAAAAGAACACAAATAACAGATGTTGACAAGGATGTGGAGAAAAGGGAACCCTTATACACAGTTGGTGGAAGGTAAATTGGTGCAGCCTCTGTGGAAAACACTATGAAGGTTGCTCAAAAACCTAAAAATAGGACTACCATATGACCCAGCAATTCCATTCCTAGGTGTATAGCTGAAAAAAAAAAAGAAACACTAATTCAAAATGATTCGTGTACTCAATGTTCATAGCAGCATGTTTTACAATTGCCAAGATATAGAAGCAACCTAAATGTTTATCACCAGGTGAATGTATAAAGATGATGGGGTATATATAGACAATAGTATATTAATTAGCTATAAAAAAAGAATGAATTTTGCCATTTGCAACAAAATGTATGGACTTGGAGGGTATTATGCTAAGTGAAATAAGTCAGGCAGAGAAAGACAAATACTGTATGGTATCACTTATGTATGGAATTAAAAACAATAACACAAACTAGTGAATATAGCAAAAAAGAAACGCACAGATATAGAGAACAAACTAGTGGTTACCAGTGGGGAGAGGGAGAAATAAGGATAGGGGATTAAGAGGTACAAACTACTATGTATAAACTAAATAAGCTACAAGGACATACTATCAACAAGGGAATATAGCCTATTTTTTACAATAACTATAAGTGGAGTATAACCTTTAAAAATTGTGAATTACTATGTTGTACGCCTGAAACATATAGTGTTTTACATCAACTTACCTCAGTTTAAAAAAACGAATGATGAATGTCAAATCATCAGGTTTCCAGGATGAAATGCGGGCTTTGTTCTAAGTGTTGTGGGACTTAAAAGATGCTATCACTGACACAGAACAGAACAAATATAAATGGTTAAATACTGTCACTTTAATCCATTTCAGTAATAATATGCTTTCTCTGGGTAACAAAAATATTTAATATCAAAGTCAAATATCATTTTTCTTTATCCAAACAGGCTTGTATGCACAGAAAAGATGACGTAGAGATATTGAAGAGTCTGCCACTTAACTAAATGATAACCCTCAAATATTCAGAATTCATATGTTTCTCTGATGAGAATCTGAATAATTGAATGCAGAACTGTGGGACTTATAGCATGGGTCAGTTTTATAGCCTGGGAGTCAGAAGTGATAAAATCTTAGTGCCGCATCACTAGTCATCATGTAAGTCGATTGCATTCTTATGTTCTTTCATTAACAATCATATGGCCTTTTCTTCTCTACAGACAAAATTTATTCCTTTGGGGTTAAATCACAATGCCTTTTTTTTTTTTTTTTTTCTTTTGCGGTATGCGGGCCTCTCACTGTTGTGGCCTCTCCCGTTGCGGAGTACAGGCTCTGGACCCGCAGGCTCAGCGGCCATGGCTCACGGGCCTAGCCGCTCCGCGGCATGTGGGATCTTCCTGGACCGGGGCACGAACCCGTGTCCCCTGCATCGGCAGGCGTACTCTCAACCACTGCACCACCAGGGAAGCCCCACAATGCATATTTTTGACACGTATAATTTTCTGTGAAATAATACTGGGAAGATTGCAGATACTGTTAAATGAAAGTGAACATCCATGCTCAGCCCTACGTCCAGATAGTTTCCTTTGTAGATTAGATTTATAAATTCCTGGGGGAATACCTTGTGTCTGTTTTTACTAGTTATTTTAAATCTTATAACACATATTTTATTTTAATCTAAACATTGGGAAACAGTAATTTAGTGATTGTTCAAACACCTTTTTTTTCTTTCTCCCCCCACCCCCGCCCTGTTTTAAGTTTCTTGTTATAAATCATGTCTTTGTTAAATTCTTACAAGAGCATTTTGGAAACTAGAGCTATTAGGGAAAAGTCAAGTCACAGCTGGCAATCATCTGACTAAATTTATTCATGTAAAATTCCATTTTAAACAATGCAAGTTCTATCTCACTATGTCTTCCTTTTTGCATCTCCACAAATTATGTAATAACCTTGAATAAATGCTTTGGCTACTTAGATTATGGTAATGCATCTATAAACGTCCCACCTCCAGGTATTATGTACTGAAATGGAGTGTGAAAAGCTAAGCTAATTTTTATTTTCTTTTAGCCAAAAAAAAAAAGAAAGAGAAATGAAGAAATAAGAATGAAAGAAAGGAAGCAAGACAGGAAGGGAGGGAAGGAAGGAGGAAAGGAGGGGAAAAGAGTCAGAGAGAGAGAGATACTGGCAAATTGTGCCTGGCAAAAATTTCCAGAAGGGAGAAAATGCCTTATGCTAGAGGCCTTGCCATTGATAGATCTATGCAAAGTCTGGGATGTCATGAAGGAGCTTCTGACAGGTGCCCTTCTAGTATGTTGTGATGATGTTTGTATCATTTGTTACTCATTTCCACATAAATTATATAACAATATATAACACACCCCCTTATTAGTGATTAGCGTTTCAGAAATCCTGTAAAACAAAACGTGTTTATGTAGAGAATATTTAAATCTCTATGAGATTATTTTTGAATCCCCCGACAAAATTAAATCTTCCATGTCTAAATTCCTAAAACTTCTCATTCTCAACTCTGTAATTTTACTTAGCTTGCTCTGGACTTTCCTTTAGTTAGTCAAGTATATGTTTTACCACTCCCAAGATGTTGTTCTAGAGGAAAAGGACAGTAGTTGTTCTTCTAAATTCCACAGGTACTGGCAGATTATGAATCATACTCTCAGTGAATGTTTCCTGAATAAATACAAATATGACAAAACCATCAAGCATGCATTATACTCATTACTGCAGTTGAGTATGTGAAGCATTAGCTCTGAGAGTTCCTTCTCTTAAGAGGTTTAGAGTTTATTCAAGATAATACACTAAAAAAAATGATACGCTTATATTAAACCCTTGATATAGGACATATCCATAACAGGGAAAGGTCAGAGAAGGCTTTGTAGAGAAAATAATATTGAAAATTATTATTTATTGAAGGTGGTATTGGAAGGTGTATTGTTTCCGACTGCTATTTGTAACAAATTATAACAAACAGTGTCCTAAAACAACACAAAGTATTATCTTACATTTCTGGAGGTCAGAAGTCTGAAATGAGTCTTACAGAGCTAAAATTAAGGTATTGGCCTGGCTGCATTCCCTCTGTATAGTTCAGGATAGAATCTGTTTTCTTGACTTTGCTAGCTCCTAGAGTTTGCTTGTATTCCTTGGCTTGTGTCCTTTTACTGAATCTTCAATGTGTATCACTACAACCTCTGCTTCCACCTTGGAACACTCCTGACTGCTTCATATAAGGAGTCTTCAATTACATTGGGCCCAATTGGATAATCCGGATAACCTCCCCATTTTAAGATCCTTAACTTAATTATATCTGCAAAGTCCCTTTTACCATGTAAGGTAACATGTTGAGAGATTCTGGGGATTGGGACATTAAAAACTTTGTGGAGCCATTATTATTTCTACTGTAGTGGGAAACCAGCATGAGCAAAGTTCTGGAAGAATGATAGATATAAGCATGGAGTGTATGGCTGAACAATAAAAAGATGAAAACAAAATGCAGAGTACATGTTAAGGAGTGTGGTGAATCAAATGGCTGGTAGGCAAGTATAAGTTACAAAGGGCTTTAAAATTTAAGAGAGGAGATTTAGGGTTTTTTAAAAATTTTTATTTAATATTGGAGTATAGTTGATTTACAATGTAGTGTTAGTTTCAGGTGTACAGTGAAGTGATTTAGGTATACATATACATGTATCTATTCTTCTTCAGGTTCTTTTCCCATATAGGTTATTATAGAGTATTGAGTAGAGTTGCCTGTGTTATACAGTAGGTCCTTGCTGATCAACTATTTTATATATAGTAGTGTGTATATGTTAACTCCAACCTTCTAATTTATTCCTCCCTCCCCACTTTACCCTTTGGTAACCATAGGTTTGTTTTCTATTTCTGAGTCTGTTTCTGTTTTGTAAATAAGTTCCTTTGCATCATATTTTAGATTCCACATATAAGTGATATCGTACGGTGTTTGTGTCTTTCTGACTTACTTCACTTACTTTGAGAATCTCTAGGTCCATCCACGTTGCTGCAGATGGCATTATTTCATTATTTTTTTATGGCTGAGTAGGATTCCATTGTATATATCTACAGCATCTTCTTTATCCATGCCTCTGTCGATGAACATTTAGGTTGCTTCCATGTCTTGGCTGTTGTAAATAATGCTGCAATGAACATAGGGTGGTTTTCTCTGGATATATGCACAGGAGTGGGATTGCTGGATCTAATGTTAGCTCCATTTTTAGTTTTTTAAGGAACCTCCATACTGTTCTCCATAGTGGCTGTATCAATTTACATTCCCACCAACAGTGTATGAGGTTTACATTTCCCCACACCCTCTCCAGCATTTATTGTTTGTAGACTTTTTGAAGATGGCCATTCTGACTAGTGTGAGGTGATACCTCACTGTAGTTTTGTTTTGCATTCTCTAATAATTAGCAATGTTGAGCATCTTTTCATGTGCTTTTTGGCCATCTGTATGTCTTCTTTGAAGAAATGTCTATGTAGATCTTTTGCCCATTTTTGATTGGGTTGTTTGTTTTTTTGATATTGAGCTGCATGAGGTGTTTGTATATTTTGGAGAATAATCCTTGTCAGTCACATTGCTGGCAATTTTTTTCTCCCATTCTGTAGGTTGACTGCTCATTTTGTTTATGGTTTCCTTTGCAGTGCAAAAGCTTTTAAATTTAATTAGGTTCCATTTGTTTTTGTGGTTTTTTGGTTTTTTTTTTTTTTTTAGGCTTTAGGACCCAATGTGGCTTTTTAAAAAAATTTATTATTATTGGAGTATAGTTGCTTTACTATGTTGTGTTAGTTTCTACTGTACAGCAAAAAGAATCAGCCATGCATATACATGTATCCCCTCCGTTTTGGACTTCCAGGTCACCACAGTGCATTTATATTCATTACTGTAGGAGGTGGATCAAAAAAGATCTTGCTGCAATTTTTGTCAAAGGGTGTTCTGCCTATGATTTCCACTAAAAGTTTTATAGTATCCAGTCTTATATTAAGATTTTTAATCCATTTTGAGCTTATTTTGTGTATGGTGTTAGAGAATGTTCTAATTTCATTCTTTTACATGTGGCTGTCCAGTTTTCCCAGCACTGTTTATTGAAGAGACAGTCTTTTCTCCATTAATTTACCATAGGTGCATGGGTTTATTTCTGGGCTTTCTATCCTGTTCCATTCATCTATAAGTCTGTCTTTGTGCCAGTGTCATACTGTTTTGATTACTGTAGCTTTATAGTATAGTCTGAAATCAGGAAAAATGTTTTCTCCAGCTTTGTTTTACTTTCTCAACATTACTTGGTCTATTTGGTGTCTTTGTGTTTCCACACAAACTTTAGAATTTTTTTTTTTGTTCTAGATCTGCAAAAACTGCCATTGGTAATTTGATAGCGATTACATTGAATTTGTAGATTACCTTGGGTAGTATAGTTATTTTGACAATATTGATTCTTCCAATCCAAGAACATGGTATATCTTTCCATTTGTTTGTGTCATCTTTGATTTCTTTCATCAGCATGTGGTAGTTTTCAGAGTACAGGTCTTTTGCCTCCTTACGTAGGTTTATTCCTAGGTATTTTCTTTTTGATGTGATGGTAAATGGGATTGTTTCCTTAATTTCTTTTTCTGCTCTTTCATTGTTAGTGTATAGGAATGCAACAGATTTCTGTATATTAACTTTGTATCCTGTAACTTTACTGAATTCATTGTTGAGCTCTAGTAGTTTGCTGGTAGCACTTTTAGTGTTTTCTATGTATAGTATCATGTTATCTGCAAACAGTGGCAGTTTTACTTCTTCTTTTCCTATTTGCATTCCTTTTATTTCTTTTTCTTCTGTGATTGTCGTGGGTAGGACTTCCAAAACTATGTTGAATAAAAGTGGCAAGAGTGGACATACTTGTCTTGTTCTTGATCTTAGAGGAAATGCTTTCAGCTTTTCACCATTGAATATGTTGTTAGCCGTTGGTTTTTCATATATGGCCTTTATTATGTTGAGGTATGTTCCCTCTCTGCCCACTTTCTGGAGAGTTTTTATCATAAATGCGTGTTGGATTTTGTCAAAAGCTTTTTCTGCATCTATTGAGGTGATCATATGGTATTTATTCTTCAACTTGTTAATGTGGTGTATCACAACTTGTTAATGTGGTGATTGATTTGCTTATATTGAAAAAGGCTTGCATTCCTGGGATAATTCCTACTTGCTTATGGTGTATGGTCCTTTTTATGTATTGTTGGATTTGGCTTGCTAGTATTTTGTTCAGGATTTTTTGTCTATATTCATCAGTGATATTAGCCTATACTTTTCCTGTGGTATCTTTGTCTGGTTTTGGTATCAGGGTGATGGTGGCTTCATAGAATGAGTTTGAGTGTTGCTTCCTCTGCAAGTTTTTGGAATAGCTTCAGAAGGATAGGTGTTAACACTTACCTAAATGTTTGAAGAACTCGCCTGTGAAGCCATCTGGTCCTAGACTTTTGTTTTTGGGGAGTTTTTAAATCACAGTTTCAATTTCAGTGCTTGTGATTGGTCTGTTCATATTTTCTATTTCTTCCTGTTTCAGTTTTAGGAAACTGTACCTTTCTAAGAATTTGTCCATTTCTTCCAGGTTGTTCATTTTATTGGCATATAGTTGCTTCCAGTAGTTTTTTTATTATCCTTTGTATTTCTGTGGTGTTAGTTAATAACTTCTTTTTTATTTCTAATTTTATTGATTTAAGCCGTCTCCATTTTTTTCTTGTTGAGTCTGGCTAAAGGTTTATCAATTTCGTTTATCTTTTCAGAGAACCACCTTTTAGTTTCATTGATCTTCTCTATTGTTTTCTTCATCTCTATTTCATTTATTTCTGCTCTGATCTTTATGATTTCTTTCCTTCTACTAAGTATAGGTTTTGTTTGTTCTTTCTCTAGTTGCTCTAGTTGTAAGGGTAGATTGTTTGTTTGTGATTTTTCTTGTTTCCTGAGATAAGATTATTTTGCTATAAGCTTCCCTCTTAGAACTGCTTTTGCTGTGTACCAGAGGTTTTGGATCATCGTACTTTCTTTCTCACTTTCCTCTAGCTATTTTTTGATTTCTTCAGTGATCCATTGGTTGCTTAGTAGCATATTTAGCCTCCACATGTTTTTGCTTTTACATTTTTTTGTAGTTGATTTCCAGTCTCATAACACTGTGGTTGGAAAAGATACTTCATATGATTTCAGTTTTCTTAAATTTACCAAGGCTTGCTTTGTGGCCCAGCATGTGATCAATCCTGGAGAATGTTCCATGTGCACTACAGAAGGATGTGTATTTCTGCTGCTTTTGGATAGAATGCTCTATAAATATACATTAAGTTCATCTGGTCTAATGTGTCATTTAAGGCCTGTGTTTCCTGGTTGATTTTCTATCTGGATGATCTGTTCATTGATGAAAGTGGTGTGTTAAAACCCCCTACTGTTATTGTGTTACTGTCAATTTCTCCTTGTATGGCTGTTAGTATTTGCCTTATATATTGAGGTGCTCCTATGTTTGGTGCATATATATTTACAATTATTATATCTTTTTCTTTGATTGATCCGCTGATCATTATTTAGTGTCCTCCCAGTCTCTTGTAACTGTCTTCATTTTAAAGTCTATTTTGTCTGATATGTTTATTGCTTCTCTAGCTTTCTTTTGATTTCCATTTTCCATCCCCTTACTTTCAGTCTGTATGTGTGTCTAGATCTGAAGTGATTTCTTGTACACAGCATATATACAGGTGTTGTTTTTGTATCCAGTCAGACAATCTATGTCTTTTGGTTGGAGCATTTAATCTGTTTATGTTTAAGGTAATTATTGATATGTTTCTTTAACTGCCATGTTTTTAATTTTTTTTTGTAGGTCTTTTTTCTTCCCTTCCTCTTTTGTTCTCGTCTCTTGCGATTTGACAACTAACTTTAGTCTTGTGTTTGCATTCCTTTTCCTTTTTTATGTATCTATTATAGATTTTCAGTTTTTGGCTACCATGAGGTTTTGATATAGCAGTCTGTATAGAAACACGATTGTTTTATGTTGCTGGTCTTAATTTACAATGTGTTTCCAATATCCTGAATTTGTACTCTCCTCTTCTCATGATTGCTGGGTTTGATATCATATTTGTATGCATATGATTTCCTACCTTTACTGTATCTTTGCCTTTACTAGTGAGCTTTCCCATTCATAATTTTCTTGTTTCTAGTTGTGGCCTTTTCTTTTCATCCTAGAGAAATTCCTTTAGTATTTGTTGCAAAGATGGTCTGGTGGTGTGGAATTCTTTTAGCTTTTGCTTGTCTGTAAAGCTTTTGATTTCTCCATCAAATCTGAATGAGAGCCTTGCTTGGTAGAGTATTCTTGTTGTAGGTTCTTCCCTTTCATCACTTTAAATATATCGTGGCACTCCCTTCTGGCCTGCAGATTTTGGGCTGAAAAATTCACTGATTATATTACGGGGATTCCCTTATATCTTATTTGTTGCCTTTCCCTGTTGCTTTTAATATTTTTTTTGTCTTTAATTTTTGTCAATTTGATTAATGTGTGTCTTAGCATGTTTCTCCTTGGGTTTATCCTGTATGGGACTCTTTGCATTTCCTGGACTTGGGTGACTGTTTCCTTTTCCATGTTAGGGAAGTTTTCAGCTACTATCTCTTCGAATATTTTCTCAGGCCCTTTCTCTCTCATGTCTCCTTCTTGGACCCCTATAATGTGAATGTTGGTGTGTTTAATGTAGTCCCAGAAATCTCTTAAACTTTTCTCATTTGTTTTCTTTCTTTTTTCTCTATTCTGTTCCACAGCTTTGATTTCCACCATTCTGTCTTCCAGCTCTCTTATCCGTTCTTCTGTTTCATTTTGCTCTTGATTCCTTCTAGTGAATTTTTCATTTCAGTTACCATATTGTTCAGCTCTGTCTGTTCTTTGTATCATCTTGCTCTTTGTTAAACATTTCTTATGTCCTCTTGGTCTATATCTCCATTCTTTTTCTGAGATCTTGGATCATCTTTACCTTCATTACTCTGAATTCTTTTTCAGGTCGATTGCCTATCTCCACTTCACTTAGTCGTTCTTCTGGGATTTTATCTTGTTCCTTCATCTGGAACATATTCATCTGCCATCTCATTTGTCTAACTTTTTGCATTTGTGGTCCCACTCTCTGCCAGACTGTAGTTTCTTTTGCTTCTGGAGTCTGCTCCATGGTGGGTGAGACTGGTCTAAGAGGCTTATGTAGGCTTCCTGGTAGCAGGGACTGGTGTCTGCCCACTGGTGTGTGGAGCTGGGTTATGTCTCTTTTGTGGGCAAGGCCATGTCAAGGAGTATGTTTATAGGTGGTTATGAGCTCAGGAAGACTTTAAGCAGTGTGTCTCCTGATGGGTGGATCCGTGTTCCCTCCCTATTGGTTGTTTGGCCTGAGACACCCCAGCATGGGAGCCTATAGGCTATTTTGTTTGACCAGGTCTTGGTGTCAAAATGGTGGCCTCTAGGACAGCTTATGCCAATGAGTACTCCCCAGTACCTTCACCACCATGTCCTTGTCCCCACAGTGAACCACAGCCGCCCCCTGCCTCCCCAGGACACCCTCCAAGACAAGCAGGTAGGTCTGGCCCAGGCTTCTATGAAGTCAATGCTTTTCCTCCTGGGTCCCGGTGCACAAGAGACCTTGTGTGCACCCTTCAAGAGTGAAGTTTCTGTTTCCTGCAGTCCTGTGGAATTCCTGCAATCAAACCCCACTGACCTTCAAATCCAAACACTCTGGGGGCTCCTCCTCACAATGTCAGGCCCCCAGACTGGGGAGACTGACTTGGGGCTCAGAACTCCACCAGGAGATTTAGGTTTAATGCAGTTAATGTCAGAAAACTGTAACAAGTTATTGAGAAGTGGGTAGTGTCGTGAAAATGGTATTTATAAGAAATTAGTTGGGTAGGGTTTGTAGGAGAGCCTGGTGGAGAGAATATTTGAGAGTATTGAGACTGGCAAATGCATGATTCTATTTGTTACATTGCATAGTTATTTACATATATGGACACTTATACTTCCAAGATTATTTGTTTGATTAAAGCCTTGAATTAGAGTGGCAATTATTAAATTTTTCACAAATCTGTAATTTTACATCTTATTTATATTTGACCATAGTCATGTTTATCTTTCATGGATTGTGGTAGTCTCTGAAGCAAGGCTTTAACTCAGTTGTCAGTACACGTTTTTTTCTTGCTTGCTCATCATCTTTCAATCTGTATTAAACTTATATTCCAGTGGCTGTTCTGAAGGGGGCTCTACTTTTTCTCCATTGGAGAAATTTTCCTTTTTCCTGTGAAAATAACTTTATCTAAGGAATAATAAATTACCTTTTTGACATTGTTATAAATAATCCCTGTTAATTCTTATCTTTGTGATATTAGTGAATTCTTCCTAGGTGGAAGGTACTCATATCAGACTGACTATTCACTTTAAATGCATGTTAACTGGAGTTTTTTTTATTACTTTTACCTGGAAAGGGTCAATAGTTAATTGGATAAGAAAGAGTCACATTTCTATTTGTAATAGAATGTCTTCTGTGATTCTTTTTATTTTTTTTGGATTGTCACAAGGCCATACAGCCCTATTTTATTTATTTATTTATTTATTAAAATTGAAGTATAGTTGAGTTACAATGTTTCAGGTGTACAGCAAAGTGATTCAGTTATAGATATATTAGTTGGATCTTCCCTCCCTTTGCCTATCCCTATGCAGTATATGACCATTCAAAACTACCCTGCTGTGAGGTTTTTGACCATAATAGGGATAGGCAAAGGAAGGGAAGATCCAAACATTTTATTTTTACATGGATAGTTAGACTACTATTTAATTAATATCAGGCCTCTGTATGTTTGCTGATTTTATTTACTTTTTATTTATTTTTAAATTTTTTATTTTTGGCTGTGTTTGGTCTTCATTGCTGCTCATGGGCTTTCTCTAGTTGTGGAAAGTGGGGGCTTCTCTTGCTGTGGAGCACGGGTTCTAGGTGTACGGGCTTCAGTAGTTGTGGCTCATGGGTCTAGAGTCCAGGCTCAGTAGTTCTGGCACACAGGCTTAGTCGCTCCGTGGCATGTGGGATCTTCCCGGACCAGGGGTCGAACCCATGTCCTCTGCATTGGCAGGCGGATTCTTAACCACTGTGCCACCAGGGAAGCCCCTGTTTGCTGATTATATTCCTCAACACTTACACATACTATGTCTGTAGTAATAAATTCCTGGACTACTCGGTTTCTGTATTCAATCCTATTTTATATACAAAAGCTACATTCTATTGGATTTTAAAAATCCCTTAAAGATTTTCCAACACAGCATTCTACTCAGTAGGGGAAAGTACTCTACAAAATTTATCCAGCAAATATTTTTTATTACCTGTTAATTAGCAGACATTGTGCTGGACATCATGGATAGATAAGATCAAGACATCCCTTCCCTCTCCCTGGAAGCCCACAATCTAATGGGAGAGAAAGAAAAGTGAAGTAAACAGACTACTACAGTACCCGGTAATAAAGGATAAAATAGGTGTATATGTTCAAGGTATAAGAACCCTAGAGTAGGATACTTAACATGTAGTGGAAGCTGGAAAGTCATTTTGAGAAATAAAATTTGAGCCATGCTTTGAACATGAACAGTGAAGAGCATGCCAAATAGAGAAGGCAATATGCAAAGACACAGACATGGAGAAATGACAGACAATTTAGAGAATTACGAATAGTTTGACATGATATGAAATTTCACCATCAGTAACGACTGTACCAAGAAAGGCTTTTTTTTTATGTGTGTGTGCCATTCTGAGGAGTTGAGACTTAAACTGGTCATTCAGACAGCATGATCACATCCAGAGTTCACACAGCAGCCATTACACTTTTGAATAGTACTTATTGTCAGATATTTTTACCTATATATTTTGTTGAGATCTGCCTCTGATTTTTATACACTGGTCATTTTTTCAACTGCATTACTTTAAATTTAGTCTTATTACTCTTTTATATGACCATCTTTCAGATATTTAAAGGTGTCACCTCCTTACCTAAGCTTTATTCTCTAAACTTAAAATTCCAGTCATTTCATCATGTTCTTCTTGGAACATTTCAACCTCAAAATGTGGCTAATGCAATTAATAAGTAGCCTAACCTGTGTGTAGCTATGTTCTTACCTTTTTCTGGATTCTGTAAATAGGTCTATTGGTGCCACTTATGATTGTATTAGTATTTTTGAATTTTTGCCACTGTTAATTACATTATATTACTGGTATATATAAACTTTAAAACCCACAGATTTACTACTGTTTTGAGTCTGCCCTATCTTGTGATTGTGCAGGTGACTTTTTGAATCTATGAAGATTTTACATATACCCTGTTCAATCCAATTAATTTAAATTTAATTTTGTCTAGCATAATCATCTGTAGAGGTGCTTAAATCTTCAGTCTTATTTTCTACATTATCAACCCCTTATATTTTTGAATCTTGTGCAAGTTAGATAAATACACTTTAATATAAAGTTTTGATAAGAATATAGAATTTCGGAGCATGTATTACAGCATTCTGCAGGAAAGCACTGTTGATTACCCCATCAAAGATGATAATATACAAAATTGTTGGGATTTATTTGGCTAATCAGTTCTGAATTCACCTAAACCAACTAATATCTCCCTATCTATTTGTTTAATTCATAATGACTATGTTAAATGCCTTTTAAAATCAGAGTACATTATGTCTTTGACATTATCCGGACTGAAGCAAATGGAAATACTGTTAGTTTGCCATCCCTTTTTCTTAATGAACATTTGTTGAGTCCCAGAAATTTCAATTTCATTTTCCATGTGAACATGACCTTATTTAGAAATAGGGTCTCTGCAGATGTAATCAAGTTAAAATGAGGTCATTAGGATGAGCCCCAGTCCAATATGACTGGTATCCTTATAAGAAGAGAAGAGGAGGGAAGGGCAAGATGGTGGCACAGAAAAAACCCTGAGTTCACCTCATCCCATGGACACACTGAATCTACTCCTACATGTAGAGCAGTTCCACCTGAAAGAGAGCCCAGGGCTGATTGAACAGCTACAGCACATAGAAGAACCACATAGAAACAAGTAGAAAAGATGGAGACATGATATCCATGGGAATCAACCCCTGCTCTGGTGCTGTGACCTGCAGTAGGCAGGGATATAACTGAGGGGCCCAAGCACAGACCCACCGAACCTGGGACACAGAAGAAAAAACAGCAGTTTACAGGGCACCTAGACTGTATGGAAAAAAATTCATTTACTAAACCTAGAGCTTCTGTCAAATGAGCAGAAAAGTGCTGGAGCACTCTCTGAGGTCAGAGGTGCCAGCAAGCCTCTTTATTTGAGTCCTCCCAGGCCTCCTCCCAGACCATGCTGCTCCAGCTCCAGCCCCAGGCATCCTTCCAAGGCAGGCTTGAGTGCAACACTCACCAGGGACTGCCCTGAGCCTGGCCTGATCCAGCTTCAGCCACCCTGCTAAGACTGCCTTGAGCACAGTCCTCCCAGGAACTCCCTTGGCCTGGAATCCTCCAGCTTCATCCATCCCTCCTAGGAGGTCTCAGGCACATTTCTCCCAGGAACTTTCCCCAGCCCATGCCTGATTCAACCCCAACTTCCCTCCAAGGCAGCCTCAGGTGAGCACTCCCCAGGGACTACCCCAGTCCTGGACTGAATTCAGTTTTAGTTACTCCACCAAGGCAGCCTCAGGCACAGTGCTCCCCAGGGACCATCCCTTGCCCAGACCACTCCAGCTTCAGCTGGCCTGCCAAAGCCAACAGGCATAAGCATTCTACACAGGGAATTTTTCCACAGAATGCAGCTCCTTTAGACCAGGAGAGGTAGCTGTTTCACCCAAGTCATAGAATCAAAAACCTAAAGTCGAGGGAAATGAGGAAAAGGGGGAATATGTTCAAAATGAAAGAACAAATTAAAACCCCAGAAAAAAATCATAATGAAAGAGAGGAAAGTAATTTACCTGATGAAGAGTTCAAAGAAATGGTCATAAAGATGCTCACCAAACTCGGGAAGTACACACCACGGACTGTGCATTTTAATTGACTAATTTGGCTCTTCACCTTACAAATGACAAAGACTTGGAGCTAGATGGATGCTTAGGCTTTACCAAACAAAGAGAGAAGTTTCATTATTTCCACATGTCAAATAAAAGAAAAGGTACAGATGTGGTAACTCAACATACATAGCAAGACCAACTTGCAGAATAACATTGGGAATTGGTAATTTTCAATAGTTCATCCACATTCTCTTGCACCTAACTAGGCATAGAAAATTTAATTCTTTCTCTAAATCCTTTTAAATTCATCAAAATTTATCTTTAGAAATTAAACAGTAACAGTGACTTCCACATTCTCTGAAGCCCTGTATTGAAGTCATTAAATGACAAATGCACTTCCTTGGGAATTTTCTGTGATTGAATTTTCTCTGATAGGAGAAGCACCCATTCTCCCTTCCCTTCCTTCCTTCTTTCCATCCTTCCTTCCTTCCTTCCATCCTTCCTTCCTCCTTCCCTCCTTCCCTCTTTCCTCTGTCTCTCTTTCATTTTAGAGCTTGAAGTTGAATTAGAGATAATCCAATTCAACTTTTTAATTTGAGACAATTAAGGCCCAGATAGGTTTAACAGTGCCAGAGCCAGAACTAGATTTTCCTGATCCAGGTCTTTTTGCACCACACATATTACTTCTTTATAATACAATAAACAAATATTATAAGCCTTGACACATATGTACTGAGCATTTACTGTGTGTAAGGTACTTTAATCAATATTGTTGAGGAAACCAAGGTGAATGAGACAAAGGTTATTTCCTCAAGTATTTTGCATTCTACCGAGGGAAATAAGTCACATATATGTGATAATCGACTTAAGAGTTTAAAAAAAAAGTCCTGGGTAAAAAGGATTTAAGTCTAAGCTCATCTTTCACTGCCCCCTGCTTTCATCTTTTTACAGATATCTTTAATTACAATTTTATCTTTGAGGCCCAGGCAGGAAGAGACTTTATCTTTGGATATAGTCAGGGTCAGACACATTCCCCTCAGTACCTGATTAGATGATCCACAAATGCCTCAACGTTGGAAAATCCCTCTTCTCCTTAGTTTACAAAGTATAGCATTTTTCAAAAGAAGTCTTCTATAGGAATCTAAATAAAAGAGAAAAAATATAAAAGCATGAAAACAAAGAAATATTTACCCTGCCCAGGTTTCTTGTCCTGATATATCTTAAAGTTCAGCCAGAGATCTGTTTTATCAGGACAGTTTACAGAGCCCCTTCCATGCCTCTCTTCTCTTAAATCCAAATGCTCAGAAAAGAACCCAGAGAATTTCCTACCTTAATTCCCTCCTTATGGCCAAGGAAAGAATTGGTACCGAGTCTCTAGTCACTCTAGCAAAACTGTATAATAAAGCATTAACTGTGTAAGGGAAGAAGCAATTATCTTTCTCTGTGTATTCTCTAAAATGCAAACAAAAGTCTTAAGACATTTCTTCACTCTTTGAGTAAGGTACTGCTTCCTTCAGTTTTCACAGTAGGGAAAATTATTTTTTCATAGAGTTACACAAAATTCAAGAGCTTTTCAAAAGAAAGTGAGATGCTTCTGGCTAGGATGAAGAGGACGGCTAAATAATGATAATAATTATAATAATAATAATATCAGCTACCATTTAGTGTCCTTGCTTGTTCCAGAAACAAATCTTTTATTTCCTATATCTTATTTAATCCTCATAACAATTACATGAAAGTAGTAGTATTTTACAGATGAGATGCTAATTAACTCTTTTGATATCAGTAAGTAATAGGTCTTTGATTTAAACACAGATCTTCTCTGACCTCAAAGCCCATACATACATACTCTTTCTACTGTTAATGATACCTCCCTTGAAAAAGGCAGCATTCTAAATCTGTTGATAGGATGGATGGTGCAACTGATGCTCTGCTTGCTTTTTCAGTGCATTTAACAGCTCTCTGTGTACATTATTACAATAATCCATTTCCTTTTAAGAGGAAGAAAGGGGCCAACTACGTAATTTCTCTTTTGGTATTGTGTTTTTAAGATATACTTTTCTACAGTGCTTAATGAAGAGGGAAACCAAAAAACATATGAACACTTGCTTTTAGAAATTTTCCTCTTTTCACTATTAGTTTGTCAGTTTTATTTTACAGAAAATTTGATATTAAAAATGCTTTACACTACAAATGATGATTTTTACTATATGCAAATTATACTTCAATTTTTAAAAGTGGAATAAAAGCTAATTTTTGATAATGATAAGCATTGTTACAGGAATAAAACAGGTGAATGAGATAGAGCAAAGAAAACTTTCTTTTTAACTTGAGTGATTTCCCCATATTTGATTTTGAACATTTCATTTTTAAATAGCTTTTTTTCAAGAAACAATTACCATATTTTAAGTTTGAACATACAATATATGAAAGGAAATCCCAATTTTAAATGCTGTTCTTTCACGCACATCTCTGTCTTCAGAATTAGGTATGTGTTATCTTAAAAATGTGCTTACAACTTGCTGTGACAACTCTTGGATGATGTAGCCCAAACTTGTTTCTGAAGTTTGGTGCTTTTGTCAGGGTAAATGTTTCAAGATTGAGAGCTGATGGGGATGGGGATATGGCTGACAAATGGCAAGTGTATGGGTAAGCAGGAAGTTCTACCAACAAGGAGAAACCTATCCACATCAGTATGAAGGGGGGAGGGGAAGGTCACTAATTTATTATTGTATAAATACAACGGAGTACATGGATACAGTAACCCACAAAAACCAGGAAGTCATGGTAACATTTCACACAAGTTAAACAGGAAAGTAGAAAATATACAATAATAGATAGGCTTCTAGATTAATTTTGGAGGTATATGTTTATGATTCAAGGAGTGATGAAGCCTGCAACCTTGGTGACATCTTTGCATAGTAAAACCAGAGACAGGGCTTGTCTAGTTCCTGGAGAGATCCATTTTCATTCCAATATGTTAGAGCAAATTCTTATTCTTCATTCTCCTTCTTTTCCTCCGTTCACCCTCTTCTTTCTCCTCTCCCTCCTACCCTTCTACTTTCTCTTCCTCCTACCCCTATACTTCGTCCCTTCATCACCCCCCTTATTTTCCTCTTCCTCTTTCTCCTCCGCTTTCTAAGTTTGTGTTTACAGTAGTAATGGCAGAGCCTTCCCTTTTTTATCTGTGACTCATTCCTTGGACTAGAGTCAAGCTGAAATGAGGATTAACACAGGCATTTTAAAGCCGTTTTTGACAGAATTGTGCATCCAGTGTCATCCTTTTAATTTCGAGAGTTAATTCAACCATTATAACAGTAAGTGAAAGTATAGATATTAACACCTTCTTAAATGGAGTTGCAATATTTAACAACCTTGAGTTTTCTGAATTCAGCTAAGTATGACAGAGGGCAAAAAGCTCTGAGAAGCCAAAATATAGGCCACAAAATGCCTATCTCCCATGCACTTTATAGAGTCCATCAAGCTCTCTTTATGCAGTCTCTTTATACATAATTCAATATGTTTGGTTGTCTGGTTTCTCAATCCACAACAGATTAGATATAATATGCCAAAATGTACTATGGTGGGGAGAGTTGTTTCTAATAATAACTGTGACAGTAGAAAGCCTGAGGTGAAAGGAGATATAAAGAAAAAAAGAAAAACCTTATAATTTGAAAGACAGAAACTCTAATGGTATGGACATAACATATGTATTTTATTTAGATAAAGTACTTTATGTATAAAGTGTTAGGTAAATAGTAGATACTTAATTCATGTTAGTTCTTTTCTTTTTTTTTCACTGAAACAATCACTATACTGCATTTCAGCACAAAAATTAGTGTTCATAATATTACCCTGAGTTTTGAGAAAAGTTTTATGATCAAGGCAGTCTGTATAAAATAACAGAACAGTCTATGTGTAAATAATAAGCTCATTTTAACCCAAAATGTTAAAATTGAAATATATTTTGGTATTTAAATATATAAACTTAAATAATTCATAAAATTCAGACATGTTGAATAGTAATAATAGCAACTTTTATTAAAGATATTTACAGCCCTTTGCATGTATTACCACATGTTATTTAGTTATTTATGCTGAATCAGATGAAACTCTTATTTTCTCATCAGAGCTGGATTATATCACTCTCTAGCTATTTTTATTATTAACATCATTATTTTTCATGTAATCTTATTTCACTTTTCAAAATGCAGGTCATTGAGGACAGGAATCTGATTAATAGCTGAATTTTTTTTTTTTTAACATCTTTATTGGAGTATAATTGCTTTACAATGGTATGTTAGTTTCAGCTTCACAACAAAATGAATCAGTTATATATATACATATATTCCCATATCTCTTCCCGCTTGCATCTCCCTCCCTCCCACCCTCCCTATCCCACCCCTCCAGGCGGTCACAAAGCACCGAGCTGGTCTCCCTGTGCTATGCGGCTGCTTCCCACTAGCTAACTACCTTACGTTTGGTAGTGTATATATGTCCATGCCTCTTTATCGCTTTGTCACCGTTTACCCTTCCCCCTCCCCATAGCCTCAAGTCCATTCTCTAGTAAGTCTGTGTCTTTATTCCTGTTTCACCCCTAGGTTTTTCATGACATTTTTTTTTTTAATTCCATATATATGTGTTAGCATACGGTATTTGTCTCTCTCTTTCTGACTTACTTCACTCCGTATGACAGACTCTAGGTCTATCCACCTCATTACAAATAGTTCAATTTCGTCTCTTTTTATGGCTGAGTAATATTCCATTGTATATATGTGCCACATCTTCTTTATCCATTCATCCGATGATGGACACTTAGGTTGTTTCCATCTCTGGGCTATTGTAAATAGAGCTGCAATGAACATTTTGGTACATGACTCTTTTTGAATTATGGTTTTCTCAGGGTATATGCCCAGTAGTGGGATTGCTGGGTCATATGGTAGTTCTATTTGTAGCTTTTTAAGGAACCTCCATACTGTTCTCCACAGTGGCTGTATCAATTTACATTCCCACCAACAGTGTAAGAGGGTTCCCTTTTCTCCACACCCTCTCCAGCATTTATTGTTTCTAGATTTTTTGATGATGGCCATTCTGACTGGTGTGAGATGATATCTCATTGTAGTTTTGATTTGCATTTCTCTAATGATTAGTGATGTTGAGCATTCTTTCATGTGTTTGTTGGCACTCTGTATATCTTCTTTGGAGAAATGTCTATTTAGGTCTTCTGCCCATTTTTGGATTGGGTTGTTTGTTTTTTTGTTATTAAGCTGCATGAGCTGCTTATAAATTTTGGAGATTAATCCTTTGTCAGTTGCTTCATTTGCAAATATTTTCTCCCTAGCTGAATTTTTTGATCATGTCTCTTGCAAAATAAATGCTTAGTAAACTTTATGGATTTAATAACTCATTAAATCCATTCTAAAATTTTACTGGCACTACGTCATTTCTTGTAATTTATTTCTTAACAGGTTAGGGATAATATATGTATGAGATTCAGTAAAACAGATACATAAATTAAGCATGATGGCCAGCTCAAGTTAAATGTGAGACAATATCTGTTATTATCTGTTGGTTATAAATTACTATTCTTTAGGGAAGTTTAAATATTCATTCCCCCAAAAAGCCTTAAAATAAGACTTAATTCAGATTTTAAGCTATCAATTCAGAATAACTTTGGTTCACAATTAGGTGTATGACAATCTAATTTGAGATGTAAGCACATTCACAATTACTGCATTCTTACCTTTCATTTTAATCTGAATTTGGTTAAATTTACATAATTTCAGTATTAGATCAAGTTATAATAAAAGTAAACTACATTCCCTAAAAAATGGTGATGAGGCCACAGTTCATTTTAGTTTAGATTTTTTAGATTTTATAACTTACTAATGTTTATATGTTGTCCAGGAATCCTCAACTATAAGTAGTTGTTGTTCTAATAGATCATTTTTAAAATCAGCTTTATAGGAGGCTTCTCTAGTGGCCCAGTGGTTAGGAATCTGCCTGCTAATTCAGGGGACACGGGTTCGAGCCCTGGTCCAGGAAGATCCCACATGCCGTGGAGCAACTAAGCCCATGAACCACAACTACTGAGCCTACCCTCTACAGCCCATAAGCCACAACTACTGAATCCACGTGCCACAGCTGCTGAAGCCCGCATGCCTAGAGCCCATGCTCCGCAACAAGAGAAGCCACCACAATAAGCCCATGCACTGCAACAAAGAGTAGCCCCCACTTGCCACAGCCAGCGTGCAGCAACGAAGACCCAACGCAGCCCAAAAATATATAAATAAAATAAATAAATAAATTTTAAAATCAGCTTTTTGCAATTTAGATAGCAATTGCCTACTCAGATGACATGATAACTTGTTAAGTTCCTAGGTTACTTTAAACAGCCTATTATCTACATAAGTTGGGCTGGGATTGTACCTACCTAAAAATTTGACCTCAAGAAATATGTGTGGGGAGTAGGGGCAGCATAATGATTTTGCTAGTTGTTTGATGCCAGTGAAGCTTGTGTGAGGAATGGTACCACCTATCTGCATTTCATCTTTATCTATCTTATAAGTCCTAGTAATTTTGGTCTTTAGTGTTTAGGTGACGAGTCATCCTAGAAGTTTAGAATTCTGATTCTGAGTTCAGAAAGACCTCAGTTTAAATCCTCGCTCTACCTCTTGTTGATATGCCCTTAGACAAGTTTCTTTATCTGCCTTAGTCTCAATTTTCTCATGTATAAAATAAAGATAACAGTGACAACTGTTTTATAGGATTGCCAAGAGGATTAAATGGAATAAATCACTTGGAAATGTGCCTAGAACATACTAAATATGTGATAATTGTTACTATTATGGTACCCTAAGTCCTTTGCTATTGTATCCAGCCAAATCTTTTCAACTCTACAAATTGCTTCTCATTCCAAATGAGCTTTATCTACTTTTTGTTTCTTGCCAAATAAAATTATTCATTTCTTTAACATAAATGATAGAATGCAAGTAGCTCTTGGAAGGAAAGAAATTTAACTGTATTAAATTTTACTGAGGTGTGAGTCACTGGTAGCCATAACCCTTCAATAATTTGTATTTTAATAAGAAATTTCTTATTTTCCTCAATCTAATTTCTAATGGTTGAAGATGTAGACAAGGAGATACATTGAAGTAAAGGCTATAGACAATATAGGGAAAATGTACTTTTGTGGCACAGTGCCATTCAGGTTGATTGGCATTGCTTACCTTGGCTTCAGCAACCAGAAGTTTAGCCTTTCTGTCATAGATTTTTTTCTTTCTTCTTCTTCTTCTGAAAGGCATGCAATCTCCAGAAACTATGAACTCTTTGGAAGAGACAATGAGACCTAAAATAGACGAAGGGCTAGGGAAAGGATGAGGTGGGTTAGAGGTTAGGAGGGTAGGAGATGAGAAGCAGTGGTGGCTGATTTTATGTAGTTATGTGTAAATAGGGGACTAACTTTATTCTTAAGGTTAGAGAAATCAATACATTAGTTCAGTTACTGCTAGGTTTAGACATATAGGTAGATATGTAAGACAGATAGGTAGCTAATTTAGGTAATTCTCTAGGTGGAAAATAGTCTATTTCAGGAGAAACACACCAGTTATTTGGATATTGACTTTATTTTCTTAGCAGTGAAAGGGACTATGGGAATTAGTCTTCCCCATTCAGTTTAAGTGAAAAGAACATCCAAGAGACAGATGATTTTCTCATAAAGATAATTCAGTTGGCAAGTAAGGGATATTGGCAGAGCTCTGACTTCTACTTTTGGCAGTATATAGTTTAGAAGAAAGAATAATAGGAAATAAAAGGAGCTGGTAACACATTGCCACAGGTACTAATTTCAGGACAGTGTACACTGCAGATGCCATGATACTTGCTCCAGGCACATAGATTAAAGTGACAGGCTTGCTTCTCAGACAATTAATGGAAATTTTATCTGTATGCAGATAGAATTTTCCATAGTAGAGGCAAAAAATAATAAACATAATAATATATAGTGTAATGGCATCTTCTGGCTACAGAAAGATTTTACACCCATCATTTCACTTAATCTTCAAAATAATCCTTAAAAATAGGTAGAACAAATGGTTTTACCTCTAAATTACAGACTTGGAGAATGAGAATTTCAAAAGTCATATAGCTTCTTAATAGTAGAATCAAGAAAAAAAAGATGTCATTTCTGTGGTTCTTTCTATTATCATATTAGTTTTATAAAAATACAGTAAAACAAAGCAATGCCCAGACTTCACTGAAGAATTCTATCAAACATTTAAAGAAGAATTAATACAAAACCTCACAAGCTATTCTGAAAAAAAATGGAAGAGGGGAGGAAATTTCTGAAATGTTCTATGAGACTGTTGTTATTACCCTGATACCCAAACCAGACAAAGACAACACAAGAAAATAAAACCATAGACCAATATTCCTAATGAATATAGATGCAGAATCCTTAACAAAATACTAGTAAATGGAATGTATCAGCATATGAAAATGGATATACACCATGACCAAGTAAAATTCATCCCAGGAATGCAAGGTTTGTTTACCATTTGAAAATCAGTCAATGTAATACATCTTATTAATGGAATAAAAGACAAAAACCTCATGATCATTTTTATAAATGCAGAAAAAGCACTTGACAAGCCAACATCCATTCATGATAAAAATATTCAGTAAACTAGCAAGAGAAAGGCAACTTCTTCAACTTGCTAAAAGAAATCTTGCAAAAACCCACAGCTGACATTATAACTAATGGTGAAAGACTGCCATGCTTTCCCCCTAATTTCAGGAACAAGACAAGCATGTCTGCTCTAGCTTTAGTTCCACATTGTACTGGAAGTACAGGGAAATTATCTAAAAAAAAGATTCAAAAGGCATTTATATTAGAAAAGAAGAATCACTGCAGCACTATTTACAATAGCCAGGTCATGGAAGCAACGTAAATGCCCATTGACAGACGAGTGGATAAAGAAGCTGTGGTACATATATACAATGGAATATTACTCAGCCATAAAAAGGAGTGAAATTGGGTCATTTGTATAGCCGTGGATAGACCTAGAGACTGTCAAACAAAGTGAAGTAAGTCAGAAAGAGAAAACCAAATATCATATATTAATGCATATATGTGGAACCTAGAAAAATGGTACAGATGAATCAGTTTGCAGGGCAGAAATAGAGACACAGATGTAGAGAAAAAATGTGTGGACACCAAGGGGGGAAAGTGGTGGAGGGTGGGGTTAAGTGGTGGTGGGATGAATTGGGAGATTGGGATTGACATATATATATACTAATATGTATAAAATAGATAACTAATAAGAACGTGCTGTATAAAAAATAAATAGAATAAAATTCAAAAAGAGAAAAAAGAACAGAAGTATAACTACCTCTATCCTTGGATGATATGATTTTCTCTATAGAAAAATTCTAAGGAATCCACAAAAATATTATATCTAATAAACAACTTTATCAAGGTTGCAAGATATAATATTTCCAGGGGCCAGAAGCCTCCACACAAGGCAGGACCTGGCAGCCAGCTGAGCCAGAGACCAGCCCTATTTACCAGCATACCCACAGTCGGCAACCCCACCACAACAGAAGAGCACACTCAGCCCACATAAGGGGCACTCTTAGATCATATAGCTCTGGTGACTAGAGGGGAGTGTGCTTCTGGGTTCCATAAGATGTCTCCTACATAAGACAACTCTGCTAAAATCTAAACATAATCAAGCAACCTAATATATACAAATAAGCAGAGAGAATTAGGCAAAACACGGTGATAAAGGGATATATTCTAAATGAAGGAACAAGATAAAACCCAGAAGAAGAACTAACTGAAGTGGAGATAAGCAATCTGCCTGATAAAGAGTTCAGGGTAATGATCATACATATGCTCAATGAACTCAGCAGAAAAATCCGTGAAAACTGTGAAAAGTTTAGTAAAAATTTAGAAAATATAAAGAAGAACCAGAGTTGCAAAATACAATAACTGAAATTAAAAAATATGCTAGATGTAATCAAAGATAGATTAGATTATACAGAGAAACAGATAAGCAAACTGGAAGACAGGGTAGTAGAAATCACCCAAGCTGAAAGAAAAAATATGAATTTTAAAACATTAGGACAGCTTGAGACCTCTGGGAAAACATAAAGTGTATAATATTTGCATTATAAGTGTTCCGGAGGGAAAAGAGAAAACGACAGAACACATATCCTGAAAAAGAAAACAGAAATCCAAGTCCAGAAGTCACTGAGAGTCCCAAATAAAATCATGCAAAAGAGATCCACACCAAGAGACATTGTAATTAAAATGGCAAATCTTAAAGACAGAATATTAAAAGCAGCAAGGGAAAAGCTACTAATTATGTACAAGAGAACTCCCATAAGAAACTTGGCCGACCAGAAGGAAATGGAATGATATATTTATAGTGATGAAAGCAAAAAACCTACAGTTAAGCATACTCTACTTAGTAAGGCTATCATTTCATTCACATTTAAAGGAGAGATAAAGAGTTTTACAGACAAGCAAAAGCTAAAAGTGTTCAGCAACACTAAGCTGGCTCTACAAGAAATGTTAAAGGGACTTCTCTAAGTAGAAAAGAAAAGACAATAACAAAGTATAAAAATTACAAAAGGAAAAGTCTCATTGGAAAAGGCAAATGTATACTAAAAGTAGCAAATCAACTACAAATCAAGCTAGTACGAAGGATAAAAGCCAAAAGTAGTAAAATCATTTCTATCCAAGGTAAGTAGTTAAGAGATACACAAAAGAAAAAGAAGTAAAATATGATGTCCAAAACAGTAAATTTAAGGGTGAGGGGAGTAAATATGCAGGGCTGGTAAAATGTTAGAACTCAAGAGATCAGAAAGGGTGGGAGGGACTTCCCAGAGGTCTCTCTCTATATATATAGCTATTTATAAACCTCATGGTAGCCACAAACCAAAAATCTATGATAGAACCACACACAGACTATAGAAGGAATACAAACATAAAACTAAAGGTAGTTATCAAATCACAAGGGAGGAGAGCAAATGAAAAAGGAAGGAACATAAAAGAACTACAAAAACAAGCCATAAACAATAAAAAGTGGCAATAAGTTCATACCTGTTAATAATTACCTTAAGTGTAAATGGACTAAGTGCTACAATCAAAAGACATGGAGTGGCTCAATGGATAAAGAAAACAACACTTATCTATATGCTGCCAAGAGGAGACTCACTTCAGATTTAAAGACACACAGAGACTGAAAGTGAGGGTATGAAGAAAGGTATTCCATGCAAATGGAAATGAAAAGAATGCCAAGTTAGCAATACTTATATCAGAAAAAAAAAATGACTTTAAACAAGAGACAAGAAGGACATTTCATAATCATCAAGGATCAATCCAAGAAGACATAAACATTATAAATATATGTGTGGACCCAACATAGGAGTACTTAAATACATAAAGCAAATATTAATAGACATAAAGAAACTGATAGTAACATAAAAGTAGAAGGGAACTTTAATAAGCCAAATACATCAATGGACAGATCATCCAGAAAGAAAATCAACAAGGAAACACTGGCCTTAAATTACATTTTAGGTCAGATGAACTTAATAGACATATATGGAACATTCCATCAAAAGCAGCAGAATATACATTCTTTTTAAATGCACATGTAACATACTCCAGGATGCATCACATGCTAGGCCACAAAACAAGCCTCAACGAATTTATGGAGATTGAAATCAGACCAAGCTTCTTTTCCAAATATAATGTTGTGAGATTGGAAGTCAACACAAGAAAAAAATGCAAAAAACCACAAACATGTGGAAGGTAAGCAATATACTGCTGAACAACTTATTGATCACTGAAGAAATCATAGAAGAAATCAATACCTTGGGACAAATGAAAATGGAAACACAGTGTTTTGAAATGTTCAGGACCCAGCAAAAGTAGTTCTCAGAAGAGGTTTATAACAATACAAGCCTATCTTATGAAACAAAACAAGAAATTGTGAATGAACTATCTAACTTTATGCTTAAAGTATCTAGAAAAGAACAAACAAAACTAAAAGTTAGTAGTAGGAAAAAAATATATAAAGATCACAGGTGTAATAAATGAAATAGAGTCTGAAAACCGGTAAAACATACCAATGAAACTGAGACCTGGTTTTTTGAAAAGATAAAAATTTTAAACTTTTAGCCAGACTCATCAAATAAAAAGGAGAAATGGCCAAAATAAGTAAAATTATAAATGAAAGAGAAGTTACAACCAACACCACAGAAATACAAAGTATCATAATAGATTACTACAAACTATATGCTAATAAAATGAACAGCCTAGAAGAAATGGACAAATTCTTAGAAAAGTACAATCTCCCAAGACTGAAACAGTAAGAAATAGATAATATGAAAAGGCCAATTACAACTAATGAAATTTAATGAAAACTTAAAAAAAATATCTCCCAACAAACAAAAGTTCAGGACCAGATGGCTTCACAGGTAAATTCTATAAAATATTTAAAGAATCAACAATTATCAAAGAATTCAAAACCTGAAGAAGAAGGAACACATCTGAACTCATTCTATGAGGCGAATATCACCCTGATACCAAAACCAGAGAAAGACACCACAAAAAATAGAAAATTACAGGCCAATATCACAGCTGAAAATAGATGCAAAAATAGTCAACAAAATATCAGCAAGTCAAATTAAACAAAATATTAAAATGATCATACACCATGAACAAGTGAGATACAAGGGTGGTTCAGAATCCAAAAATCAACCAATGTAATACACCACATTAACACAACAAAGGATAAAAATTCCATGGTCATCTCAATAGTTGTAGAAAAAGCTTTTGACAAAATTCAACATCAAAATTCTCAACAAAGTTGTATGGATGGAACATATCTCAACATAGTAAAGGCCATATATGACATACCTACACCCAATATCATACTCAAGGGTAAAATGTTGAAAACATTTTCTCTAAGATCAGGAAGAAGACAAGGATGAACGCTCTCACCACTTTTATTCAACTCAGTATTGGCAGTTCTAGCCACAGCAATCAGGCAAGAAAAAGAAATAAAAGAAATTCAAATTTGAAAGCAAGATGTAAAACTGTCATTGTCTGCAGATATGATACTGTATATACAAAATCTTGAAGATGTCACCAAAAAGCTATTAGACCAATAAATGAATTCAGTCAAGTTGCAGGATACAAAATTAATATGCAGAACTCGGTTGCATTTCTAAACACTAACAATATCAAAAGGGATAAAATACCTACGAATAAATCTAGCCAAGGAGGTAAAAGACTTGTACTCAGAAAACTATAAGACATTGATGAAAGAAACTGAGGAACACACAAGCAAATGGAAATATATACCATGCTCAGCACTGGAAAAAATTAATATTTTAAAAATAACAAAAAAATAATAAAATAAAAAAACCATACTACCCAAAATCTACAGATTCAATACAATCCCTATCAAAATTCCAATGACATTTTTCATGGAAGTATAACTAATAATTGTAAAATTTGTATGAACCCACAAAAGACCCCAATTAATCAAAACACATTCTTAAGGAAGAATAACAAACCTAGAGGTGTCATGCTCCTTGATTTCAAACAATACTACAAGGCTATAGTCATCAAAACAATATGGTACTGCCACAGAAACAAGTGCATAGGTTAGTGGGACAGAATAGATTAATGCCCAGACATAAACCCACACTTATATGATCAATTAATCTATAACAAACAAGGGAAGAATATACAATGGGGAAAACCAGCCTCTTCAATAAATAATGTTGGGAATCTGGACAACTACATGCAAAAGAATCAAACTGAACTACTCTTGCACACAATATACAAAAATAAACTAAAAATGGATTAAAGACTCAAATGTTGAAACTGGCAACATCAAACTCCTATAAGAAAACATAGGAAGTGCACTGTTTGTCATCAGTCTTAGCAAAACATTTTTTTGGATCTGTCTCCTAAGGCAAGAGAAACAAGCAAAAGTAAACAAATGGGACTACATCAAACTTGTTTTTTTTATTATTATTCAAACAGAAAGTCACAAAAATTATAATCATCTGCATCCGTTCACTCAGTCCCATGTAATTATTTTTTTTTCATCTTGATCTTTTGTTAGCACTTTTATGAATTCATCAGTTTTCCATTAGGGTTCTGAAAATGTTTATTCATTCAGTTCAGCAGTATAGTCAGTTACCAGAAACCTGTACTTGCCAGAGTGTTTTCTATGAATTCCTTGAACATGAAACACTTTTATAGGAACATTTTTGCAAAAGCATCCGAGTACACCCAGAGCTGTCTGTAAATGACAAAAGACTTAAAAATGACCACGGTTAAAGACTTTACATCAAACCTTTTTAATTTTTAGTTTTGCACAGCAAAGGAAACTATCCACAAAACAAAAGACAGTTCACTGATTAGGGCAAGAACAGTGGCAAACCATATATCTGATAAGGGGTTAAGATCCAAAATATGTAAGAACTCATGTAATTTAATGTTTTTAAAAGTGATTAAAAAATGGGAGGAAGACCTGAATATATATATTTTCCAGGAAGACATACAGATAGCCAACAGGCACATGAAAAGATGTTCAACATTAATAATCATAAAGGAAGTGTGAATCAAAATGACAATGAGATATTACCTCATACCTGTTAGAATGGCAGGGATGTGGAGAAAAAGGAAACTTCATACCTTGTTGGTGGGAATGTCAGTTGTCATAGCTGCTATGGAAAGCAGAATGGGGTTCTTCAAAAATTAAAAATAGAATAACCATACAATCCAGCAATTCCAATTCTGGATATTTTCCAAGGTAAACAAAAACAGTAATTCAAAAATATATATGCACCTCTACATTCATTGCAGCATTATTTATGATAACCAACATACAAAAGCAACCTAAGTGTCCATCAACAGATGAATGAATAAAGATCTGGTATATCTATATATCTCTATTTATCTATCTATCATCTATCTATCTATCTATATCTATCTATCTATCTATCTATCTATCTAAATTACTCAGCCATAAAAAGAATGAAATCTTGCCATTTACAACATGTGTTGATCTAGAGGGTATCATGCTAAGTGAAATAAATCAGAAAGAGAAGGACAAATACAGAATGATTTCACTCATATGTGGAATCTAAAAACCAAAATGAATGAACAAACATAACAAAACAGAAACAGACCCATGGATACAGAGAACAAACTATTGCCTTGGAGACAGGGTGGGAGGACAGACAAAATGAGCAAAGGGGATTAAGAGGTACAAACTTCCAGTTATAAAATGAATGAGTTACAGGGATGTAATGTGCAACATAGGGAGCTTAGTCAATAATATTATAATAATTTTGTACGCTAACGGATAATAACAAAACTTATTGTAGTGATTATTTAGTCTATAAAAATATTGAATAACTATGTTGTACAACTGAAACTATTATAATACTATAAGTCAATTATACTTCTATTAAAAATAAAATAAAAATTATAGAGTCTCCTCATCTGTATACCAAGTCTTCCTGCCTATGACTTTTTCCTAAATTTTCTCCAATATTATGGCTACTTTAGGTTGATTACTAGTTGCGCTTTTACTGACATTGTCATATATATTTGATTTACATCAGGTTTCTCCAACGAGAGTCATTAATTGGGGGCACCTTTTCCTTTAATAAAAAAAGTTATTCTAAACATAGCTGTACATATTTGATCAAAGATTTAAACTGGGAGGAGATTAGTTCAAGATGGCAGAGTAGAAGTATGTGAGCTCACCCCTTCTTATGTAAATATCAAAATCACAACAACTGCTGAAAAAAATCAACAAAAATGCTGGAACCGACCAAAAAAGATACCTTACATCCAAAGGAAAATAGGAAGCCACAAAGAGATGGTAGGAGGGGGGCAACTGTGATAAAATCAAATCCCATATCCACCAGGTGGGAGACACACAAACTGGAAAAAAATTATATCACAGAAGTTCTGCCACAGGAGGGAAATTCCTGAGACCCATGTTACACTTCCAGGCCTGGGGATCTGGAACTGGGAGAAGGAGCCCCCAGAGAATTTGAAAGCCAGCAGGGTTTGATTGCAGGAATTCCACAGGACTGGGGGAAGCAGAAACTCCAATCCTGGAGAGTGCACACAATGTCACAAGTGCACCAGGAGGGACCCAGGGGACAAAAAGCAGTGACCTCATAAGACACTAGGACAGATATACCTGCTAGTATTAGAAGATCTCCTACAGAGGCATGGGGAGGCTGTGTCTCATGGTGGGGGAAAAAGACACTGGAAGCAGCAGATTTGGGGAGTACTCATTAGCATGGCCCCGCCCAGAGTCTGCAATTAGCCCCACCATACAGCCTGTAGGTTCCAGTGCTGGAATGCCTCAGACCAAGCAACCAACAGCATGGGAACACAGCCCCTCCCATCAGCAGAGAAGCTGCAAAAAGTCTTCCTGAGCACAGCCCTACCCATCAGAGGAACAAGAACCAGCTCCACCCATCAGTAGTCTGGAACCAGCCCCTACCATCAGAAGACCTGTACAAGCCTCTAAGACAGCCTCATCCACCAGAAGGCAGACAGCAGAAACAAGAACTATAATCTTGCAGCCTGTGGAACAGAAACCACAATCACAGAAAGTTACACAAAATGAGGTGGCAGAGGAATATGTCTCAGATGAAGGAACAAGATAAAACCCCAGCAAAATAACTAAGTGAAGTGGAGATAGGCAACCTATTGGAAAAAGTATTCAGAATAATGTTAGTGAAGATGCTCCAAGATCTCAGTTAAAGAATGGAGGCAAGTATTAAGAAGATGCAAGAAATGTTTAACAAAGACCTAGAAGAACTAAAGAACAAACAAACAGAGATGAGCAACACAATAACTGAAATTAAAAATACATAAGGAGAAATGGATAGCAGAATAACTGAGGCAGAAGAATGGATAAGTAACCTGAAAGACAGAATGGTGCAAATCACTGCCATGGAACAGAATAAAAAAAAATACTGAAAAGAAATCAAGACAGTCTAATAGACCTCTGGGACAACATTAAACGTATCAACATTCACAATGTAGGGGTCCCAGAAGGAAAAGAGAGGAGAAAAGACCTGAGAAAATATTTGAAGTGATAATATCTGAAAACTTCCCTAACACGTGAAAGGAAACAGTCACCCAAGTCCAGGAATCATAGAGAATCCCATGCAGGATAAATCCAATTAGAACATGCCAAGTCACATATTAATTAAATTGGAAAAAATTAAAGACAAAGAAAAAATACTAAAAGCAACAAGGAAAAAGCAACAAATAATATACAAAGGAACTCCCATAAGGTTATCAACTGACTTCTCAGCAGGGACTCTGCAGGCCAAAAGGGAGTGGCACAATGTATTTAAAGTGATGCAAGGGAAGAACCTACACCCAAGACTATTCTAGCCAGCAAGGCACTCATTCAGATTTGATGGAGAAATCAAAGGCTTTACAGACAAGCAAAAGCTAAGAGATTTCAGCACCACCAGAACAGCTTTGTAACAAATGTTAAAGGAACTTCTCTGAGTGGAAAAGAAAAGGCCACAACTAGAAACAGGAAAATTACAAATGGAAAAGCTCACTGGTAAAGGAAAACATACAGTAAAGGTAAGAAAACATCCACACACAAATATGGTATCAAAACCAGCAACTGTAAGAAGAGACCACAAATGCAGGATATTGGAAATGCATTGGAAATTGAAAGACCAGCAACTAAAAACATTCTTGTTTATACATACAGACTGCTATATCAAAACCTCATGGTAACTGCAAACTGAAAATCAACAATAGATACACACAGAAAAATGAATCCAAACACAACACTAATGTTAGTGACCAATTCACAGGAGAAGAGAACAAAAGAGGACAGAAAAAAACCCTACAAAAACAAATCCAAAACAATTAACCAAATGGCAATAAAAACATACATATCGATAATTGCCTTAAATGTCAATGGATTAATGCTTCAACCAAAAGACATAGACTGCCTGAATGGACACAAAAATAAGACCTGTGTATATAGTGTCTACAAGAGACACATTTCAGATCTAGGGACACATACAGACTGAAAGTGAAGGGATGGAAAAAGGTGTTCCATGCAAATGGAAATCAAAAGAAAGCTAGAATAGCAATATTCATGTCAGAAAAAAATAGGCTTTAATATAAAGACTGTTATAAGAAACAAGGAAGGACACAAGGTATCAATCCAAGGAGAAAATACAACAATTATAAATATATATATGCACCCAACATAGGAGCACCCCAGTATATAAGGCAAATCTTAACAGCCATACAAGAAGTCGACAGTAACACAATAATAGTGAGGAACTTTAACATGCCACTTTCATCAGTGGACAGATCATCCAGACAGAAAATGAACAAGGAAACACAGGCCTTAAATGACACATTAGACCAGATGGACTTAATTAATATTTATAGGGTATTCCATCCAAAAGCAGCAGAATACAAATTCTTCTGAAGTGCACATGAAACATTCTCCAGGATTGACCACATGCTGGGCCACAAAATGAGCCTCAGTAAATTTAATAAAATTGAAATCATATCAAGCATCTTTTCCTACCACAACACTATGAGATTAGAAATCAACTACAGGAAAAAGACTAAAACACACAAATACACGGAGGCTAAACAGTATGCCACTAAACAAACAATGTGTCACTGAGAGATAAATGAAAATGAAAGCATGATGATCCAAAACCTATGGGACTCAGTAAGAGCAGTTCTAAGAGGGAATTTTATAGCAATACAATCTTACCTCAGGAAACAAGAAAAATCACAAATTAACAACCTAACCTTACACCTAAAGCAACTAGAGAAAGAACAAACAAAACTCAAAGTTAGCAGAATGAAAGAAATAATAAAATCAGAGCAGAAATAAATGAAGTAGATATGAAGAAAATAATAGAAAAGATCAATGAAACTAAAACCTAGTTCTTTGAAGAAGTAAACAAAATGGACAAACCTTTAGCCAGACTCAACAAGAAAAAAAGGGAGAGGGTTCAAATCAATAAAATTAGAAATGAAAAAGGAGAAGTTACAATGGACACCACAGAAATACAAAGGCTCATATGAGACTATTACAAGCAACTATATGCTTAAAAAAAAAAAAAAAGGAAACCCTAGAAGAAATGGACAAATTCTTAGAAAGGTACAATCTCCCAAAACTGAACCAGGAGGAAATAGAAAATATGAACAGACCAATAACAAGTACTGAAATTGAAACTGTGAATTAAAAACTCCCAACAAACAAAAGTCCAGGACCAGATGGATTCACATGAGTATTCTATCAAACATTCAGGGAAGAGTTAACACCTATCCTTCTCAAACTATTCCAAAAACTTGGAGAAGAAGGAATGCTCCCAAACTCATTCTTTGAGGCCACCATCACCCTGATACCAAAACCAGATAAAGATACCACAGGAAAAGAAAAGTATAGGCTAATATCACTGATGAACATAGACAGAAAAATCTTCCACAAGATACTAGCAATCTGAATCCAACAATACATTAAAAGGATCATACACCTTGATCAAGTGGTATTTATCCCAGGGATGAAAGGATTTCACAATATCTGCAAATTAATCAGTTTGATACAACAAATCAACAAATTGAAGAATAAAAACTATATGATCATTTCAATAGGTGAAGAAAAAAGCTTTTTTCTTTTTTTGAAAAAAGCTTTTGACAAAATTCAACTCCCATTTATGATAAAAACTCTCCAGAAAGTGGGCACAGAGGGAACCTACCTCAACACAATAAAGGCCATATATGACAAACCCACAGCCAACATCATATCATTCTCAATGGTGAAAAACTGAAAACATTTCCTCTAAGATCAAGAAGACAGGTATGTCCACTCTCACCACTTTTATTCAACTTGGTCTTGGAAGTCCTAGCCACTACAGTCATAGAAGAAAAAGAAATAAATGTAATCCAAATTGGAAAAGAAGTATAACTGTCATTGTTTGCAGATAACATGACACTATACATAGAAAATCCTAAAGATGCTACCAGAAATCTAGTAGAGTTCATCAATGAATTTGATAAAGTTGCAGGATACAAAGGTAATACACAGAAATCTATTGCATTTCTATACACTAACAATGAAAGATGAGAAAGAGAAATTTAAGAAACAATCCCATTAACATCACATCAAAAATAATAAAATACCTAGGAATGTAGCTACCTAAGGAGATAAAAGACCTGTACTCTGAAAACTATAAGATGCTAATGAAAGAAATCGAAGATAAAAGAAAGAATTGGAAAGATATACCATGTTCTTGAATTGAATCAATATTGTCAAAATGACTATACGATCCAAGGCAATCTACAGATTAAATGCAATCCCTATCAAATTACTAATGACATTTTTCATAGAACTAGAAGAAAAAATCTTAAAACTTGTATGAAGACACAAAATACCCCAATTACCCAAAGAAATCTTGAGAAAGAAAAATAGAGTGGGAGGATTCAGGCTCCCTGTCTTCTGATTATACTACAAAGCTACAGTCATCAAAGCAGGATGGTACTGGCACAAAAACAGAAATACAGATCAATGGAACAGAATAGAAAGCCCAGAAATAAACCCACTCACCTATGGGCAATTAATCTACAACAAGTGAGGCAAGACTTTAAAATGGAGGAAAAACAGCCTCTTCAATAAATGGTGCTGGGAAAACTGGACAGCTACATTAAAAAAAAAATGAAATTAGAACATTCCTTAACACTGCACACAAAAATAAACTCAAAATGGATTAAAGACCTAAATGTATGACCAGATACTATAAAACTCTTAGAGGAAAATATAGGCAGAATACTCTTTGACATAAATTGAGGCAATATCTTTTTTGATCCATCTCCCAGAATAATGGAAGTAAAACCTGAAATAAACAAATGAGACCTAATTAAATTCAAATGCACAACAAAGGAAACCATAAACAAAATGAAAAGACAACGCACAGAATGGGAGAAAATATTTGCAAATGATGTAACCAACAACAGCTTAGTCTCCAAAATTTTCAAGTTGCTCATGTTGCTTGATATAAAAAAAAAAAGTCAGAAAAAAGTGGGCAGAAGACCTAAAGAGACATTTTTCTAAAGAAGACCTGCAGATGCCCAAGAGACACATGAAAAAATGCTCAGCATTGCTGATTATTAGAGAAATGCAAATCAAAACTACAATGAGATACCACCTCACAGCCGTCAGAATGGCCATCATCAAAAAATCTGCAAACAATAAATACTGGAGAGGGTATGGAGAAAAGGGAACCCTCCTACACTGTTTGTGGGAATGTAAATTGGTATAGACACTATGGAGAACATTGTGGAGCTTCCTTAAGAAAACTAAAAGTAGAGCTACCATATGTTCCAGTAATCCCAATACTGAACATATACTCAGGGAAAACCATAATTCAAAAGGATACATGCACCCCAATATTCATTGCAGTACTATTTACAATAGCCAAGACATGGAAGCAACCTAAATGTCCATCAACAGATGAATGGATAAAGAAGATGGGGCACATATATACAATGGAATATTAGCCATTAAAAAGAATGAAATAATGCCATTTGCAGCAACATGCATGGACCTGGAGATTATCATACTAAGTGAAGTAAGTCAGGGAAAGATAAATGTTGTATGATATCACTCACATGTGGAATCTAAAAAAAGAAAAGAGATACACATGAACTTATTTACAAAACAGAAACAGACTCAGAGACAGAGAATGAACTTATGGTTACCAGGGGGAAGTGTGGGGGGGCAGAATAGATTGGGAGTTTGAGGTTTATGTGCACACACTGCTATATTTAAAATAAAATACCTTTCCATGAAAATAAGAAAAAGCTTTGAACTGCACCTTTGGAGCTGAGGAGAGGTATTAATTACATTCTGTGACCCATGTTTTTCTACTTTATTCCTCAAAGTACACCCAGTTTAATTACCATAATAGCTATTTACTCACTTGCAAATGCAACAACTAAAACTATGAACCATTAATTGCTAACTCCTCTGAAACTCTGTAAAGCTCCTTTTTCTAGAATTTATTTTTCAGTTAGCATATGTTGACTTGTATAGACAGAACTATACATTTGTATATTTACATATTATATATAATATATATTTAATGTATATATGTACATATATATCCTTTATATTCAACTAAATTTGTAAGCTACAAGTCTCTACAAAAGGGAACATTTTAAAGTTTCCTGAAGGCTTAACACAATACCCTACATATATGAGCTAACTAAAAAGTGTTTTAGCTGGATAGTTTATGTGCCAGCCTCTACGCCTGGGAAGAGGAGGCCCTGTGAGTGGCCTTTATTTATAATTCAGAAAATTATAGAAAGTTTTAAGATTAAGGATTCTCTGAACACTCTTATAAGTCTTATCTTTTAGTAGCATGTTTTTGTCCAGAAAATGGTAGTCCTTTGTAAAATACGTTTGGCCTAGAAGACTTTGACTTCTTGGAATTCTAACTAGCTCAAAATATAATTTTCCTTCCATAAAATTTTATACTTTTTCCTTCCATAAAAACAAATGCAATAGATAATTTATATTGTACAAGTATCCCATTTAAGCAGGGTGTATAATAGCAATAAGGTAGGATTTTCAAGAAATGACCAAACATTCAAATAAGCATATTTTCATAGGAGTTCCTTGGTAGACAACACACTTTTTTTCTCTAATGGTGATAATATGAAGGCATTTCCTAAGTTAGGGAAGTTTTCAGCTATTATATCTTCAAATATGTTTTCTGCCCCTTTCTCTCTTCTCCTTCTAGGACCCCTATAATGTGAATGTTAGTACATTTGGTATTATCTTAGAGGTTTCTTAAACTGTCCTCATTTTTAAAAATTTTTTTTTCATTTTTCTGTTTAACTTCAGTGATTTCTGTTACTCTTTTCTAGCTCACTGATCTGTTCCTCAGTATCATCTAATCTACTGCTGTTTTCTTCTAGTTTTTCTTTTCTTTTTTTTAAATTTCAATTATTGTATTCTTCATCTTTGGTTTTTCTTACATTTTCTAACTTTTTGTTAAAAGTTTTCTCACTCAGTTATTCAATATTCTCCCAAGTTCTTTGAAAATCTTTACGTTTATTACCTTAAACTCTTTATAGGATAAGTCACTTATCTGTACTTCAGTTAGTCCTTCTTCTGGGGTTTTATCTTGTTCCCTCATTTGGAACATATTTATCTGTTACCTCATTTTGACTAATTTGCTGCTTCATATCTATGTGTTTGATAAGGTGGTTACATTTCCCAACCTTGGAGAAGTGGCCTTTTGTATATTTTCTATGCATCCTAGCAGCACAGTCTCCTCTAGTCACCAGGGCTATATGCTTTAGGAGTTCCCCTCTGTAGGCTACCTGGGTCCTTCTGTTGTAGCAGGCTGACTACTGTGGGTGGTCTGGTAGGTGTTGCTGGCCTCTGCTCTGGTTGGTTGCCAGCTCCTGCCTTGTGCAGAGGGTGCCAGATACTGGTAGGAGGGGCCAGGTTACAAGGTGGCTGGCTGCATATCCCTGAGTGGTCCAGTGGCCTGGGCTGGCCAATGGTGGCTGAACCCAATTCTGAGGTGGGTCGTTGTGGGGCCTGGGGTCCCAAATCTATTATCAGACTGCTGGTGGGCATTTTGGTTCCTGACACAGGTTGCTGCAGGTTCTGGGTTGTCCCAAAGCTCATTGGTGAGTGGGGCTGAATCTTGAAGCCACTAGCTGAAATGTCCAAGGTGTCTCAGATCTGATGTTGGCCTGCTGGTGGACTAGGCCATGGCCTGGAATGGGAGATGTATTCTAGAGCTGTTGTTGGCCTGCTTGTCGGCAGGGCTAAGACCCAAGTGGTCCTGGGTGTAGTGCCAGCTCACTAGTTTGTGGATCCATGTTTCTTGGTTTCTGGCTACAGGGCCCTGGGAGTGGCAGAGCTGGTGTCAGCTCACTTGTGGGTGGGGCTGGTTCATGACACAGCTGGTTGCTGGTTCTGTGGTTTCCTGAAGCTTGTGTCAGCCTACTGGTGTGTGAGGCTAGATTCCTGGGTGGCTGCCTGAGCTTTCCAAGATGTCCCAGACTTGGTATTGGTCTACTAGTTGGTGGGGTCATGGCCCAAATGTTCTCATGGCTGGTGCTAGCCTGCTGGTGTGTGGGCTGGAGCTCAGGGGATACCAGGCTGGTGCCAGCCCACTAGTGGATGAGGCCATGTTCTTAGGCTAGTGCTGGCTCCCTGGTGGAGGTAACTAGTCCTGCGGGTCTCTGGCTGCAAGGTCTGGATATCCTGGAGTTGGTGTGTTGGCTTGCTGTTGGGCAGGACCAGGGCCCTCAGGGTTCTTGGGCTGGTGCCTACACACTGGTGTGTGGGCCCTCTGTCTGCAGGGCCCTGGTGTCCCAGACGTATTCCCAGTGCACTGGTGTGCAGGGGCTGTGTCCTGTGTCCTCTGGTGGACAGGGCTGTGTTTAGAGAAAGCTGTGGGCTCAGGGGGTCTTAATGTAACTGGCCTGCTGTTCAGTGGTGTTGTTTCCTCATCAGCTAGTTGCTTGGCCTGAGATGTCCCAGTACTGGAGCAGACATGCTGATGGGCAGCTGGGCTCTAGGGACAATAAGCTAGAGGTTTGATTCCAAAATGGTGCTTGCCAGAACCAGAGACTTTATGGTAAACAAGGTCCCAAAACTGGCTTCCGCCAGTGTCTGTGTGCCCAGGGTGAGCTCCATTTGCCTCCTGACTCTGGCACACTCTCTAACCCTCAGCAGGTAGATCTGATCCAGGCTCCTGTCAAATTACTGCTTCTACCCTAGGTCCCAGTGTGTGTGAGATTTTGGGTGTGCCCTTTAAGAGTGGAGCTTCTATTTCCCATGGCCCTCTGGCTCTCCTGAAAGTAGGTGCCACTCACCTTCAAAGCCAAACTTTCTGGGGACTCAACTTCCCAGTGTGAAACTCCTGGCCTGGGGAGCCCATTGTGGGACTCAGAAACCTTGCTCCTTAGGTGAAACCTCTGCATTTGTAGTTATCCTCCCATTTGTGGGTTGCCTACCTCCCATTTATGGGTCAGGAAGAAGACAAAGAGGCCCACTCTTGCTGCTTCTATTTAACATAGTATTGGGATTTCTAGCCACAGAAATCACACACACAAAAAGAAATATAAGGAATCCAAATTGAAAGGGAAGAGGCTCAGATGATATAATACTTTATATAAAAGGCCTAAAGTCTCTACCCCAAAATTGTTAGAACTAATAAATAAATTCCACAAAGTTGGGGGATACAAGATTAATGTACAGAAATCTGTTGATTTCTATATACTAATAATAATGATGTTAGAAAGAGAAAGTAAAAAAAAATAATCCTGTTTAAAATCACATAAAAATACTTAGGAATAAACTTAATTAAGGAGGTGAAAAACCTACACTCTGAGAACTATGAAACACTGATGAAAGAAACTGAAGTAGATACCCCAAACTGGAAAATGGGGTGTTAAAGTCCCCTACTATTATTGTGTTAATGTCAATTTCTCCTTTTAGTCTATTAATGTTTCCCTTATATATTTATGTGCGGCATTTGGGTGCATTTATATTTACAATTGTTATATCTTCTTCTTATATTGATTCCCTTTTTTAAAAAAATACATCTTTATTGGAGTATAACTGCTTTACAATGTTATGTTAGTTTCTGAGGTACAACAAAATGAATCAGCTATATGTATACACATATCCCCTCCAATTTGAACCTCCCTCCCACCCTCCATATCCCACCCCTCTAGGTCATCACAAATCACTGAGCTGATCTCCTTGTTCTATGCAACAGCTTCCCACTAGCTATCTATTTTACATTTGGTAGTATATATATGTCACTGCTACTCAAACTATGTCCCAGCCTCGACTTCCCCACCCCCGTGTCCTCAAGTCTGTTCTATACGTCTGCATTTTTATACCTGCCCTACCACTAGGTTCATCAGTACCATTTTTCTAGATTCCACATATATGCATTAGCATACAATATTTGTTTTTCTCTTTCTGACTTACTTCACTCTGTATGACAGACTCTAGATCCATCCACCTCACTACAAATAACTCAGTTTCATTCCTTCTTAAGGCTGAGTAATATTCCATTATATATATGTGCCACATCTTCTTTATCCATTCATCTGTCAATGGACATTTAGGTTGCTTCCATGTCCTGGCTATTATAAATAGTGCTGCAATGAACACTGTGGTACATGTATCTTTTTGAATTATGGTTTTCTCTGGGTATATGCCCAGTATTGGGATTGCTGGTTCATATGGTAGTTCTATTTTTAGTTTCTTAAGGAATCTACATATTTTTCTCTACAGTGGCTGTATCAATTTACATTCCCACCAATAGTGCAGGAGGGTTGCCTTTACTCCACACCCTCTCCAGCATTTATTGTTCCTAGAATTTTTGATGATGGCCATTCTGACCAAGTGTGAGGTGATACCTCATTGCAGTTTTGATTTGCATTTCTCTAATGATTAGTGATGTTGAGCATCGTTTCATGTGTTTGTTGGAAATCTGTATGTCTTCTTTGGAGAAATGTCTATTTCAGTCTTCTGCCTATTTTTGGATTGGGTTGTTTGTTTTTTGATATTGAGCTGCATGAGCAGCTTATATATTTTGGAGATTAATCCTTTGTCAGTTGCTTCATTTGCAAATATTTTCTCCCATTCTGAGGGTCGTCTTTTCATCTTGTTTATGGTTTCCTTTGCTATGCAAAAGCTTTTAAGTTTTATTAGTTCCCATTTGTTTATTTTTGTTTTTATTTCCATTCCTCTAGGAGATGGGTTGAAAAAGATCTTGTTGCAACTTATGTCAAAGAGTGTTCTGCCTATGTTTTCCTCTAAGAGTTTTATAATATCTGGCTTTGCATTTAGTTTCTTGATCCATTTCAATTTTATTTTTGTGTATGGTGTAAGGTCGTATTCTAATTTCATTCTTTTACATGTAGCTGTCCATTTTTCCCAGCACCATTTACTGAAGAGACTTTCTTTTCTCCATTGTATATTCTTGCATCCTTTGTCATAAATTAGGCTACCATAAGTGCATGGGTTTATTTCTAGGCTTTCTATTCTGTTCCACTGATCTATATTTCTGTGCTTGTGCCAGTACCATACTGTCTTAATTACTGTAAGTTTGTAGTATAGTCTGAAGTCAGGGAGCCTGATTCCTCCAGCTCCTTTTTTCTTTCTCAAGATTGCTTTGGCTATTCGGGGTCTTTTGTGTTTCCATACTAATTGTAAATTTTTTGCTCTAATTCTGTGGAAAAATGCCATGGGTAATTTGATAGGGATTGCATTGATTCTGTAGATAGCTTTGGGTAGTAAAGTCGTTTTCAAAATTTGATTCTTCCAATCCAAGAACATGGTATATCTCTCCATCTGTTTGTATTGTCTTTGATTTTTTTCATCAGCATCTTATACTTGTCTGCATACAGTTCTTTTGCCTCCTTAGGTAGGTTTATTCCTAGGTATTTTATTCTTTTTGTTGCAATGGTAAATGGGAATGTTTCCTTTATTTTTCTTTCTGATTTTTGTTGTTAATATATAGGAATGCAAGAGATTTCTGTGCATTAATTTTGTATCCTACTACTTTACCAAATTCATTGATGAGCTCTAGTAGTTTTCTGGTGGCATCTTTAGGATTTTCTATGTATAGTATCATGTCATCTGCAAACAGTGACAGTATTACTTCTTCTTTTCCAACTTGGTTTCTTTTTTATTTCTTTTTCTTCTCTGTTTGCCATGGTTAAAACTTCCATGACTATGTTGAGTAACAGTGGTAAGAGTGGGCACCCTTGTCTTTATCCTGATCTTAGAGAAAATGGTTTCAGTTTTTCACATTGAGAATGATGTTGGCTGTGGGTTTCTCATATATGGTCTTTATTGTGTTGAGGTATATTCCCTCTTTGCCCACTTTCTGGAGAGTGTTTATCATAAATATGTGCTGAATTTTGTCAAAAGCTTTTTATGTATCTATTGAGAGTATCTTATGGTTTTTATCCTTCAATTTGTTAAAATGGTTATCACACTGATTGATTTGCGTGTATTGAAGAAGCCTGCATTCCTAGGATAAACCTCACTTGATCATGGTGTATGATCCTTTTAATGTGCCATTGGATTCTGTTTGCTAGTATTTTATTGTGGGGTTTTGCATCTATGTTCATCAGTGATATTGGCCTGTAGTTTTCTTTTTGTGTTACATCATTGTCTGGCTTTGGTGTCAGTGTGATGGTGGCCTCGTAGAATGAGTTTGGGAGTGTTCCTCCGTCTGCTATATTTTTGAAGAGTTTGAGAAGGATAGGTGTTAGCTCTTCTCTAAATATTTGATAGAATTTGCCTGTGAAGCCATCTGGTGCTGGGCTTTTGTTTGTTGGAAGGTTTTAATCACAGTTTCAATTTCAGTTCTTGTGATATGTCTGTTTATATTTTCTAGTAGTTCCTGGTTCAGTCTCAGAAGGTTGTGCTTTTCTAAGAATTTGTCCATTTCTTCCAGGTTGTCCATTTTATTGGCATATGGTTGCTTGTAGTAATGTTTCAGGATCCTTTCTATTTCTGCAGTGTCAGTTGTTACTTCTCCTTTTTAATTTCTAATTGTTGATCTTAGTCTTCTCCCTTTTTTTCTTGATGAGTCTGGCTAATGGTTTATCCATTTGTTTATCTTCTCAAACAACCAGCTTTTACTTTTATTGATCTTTACTATTGTTTCCCTCATTTCTGTTTTGTTTATTTCTGAACTGATCTTTATGATTTCTTCCCTTCTGCTGACTTTGGGCTTTTTTGTTCTTTCTTTAATTGCTTTAGGTGTAAGGTTAGGTTGTTTATTTGAGATTTTTCTTGTTTCTTGAGGTAGGATTGTATTGCTATTAACTTTCCTTTCAGAATTACTTTTGCAGAATCCCATAGGTTTTGGGTCATCATGTTTTCATTGTCATTCGTTTCTAGGTATTTTTTGATTTCCTCTTTAATTTCTTCAGTGATCTCTTGATTATTTAGTAGTGTATTGTTTAGCTTCCGTGTGTTTGTATTTTTTACAGTTTTTTCCCTGTAATTGATATCTAATCTCATACCTTTGTGGTCAGAAAGGAAGCTTGATAGAATTTCAATTTTCTGAATTTTACCAAAGCTTGATTTGTGACCCAAGATATGATCTATCCTGGAGAATGTTCCTTGTGCACTTGAGAAAAAAGTGTATTCTGTTGTTTTAGGATGGACTGTCCTATAAATATCAATTAAGTCCATCTGGTCTAATGTGTCACTTAAAGCTTGTGTTTCCTCATTTATTTTCTGTTTGGATGGTTTGTCCATTGGTGTAAGTAGGGTGTTAAAGTCGCCTAATATTATTGTGTTACTGTCAATTTCCCCTTTATGGCAGTTAGCATTTGCCTTATGTATTGATGTGCTCCTAAGTTGGGTGAATAAATATTTACAACTGTTATACTTTTTTTGGATGATCCCTTGATCATTATGATCATTATGATCATTGTCTTTTGTAATAGCCTTTATTTTAAAGTTTATTTTGTCTGATATACGTAATGCTACTTTGGCTTTCATTGGTTTCAATTTGCATGGAATGCCTTTTTCCACCCTCTCCCTTTCAGTCTGTATGTGTCCCTAGTTCTGAAGTGACTCCCTTCTAGGCAGCATATATGCAGGTCTTTTTTTTTTGTATCCATTCAGCTATTCTCTGTCTTTTGGTTGGAGCATTTAGTTGGCTTACATTTAAGTTATCTATCAATATGTATGTTTTTAATGTCATTTTATTAATAGTTTTGTTTTGGTAGGGTTTCTTTTTTTTAACATCTTTATTGGGGTATAATTGCTTTACAATGGTGTGTTAGTTTCTGCTTTATAACAAAGTGAATCAGTTATACATATACATATGTTCCCATATGTCTTCCCTCTTGCGTCTCCCTCGCTCCCACCCTCCCTATCCCACCCCTCCAGGCTGTCACAAAGCACCGAGCCAATATCCCTGTGCCATGCGGCTGCTTCCCACTAGCTATCTACCTTACGTTTGTTAGTGTGTATATGTCCATGACTCTCTCTCGCCCTGTCACAGCTCACCCTTCCCCCTCCCCATATCCTCAAGTCCGTTCACCAGTAGGTCTGCGTCTTTATTAATAGTTTTGTTTTGGTAGGGTTTTTTTCCCCCCTTCTTTTGTTATATTCTCTTCTGGTTTGATGACTGTCTTTACTGTCAAGTTTGGGTTGCTTTTTCTTTTTTGTGTGTATATGTATTCTACATTTTTGGTTTGCAGTTACAATGAGGTCTTTGTATAGCAGTCTACATATAAACATGATTGTTTTAATTTGCTTTCTCTTAACTTCAAATGCACTTTAAAAACCTTGCATTTTTACTGTCCTCCCCTCACAATTACTGTTTTTTTTTTTACCAGATTTTTTTTTTTTTTTGCAGTAGGCGGGCCTCTCACTGTTGTGGCCTCTCCTGTTGTGGAGCACAGGTTCTGGACCCGCAGGCTCAGCGGCCATGGCTCACGGGCCTAGTCGCTCCGCGGCATGTGGGATCTTCCCAGACCGGGGCACGAACCCGTGTCCCCTGCATTGGCAGGTGGACTCTCAACCACTGCGCCACCAGGGAAGCCCACAATTACTGTTTTTGATGACTTTGATGATTTAGGTGATTTTGAATTCGATTTTACAGATAATTGTTTTCTGTATCCCTTAACTCCTTATTGTGGATATAAACGATTTTACTACTTTTTTCTTTTGCCCTTTCTACTAGTTTTATTTGGGGTGATTTCCTGTCTTTACTGTATGTTTGCCTTTACCAGTGAGGTTTTTTCATCTCATCATTTTCTTCCTTCGATTTGTGGACTTTTCTTTTTCGCCTAGAAAATTTTGTTTTTCATTTGTTGTAAAGGTGGTTTGCTGGTGCTGAAGTCTTTCAATTTTTGCTTGTCTGTAAAGTTATTGATTTCTCATCAAATCTGAATGAGAGCCTTGCTTGGTAAAGTCTTCCTGGTTGTCAGTTTTTCCCTTTCTTCAGTTTAAATATATTATGCCACTCCCTTCTGGCCTGCCGAGTTTCTGCTGAAAAATCAGCTGATGACATTATGGGAGTAACTTTTTATATTACTTATTTGTTTTACCTTGCTGATTTTAATATTCTCTTTCTTTATTTTTTGTTATTTTAATTACAGTTCATCTTGGTGTCTTCTTTGGATTCATCCTCTATGAGACTCTTTGCACTTCCTGGACTTGGGTGACTGTTTCCTTTCCCAGGTTTTGGAATTTTTCAGCTATTGTTTCTCAAATATGTTCTCAGTCCCTTTCTCTCTCTCTTCTCCTTCTGGGAGACCTATAATGCCATGTTAGTGTGCTTGATGTTGTCCTAGAGGTCTCTTAAACTGTTCTCATTTCTTTTCATACTTTTTTTGTTTTTCTGTTCAGAGGCAGTGATTTTCACTACTTTTTCTTCCAGCACACTGTTCTCTTCCTCTGTATCATTTAGCCTAATTTTGATTCCTTCTACTGTATTTTTCATTTCAGTTATCATAACCTTCACCTCTGTTTGGGTCTTCTTTATATTTTCTAACTCTTTGTTAAAGTTTTCTAACTTCTCACTCTGTGAATCGATTCTTCTCCCACGTTCTTTGATCATCTTTATGATCATTACTCTGAACTGTTTCTCAGGTAGATTGCCTATCTCTATATTACTTAGCTGTTCTTCTGGGGTTTTATCTTGTTCCTTCATCTGAAACATGCTCCTCTGCTTCCTCACTTTTTTTCTAAGTTACTATTTGTATATTTATGTATATGATAGGTTAGTTGCCTTTCCCAAACTTGCAAACATGGCCTTCTGTAGGAGATGTCCTATATGTCCCAACAGTGCACTTCCCTGTTTTCACTAAGCTATATGCTCTAGGAATTTCCTTTAAGAGGGCTTTGCGGGTCTTTCTGTTGTGGTGGGCTGACTATGTGGGGCGTCTGGTAGTTTTAGGTGGCCCTCTAGCCTGGTTGTTTGCCAGGTCCTAGCTTGTGTGTATGCTGCTGGGTGCTGTTTAATGGGGCCTGGTCATGAGGTGGCTCACTGCAGAACCGTATGGGGTCCTAGGACTGGTGCTAACTCCCTGGTGGGCTGAGTCAGGGGTCCTGAAGATTCTGTGGTTGTTGCTTGCCCACTAGTAAGTGAAGCCAAATCCTGGGGCTAGTGTCAGATTACTGGCAGCCAGAGCCAGTTTCTGGAGTCAGGGATCACAGAGCTCATTTTAGGTCATTAGTGCTGGTGGGTGATGGTTCCTGACACAGTTCGGTATTGGGTCCAGGGTGTCCCAAAACTTGCATTGGCCTGTTAGTGCACTGGTCCCAGGGGAGTGTCTGGCCTGCTGTGAGTGCGCTGGTTTCACAGGCTGTGAGATCATAGTTTTCTTGCATGTGGTGTCTGCCCCCTGGTGGGTGAGACTGGTCTAGTGGCTAGTACAAGCTTCCTGGAAGGAAGTGCCAGTGCTTGCCCACTAGTGGGTGGTGATGTGTCTTGATCCTCTGGTGGGCAGCGCCATATCTAGGGGCATGTCTAGAGGTAGCTATGGGCTCAGGAAATCTTTAGGAGCCTTTCTGCTGATGAGTGGGGCTGTGTCCCTTCCCAGTTAGTTGTTTGGGCTGAGGTATCCCAGCAGTGATGCCAACAGGGTTTTGGATGGGGCCAGGTCTTGGCGTTAATGAACCACAATGGCACCCACCACCAGTAGTGTTCATGTGGTAAAATGTTCCCAAATATGGCTGCCACAGTGTCTATGTCCCTCAGGTGAGCCTCCCCCCCACTTCTCCGGAGACTCTCCAACACCAGAAGGTATATCTGGCTCAGGCTCTGATTAAATTATTGCTTTTGCCTGGAGTTCTGGTGTGCATGAGATTTTGATTGTTCCCTTTGAGAGTGAAGTCTCTATTTCCTTTGGGGCTCTCGAAATTAAGCCCCATTAGAATTCAAAGCAAATGCTCTGGGAGATCATCTTCCTGGTGTAAGACCCCTTGTCTGGGGGGCCTGATGTGGGGCTCAGAACTCTCACTCCTGTGGGAACACCTGTACAACATAATCATTCTCCAAGTTGTGGATCGCCCACCTTGGGATATAGGATTTGATTATATCTTAAGTCAACCCCTCCTACTCATCTCATTATTGTTTCTCCTTTATGTCTTTAGTTGTAGAAGATCTTTTCTGGCAGATTCCAGTCTTTTTAATCGATGGTCATTCTGCAGATAGTAGTGATTTTGGTGTGCTCGTGAGAGGAGGTGTGCTCAGGGTCTTTCTACTCCACCGTCTCAGACGCCTTCTTACTGGTGTCCTTATAAAGTTTGAAAATTTGGACACAGAGACTGACATGTACACAGGGAGAATACCATGTGAATATTATGCTACCACAAGCCAGAAGCCAGGAGAGAGGTATCCATGGCCCCACCAAAACTTTGATCTTGGGCTTCTAGTTTCCAGAACTAAGGCAATAAATTTCTGTTGTTCAAAGCACTCATTCTGCATTAATTTATTACAGTAGCCCTAGAAAACTAATACAGCCTGTAATTCATTGTAATTAAAGCTTAATTGTCTGTAGGGCAATAGTAGATGATGAGCTAAAGAGTTCTAAAATTACTCATAGCAACCACAAGCCAAGCAGTTTTATTTAACATATACATGTTTATTATTTACCATTGACTATTCTGAGTACTTTGTAAATATTAATCAATATGTATCCAAATAGCAATACTATTAGGTAGGTTTATTTATTATTTCCATTTTAAAGGTGTGGAGTCAAGTTTGGTCATGCCATCTAATTCCCAAGAGTAGGAAAACATTCAAGCAAACATTACATGACAGTGCAGAGATTCTTGGGCCTGATATATAAGAATTTCCTGAGGGTTTCCCATAACACATGTACACATGTACAGTTTTTAGAAGTCCATTTTTGGTAAGAGTGAAAGATGTAGGAAAAGGACATACCTAAGGTGAGACCACCCATGTTCTAGTCCCATCTCTATGTTTCCTTAGCCATAGACCTTGGACACATCACTTAACTTTTTTGTCTCCATTCTTACACTTGCTCAAATTAAGTGGGTTACTGTAAAATTAAATCATAGGCTATATTTAAAATTGAAAATAAACATCAAAAAAGAAATGAAGTCTCTAATGCATAATTTGCCCTGAAGACTTTCAGTTTTTGAAGGAATATTCCCTCAATACCCCCAAATAAATGTATTGATTTCTATACTGTTTGTGAACATTTACATATAAGAAACCATTTAAATTATTTACAGTATACTTAAAAGGCTTTGAAAACATCTTACTGGAATACAAGATACACATGCAATCTAGTTTCAGTAGGATAAAAAATTGATGTGAAGTTCTAATTCATGATGATTCATATTGGATAAGCATAAAACCAACCAGTTCTTTAAACAAAGCTTTAGATTCACACTTACAGATTCAACTCTGTATTAATCTCAGGACTCTTCTTTAATTCACTGATAGCATAGAACTTTAAATGGGAATGATATTAATTAGAATGATAGTGAATATAATCGGGTTGGATAAGAAAGAATCATAGTTGATTCTTTTCACCTAGGTCCTAGCAGGAAGTAGGTGTAAGCCTAGAGCACATCTCAAGCGTGTGAAAAGAGATGGCTGAAACTGATCTTTTACAGGATCTGGTATATTAGTCAAGGTTAATAATGCTAGCTGCTATAATAATCTTCAAATCCCAGTCCATTAACTATGTAAAAATTTATTTCTTGCTCACATCATAGATCTGGGGCAGGTTAGGTGTCTTCTGAGCAGCCCTGTTGCAAAAGAGACTTTGGAACCCAGGCTCCTTCTGATTTCTTCATCTTTGACACGTGGCCTTCATGGTAGTAGAGGAAAGAGTAGAGAGAGGACTGGAGAATCACAAGGGCTAGGTTCACATTCCAGTGATCATAACTCAGTTGTGTGGTCTTGTGACTAGACCCTGGTCATTCCCTTTTCGTTCTCTGTTGTAATCATACTGGACCTTCTTAAGTGCCTCAAATGTGCTATGCCCTTCTTTCTCTCTGGGGCTTTAAGCTTTTCCTTCACTCATCTTGGAATACTTCCCTTGCCATATTCCAAGAGCTATTACATTTTTCACTATAATATACAGCCTGCAGGACATGTTGCTTCAGCTGAATGCTATTATCTTGACAAGGAATTCTTACACATTGTTCAGTTCATGGGGAAGTTTACAAAGACAAATTCTGGTAATGTGTGTCTGAGACATTTTGCCAATTCAAAGTCAACCTTCACTGTGATATTTTAATTATTGTAGCATTTTGTATGGTTTGTGAAACTTTTTTCTTAACTGACAACATATATCATTTAAGTAGAACTCTATTTGTAGACATAAAACTATAGATATGTTTATAGTGTTTCACTGTTACTGAAAATAATCTATAATCTATGCCTATGTAATATAGCTTCATAAAATGTAATTTTTATTAATTTTCATTGGAGTATAGTTGCTTTACAAGTTTATTTTCTACTGTACAGCAAAGTGAATCAGCTATATATGTATATATCCCCTCTTTTTTTCAATTTCCTTCCCATTTAGGTCACCACAGAGCATTGAGCATACAATGTATTATAATTATAATTTCTTCAACATAATTATATTATTATCATTTCCTATTTGTAATATCTCTCTAGCACCAGCCAAATCATCATTATCTTATTTCATAATGATTAATAACATCAGTAACAATAATAATAGAGAGAAATTATTGAGTGAATGCATATGCAAGTATTAGGCTAGACTTTTTATGTGTATTATCTCATTTAAACTTTGTCCTAATGCTATTCTATTAAAATTGTCGTTATTCCAATATTACAGAGGATGTTGCTAGAGCCCTGAGAGTACATGTGATCTGCCTATGGTGACTCAGCCAACAAGTGGTGAAACTAGGCTTTAAACTCAGATCATTTTTAGTTTCAAAACTAAACTGTGCAACTAAACTAGCAACTCACTAAACTCTCCCTGGTCTTAGCTTTCTCAGTAACAGTAACTTTGATTGTGTGCACCTTACAATGTCAAGAAGACAAAATGCAACAATGTGTGAGGAAACATTTTAAAAATTCTACATGATGTATAAACGAAGTGATAATTAATATATATTATTGAGTCACAAACAGGATTTGTCAAGACCTTTGGCAAACATTTCTGGGATATACCCAGAAACTCAAATACTCAAATTGGATAATAAAATAAACATAATTTGTCTCATAAAATGCAGTAGTGTGCCAGTTTCCACAGGTATGAAGGAAAGTCATTTATAAAGTTGTTGAAACAAAACTGTCTATAACATTTGTTGAAACAGTTTTGTGATTCACCTTTGATTAATATATTTATAGGCAACTTGGTGGTCTTGTTCATGTCCTAGCTTTAGGTCATCACTGAACTTCACATTTCACTCTTTTTCTTAATTCAAAATATACTTTCTGACAGTGAACCATCTAAAATGTGGCCATATATATCAAGAGGTCTGTTTCAAGTCCTTGCCCTTTACCAACTTGTCTTGTGTTTCCATGCAATTTGTCTTTCCTTTTCATCCCTCAGTTTCTTTACTTACACTTCATTTACACTTAGATTGTACAAGATGATATTTGAGACAATTCCTAAGTCTAGTGAATTTTCAGAATCACATGTAGTCCTTGTAAAAATAATCAATTTCTCAGCCCAACAACAAGGGGTTCTGATTTAGGAGATTCTAGGTAGTTTCAGAAGCCACAGTGAAGTCAGCTAACAGTTATTGAAGGCTAATTTGTGCCAGATATTGTACTCAACATGGTACACAGACCTGTATATTTATTTCATTACAAGTGTTTAAGGTAAATACTATTATCATTTACATTATGATCTATTCTTAGTTTTTAACTGCCTGCTCCTTCCTTTTAGTCTCTTGGTGCTTGTCTTTCTCTATAATTATATCCTTACTTGTAAATATGTAGCTGCTCTATATTCTGAACCTGACAATCCTATTACTCAGAGTTTTTTGTCATCTAAATCTTGTGTTCATTGTTTGTTTGCTTTTGTCCGTTGCTCAAGCTTAATCGTATTGAGAGTCATATGAGCCTAGGATGAGGAAGTTTTAGATGTCAGTTGACTGAGGACCACTCTAGTCTTCTCTGAGGATGGAGCTTCAGGTCAAGAATCTGACGAGGCTCCCTAATCTTACAAATGTCCCAAGTCTCATAATTCCAATAGCAGTGTGCTCTCCACATGGCTCTCAGTACAGCCTGGCTTCTCTCTGCCCCTGTCAGGGGTCCAGATCAAGGTTTCACTTTTTCTTTATTTGTTTGCTTTGTTTTGATTTGGTTGTTCCTTTTTCTAGTGTGCTTATGTGGGGGTTTACTTGGAAACCTCTCCTACCTCTTAAGAGATGGCTCATAAGTATTTTTTTTTAATCAAGATCTATAAGTTCTGCAGCAAGAGGGTCCCTCAGCCCTCCATAACCATATCATTTCTTTTGTAAAATATATATATCATCTCCTCTGTTAGAATATAAGCTCCATGGGGACAGAGACCATAACTGTCTTAAGCTCAACTCTATCTTTAGTGCTGAATAAAGTTCCTACACATAATATTTTCTTAAACTTTCTATGTAACATTGTTAAAAGAAAAAAACATCTGTGTGACCCAAATATTAAATTCTTACCCCTAATAAATTAGAGATAATACCTTGACCAAGTGATGGATTGAATATGGGACCCACAAATTATACTTCAGAGCTATGCTGTCCAGTAGCTTAGCTGGTAGCCGTGTGTGGCAATATACATTTTACTTTAAATTAATGAAAATCAAATCAGCCCCACTAACCATATTTTCCATCATTACAGAAAGATCTATTGGAAATAATCCTCTATATAAAAATTTCAATCCTCTATATAAAAACTAGATTCTGCAGCTCTTCATATATCTTTAACCATGGTATGTGCCCTAGACTAAACAAATACCCTATTATTCCATTAGAAAGTTCCTTCTGTACTCTACTATCCTTAATTCTGCTTATCCAATAGCCAGGATTCTCAGTATTGAACAGGGTTTTGTCAACTTGGGTCTAAGCACAAACTCCAGTTATTTCTTTTACATATTTAACACAATCCAGTCAAAATGCAAAAACCTTATTTTTATTACTAAACAATATATCAAATATCCACTCCTGATCTCCCATCCTCCCCCTGATTATGTATGGGAGAACAGTTATTTTAATATAAGTGCACACACAACACATACATATAAATGGATAATTATATAACACATATGTAATTGGATAATTGAAAGTTAGTTGTTTTTTTTTTTCTTTAAGACCTTACCAGAATATTCTCGTGTTAAATTGGCTGGGCCAGAAGGCCAATATTTTTCACATATCTAAATGGCTGTCTATTATAATACTATGAGGAGGCTTCACTAATCCTCATGTAATAATGTGTTAGTACTTTGTGCAAAATCATTTTTGTAATGTTTCCTTAAAGAGACAGTAGAATTTCCTGTTTTTGCAGAACATTTTAGTGGTAGTTCAAAAATTTATAGCTTTTTGAAGTATATTTTTATAAACTGGATATATAGAAATATAGCCAAAATCTTCCATGGGATGTGTGAGTGACAGTGTGGTGACAAGGCACCCCAGAGGCTATTCCTTTAATGTGTGTGATTTACTGCTTGTGTGAATGTGATAAAAAAAATGAAATCATTTGCACCCTTTGGGAAAAAAGACAGTCTATGTAGGTAAGATATTAAAAACTTCATATCAATTTAATATTCCCCACATAGTATGAAATTTAGTGCTTATTAAATACCAAAGGAATGAGGACTCTAAAAACAAAACATAAGCATTTCTCAACAGAACGACAAAAAATTTGCAGATATAACTTCTTTCAACTATAAAGCGTAACCTATATCCTTTCAATATTATATGAATCCTGCCATGCTTTAAAAAGAAAAATGGAATCTAATCTTGGAATATTAAACCAATTTTGTCATGTGCTTTACTGGCTTATCTATCAAAACAGAATTCAAATCCATTTTGAGAATGAATTTCTGAGGTGTAAAGAATAACAATGAAACTAAATACAAATGCATGGGAAATGAAACGAGCACAGAAAGATTAAAATGTCTGAATGGTTATTTTTATTTATATATTTATTTTTGCAAAGAAAAACACCAGCAATGATTTCATCAATAAACAGTATGACTTTTATTGTATCTCATCTCAACAAAGCGAACATTTCAATCTATACAATAAATAATTAACCTTAGATGTTAATATCCCTCCAGATACATACACACTTTACTGTTGAATTTACTGTTAAATTTAGTAAAAATGCAAAAATTCTCTGCCTAAATTATTGCATATTTAAAGAGCTTAGCACAGTACTGGTAGGTCATGGATATTAAATAAATATTTGTGAAATAGGTGAATAAATAAATAAATGTTTTAAATTTCTTTTAAATTATATTTAGTGTACTTGACTTAAGAATTTTAAAATTGTTTCTTTAAATAAGAATATTTAATGAAGGATTCATGTCAAAGAAATAAAAACATTTCAAAACTTTTTAAAGTTGTAGCTACTATAAATGCAGATATTTTAGGTTGAAATTTTTAAAAATCAGCAGTCCTCTGGGTGAAATTGGTTTTGTTACTAAACACCTTATTTCTTTGATAAATATATTCTAAAAATCAAAACACAAGCAACAATTGAATGATAAAAATAAATAAGCAAGCAAAGAAAACAAAAACTCTTCTACTTTATTACCTGAGCAATTTTTTTTCTTTTTCTATTAATTGCCACCTTTCTTTTATTTATTTATTTGTTTATTTACTTTTTTATTTTCTGTAATATATTTATTCCAATTTTTTTAACACTACAGTTTTTTGTTTTTGTTTTTGTTTTCACACACACACACTGTATTTTATTTTTACAAGAGATAAACTGACACCAAGCATTGTAAATGGATGACCACAACAAAAGCAACAATGATTGCAATTACCAAACACGAAACACACTCATACTATGTCATAATATTGACATTCAGTCCAGTGATCCTCCACTGTAACAGCTCCTTTACTTTGCAGTGAAAATTGATTTGTATATTTTTTGCCTCTGAGTCCTTCTGGGATTTTTTTTTATTCAAACAGAAAGTCACAAAAATTATAATCATCCTCATCAGTTCACTCAGTCCCATGTAATTAATTTTTTCATCTTGATATTTTGTTAGCACTTTTATGAATTCATCAGTTTTCCATTAGAGTTCTGAAAATGCTTATTCATTCAGTTCAGCAGTATAGTCAGTTACCAGAAACCTGTACTTGTCAGAGTCTTTTCCATGAATTCCTTGAACATGAAACCCTTTTATAGGAACATTTTTGCAAAAGCATCAGAGTACACCCAGAGCTGTCTGTAAATGACAAAAGACTTAAAAATGACCATGGTTAAAGATTTGATGAAAGTTCATAATAATGCAATTGACAAGGAAATTTAATTATTTCTGTGATGTACATTTTAAAGTAATAATTAGGATTATGACTTATAACATTATACCAGAACATATAAGATTTTTAGAAATTTCATATAATGTCTGAAGCATTTATATTAACATATTTACATACAAATAACCCAAAGAAAGTTTAGTATTAGTTGTTCTTTTTGTTTGTTTGTTTCTTTTTTTATACTGCAGGTTCTTATCAGTCATCAATTTTATATACATCAGAGTATACATGTCAATCCCAATCACCCAATTCAGCACACCACCATCCCCACCCCACTGTGGTTTTCCCCCCTTGGTGTCCATACATTTATTCTCCACATCTGTGTCTCAACTTCTGCCCTGCAAACCGGTTCATCTGTACCATTTTTCTAGGTTCCACATACATGCGTTGATATACGATTTTTGTTTTTCCCTTTCTGACTTACTTCACTCTGTAAGACAGTCTCTAGGTCCATCCATGTCTCAACAAATAACTCAATTTCTTTTCTTTATATGGCTAAGTAATGTTCCATTGTATATATGTACCACATCTTCTTTATCCATTCATCTGTCAATGGACATTTAGGTTGCTTCCATGACCTAGCTATTATAAATAGTGCTGCAATGAACATTGGAGTGCCTGTGTCTTTTTGAATTATGGTTTTCTCAGGGTGTATGCCCAGTAATGGGATTGCTGGATCATATGGTAATTCTATTTTTAGTTTTTTAATGAACCTCCATACTGTTCTCCATAGTGGCTGTATCAATTTACATTACAACCAACAGTGCAAGAGGGTACCATTTTCTCCACACCCTCTCCAGCATTTGTTGTTTGTAGATTTTCTGATGATGCCCATTCTAACTGGTGTGAGGTGATACCTCATTGTAGTTTTCATTTGCATTTCTCTAAAAATTAGTGATGTTGGGCAGCTTTTCATGTGCTTCTTGTCCATCTGTATGTCTTCTTTGGAGAAATGTCTATTTACGTCTTCTGCGCATTTTTGGATTGGATTGTTTGTTTTTTTAATATTGAGCTGCATGACCTGTTTATATACTTTGGAGATTAATCCTTTGTCCGTTAATTCATTTGCAAATATTTTCTCCCATTCTGAGTGTTGTCTTTTCGTCTTGTTTATGGTTTCCTTTGCTGTGTAAAAGCTTTGAACTTTTGTTAGGTTCCATTTGTTTCTTTTTGTTTTTATTTCCATTACTCTCAGAGGTGGATCAAAAAAGATCTTGCTGTGATTTATGTCAAAGGGTGTTCTTCCTATGTTTTCCTCTAACAGTTTTATAGTGTCCAGTCTTATATTTAGGTCTCAAATCCATTTTGAGTTTATTTTTGTGTATGGTGTTAGGGATTGTTCTAATTTCATTCTTTTACATGTAGCTGTCCAGTTTTCCCTTTTCCAGCACCACTCATTAAAGAGACTGTCTTTTCTCCATTGTATATCTTTGCCTCCTTCGTCATAGATTAGTTGACCATAGGTGCGTGTGTTTATCTCTGGGCTTTCTATCTTGTTCCATTGATCTATGTTTCAGTTTTTGTGTCAGCACCATATTGTCTTCATTACTGTAGCTTTGTAGTATAGTCGGAAATCAAGTAGTCTGATTCCTCCAGCTCTGTTTTTTTTCCCTCAAGACTGCTTTGGCTATTCAGGGCCTTTTGCATCTCCAAACAAACTTTGGGTCTAGAAACAAATTTCTAGTTCTGTAAAAAATTCCATTGGTAATTTGATAGGGATTGCATTGAATCTGTAGATTGCTTTAGGTAGTATAGTCATTTTCACAATATTGATTCTTCCAATCCAAGAACATGATATATCTCTCCATCTGTTGGTATCATCTTTAATTATTTTCATCAGTGTCTTGTAGTTTTCTGCATACAGGTCTTTTGTCTCCCTAGGTAGGTTTATTCCTAGGTATTTTATTCTTTTTGTTGCAATGGTAAATGGGAGTGTTTCCATAATTTCTCTTTCAGATTTTTCATCATTAGTGTATAGGAATGCCAGAGATTTCTGTGCATTAATTTGTATCCTGCAACTTAACAAATTCATTGATTAGCTCTAGTAGTTTTCTGGTGGCATCTTTAGGATTCTCTATGTATAGTATCATGTCATCTGCAAACAGTGACACTTTTACTTCTTCTTTCCCAGTTTGTATTCCTTTTATTTCTTTTTCTTCTCTGATTGCCATGGCTAGGACTTCAACTATGTTGAATTATAGTGGAGAGAGTGGACATCCTTGTCTTGTTCCTGATCTTAGAAGAAATGCGTTCAGCTTTTCACCATTGAGAATGATGTTTGCTGTGGGTTTCTCATATATGGCCTTTATTATGTTGAAGTAGATCCCCTCTATGCCCACTTTGTGGAGAGTTTTTATCATAAATGGGTGTTGAATTTTCTCAAAAGTTCTTTCTGCATCTATTAAGATGATCATATGGTTTTTAATAGGATGTATCACATTGATTGATTTACGTATATTGAAGAATCCTTGCATCCCTGGGATAAATCCCACTTGATCATGGTGTATGATCCTTTTAATGTGTTGTTGGTTTCTGTTTGCTAGTATATTGTTGAGGATTTTTGCATCTATGTTCATCAGTGATATTGGTCTGTAATTTTCTTTTTTTGTAGTATCTTTGTCTGGTTTTTGTATTAGGGTGATGGTGGCCTCATAGAATGAGTTTGGGAGTGTTCCTTCCTCTGCAATTTTTTGGAAGAGTTTGAGAAGAATGGGTGTTAGCTCTTCTCTAAATGTTTGGTAGAATTCACCTGTGATGCCATCTGGTCCTGGACTTTTGTTTGTTGGAAGATTTTTAATCACAGTTTCAATTTCATTACTTGTGATTGGTCTGTTCATATTTTCTGTTTCTTCCTGGTTCAGTCTTGGAAGGTTATACCTTTCTAAGAATTTTCCATTTCTTCCAGGTTCTGCATTTTATTGGCATAGAGTTGCTTGTAGTAGTGTCTTAGGATGCTTTGTACTTCTGTGGTGTCTGTTGTGACTTCTCCTTTTTCATTTCTAATTTTATTGATTTCAGTCCTCTCCCTCTTTTTTTTGATGAGTCTAATGGTTTATCAATTTTGTTTATCTTCTCAGAGAACCAGCTTTTAGTTTTATTGATCTCTGCTATTGTTTTCTTTGTTTCTATTTCATTTATTTCTGCTCGAAACTTTATGATTTCTTTCCTCCTGCTAACTCTGGGTTTTGTTTGTTCTTCTTTCTCTAGTTCCTTTAGGTGTAAGGTTAGATTGTTTAGTTGAGATTTTTCTTGTTTCTTCAGGTAGGCTTTTATAGCTATAAACTTCCCTCTTGGAATTGCTTTTGCTGCATCCCATAGGTTTTGGATCATCGTGTTTTCATTGTCATTTGTCTCTAGGTATTTTTTGATTTCCTCTTTGATTTCTTCAGTGATCTCTTGGGTGTTCAGTAACATATTGTTTAGCCTCCATGTGTTTGTGTTTTTACGTTTTTTCCCCCTGTAATTCATTTCTAATCTCATAGCGCTGTGGTCAGAAAAGATGCTTGATATGATTTCAATTTTCTTAAATTTACTGAGGCTTGATTTGTGACCCAAGATGTGATCTATTCTGGAGAATGTTCCATGCGCACTTGAGAAGAAAGTGTAGTCTGCTGTTTTTGGATGGAATGTCCTATAAATATCAATTAAATCTATCTGGTGTATTGTGTCATTTAAAGCTTCTGTTTCCTTATTTATTTTCATTTTGGATGATCTGTCCATTGGTGTAAGTGGGGTGTTAAAATCCTCCACTATTATTGTGTTACTGTTGATTTCCTCTTTTATAGCTGTTAGCAGTTGCCTTATGTATTGGCGTGCTCCTATGTTGGGTGAATATATATTTATAATTGTTATATCTTCTTCTTGGATTGATCGCTTGATCATTATGTAGTGTCCTTCCTTGTCTCTTGTAACATTCTTTATTTTAAAGTCTATTTTGTCTGATATGAGTATTGCTGCTCTAACTTTCTTTTGATTTCCATTTGCATGGAAGATCTTTTTCCAACCCCTCACTTTCAGTCTGTATGTGTCCCTAGGTCTGAAGTGGGTCTCTTGTAGACAGCATATATATGGGTGTTGTTTTTGTATCCATTCAGCAAGCCTTTGTCTTTTGTTAGGAGCATTTAATCCATTCACATTTAAGGTAATTATCGATATGTATGTTTCTGTGACCATTTTCTTAATTGTTTTGGGTTTGTAAATCCTTTTCTTCTCTTGTGTTTCCCACTTAGAGAAGTTCCTTTAACATTTGCTGTAAAGCTGGTTTGGTGGTGCTGAATTCTCTTAGCTTTTGCTTGTCTGTAAAGCTTTTGATTTTTCCATTGAATCTGAATGAGATCTCTGCCAGGTAGAGTAATCTTGGTTGTAGTTTCTTCCCTTTCTTCACTTTAAGTATGTCATGCCACTCCCTTCTGGCTTGTAGAGCTTCTGCTGAGAAATCAGCTGTTAACCTTATGGGAGTTCCCTTGTATGTTATTTTTCATTTTTCCCTTGCGGCTTTCAATAATTTTTCTTTGTCTTTAATTTTTGCCAATTTGATTACTTTGTGTCTGGGTATGTTTCTCCTTGGGTTTATCCTATATGGGACTCGCTGCACTTCCTGGACTTGGGTGGCTATTTCCTTTCCCATGTTAGGGAAGTTTTCGACTATAATCTCTTCAAATATTTTCTCTGGTCCTTTCTCTCTCTCTCTCCCTTCTGGGGCCCCTATAATGCAAATGTTGTTGCCTTTAATGTTGTCCCAGATGTCTCTTAGGCTCTTTTCATTTCTTTTCATTCTTTTTTCTTTATTCTGTTCTGCAGCAGTGAATTCCACCATTCTGTCTTCCAGGTCACTTATCTGTTCTTCTCCCTCAGTTATTCTGCTATTGATTCCTTCTAGTGTAGTTTTCATTTCAGTTTTTGAATTGTTCATTTCTGTTTGTTTGTTCTTTGATTCTTCTAGGTCTTTGTTAAACATTTCTTGCATCTTCTCAATCTTTGCCTCCATTCTTTTCCTGAGGTCCTGGATCGTCTTCACTATCATTATTCTGAAGTCTGTTTCTGGAAGGTTGCCTATCTGCGCTTCATTTAGTTGTTTTTCTGTGGTTTTATCTTGTTCCTTCACCTGGTACATAGCCCTCTGCCTTTTCATCTTGTCTATCTTTCTGTGAATGTGTTTTTTGTTCCACAGGCTGCAGGATTGTAGTTCTTCTTGCTTCTGCTATCTACCCTCTGATGGATGAGGCTATCTAAGAGACTTGTGTAAGTTTCCTGATAGGAGGGACTGGTTGTGGGTGGAGCTGACTCTTGCTCTGTTGGGCAGAGCTCATTAAAACTTTAATCCACTTGAATGTTGATAGGTGGGGCTGGGTTCCCTCCCTGTTGGTTGTTTTGCCTGAGCAACCCAACACTGAAGCCTACCTGCCTCTTTGGTGGGGCTAATGACAGACTCTGGGAGGGCTCACGCCAAGGAGTACTTCCCAGAACTTCTGTTTCCAGTGTCCATATCCCCACGGTGAGCCACAGCCACTTCCCACCTCTGCAGGAGACCCTCCACCACTAGCAGGTAGGTCTGGTTCAGTCTCCCCTGGGGTCACTGCTCCTTCCCCTGGGTCCCAATGCGCACACTACTTTGTGTGTGACCTCTAAGAGTGGAGTCTCTGTTTCCCCCAGTCCTTTCGAAGTCCTGCTATCAATTCCCACTAGACTTCAAAGTCTGATTCTCTAAGAATTCTTCCTCCCATTGCCAGACCCCCAGGTTGGGAAGCCTGACGTGGGGCTCAGAACCTTCACTCCAGTGGGTGGAGTTCTGTGGTATAAGTGTTCTCCAGTCTGTGAGTCATCCACCCAGCAGTTATGGGATTTGATTTTACTGTGATTGTGCCCCTCTTACCATCTCATTGTGGCTTCTCCTTTGTCTTTGGATGTGGGGTATCTTTGTGTGTAAGTTCCAGTGTCTTCCTGTCGATGATTGTCCAGCAGCTAGTTTTGATTCTGGTGTTCTCGCAAGAGGGAGTGAGAGCACATTCTTCTACTCTGCCATCTTGGTTCCTCCCCCAGCAATTTTTCATTTATCATAATTCCCTACAAGTTTACCTAATATTTTGCCTATATCAATAGATAATTTCTTTATATTGCTGAATAGTGTCTCATGTTTGGTTTAACCATTCACCCACTGAAATACGTCTGGATTGTTTCCAATGTTTGGCTATTATGAATATGTCTTTACTTCTAGTTTTATTCCATGTGGTCAGAGAACATATTCCATATAATTTGAATTTTAAAAATTTGTTGTGGTGTTTTTTTCATGGCCTACAATATGGTCAATCTTAGTGTATGTTACACAGGTTCTTTGAAAAACATGTATTCTTCTGCTGTTGGGTGGATCACCCTATATCTCTCAATTAGATCTTATTTGTTGAGTTTGTTGTTCTGATCTGTATCAGTTTCCTGTGGCTACTGTAACAAATAACCACAAACTGGGTAGTGTAAGACAACAGAAATTTATTCTTTCACAGCCCTAGAGGTCAGAATCTAAAATCAAAGTGTGGATAGCTCCTTGCTCTTTCCACAGGATCTGGAGGAGAATAGGTTTCTTGACCTTTCTAGCTTCTGGTGCCTACTGGCATGCCTTGGTATTTCTTGGTTTGTGATTGCATCACTCCAATCTTTGTCTTTTTCACACTGTCTTTGTGCGTGCGTGTGTGTGTGTGTGTGTGTGTGTGTGTGTGTGTAATCTCCCTCTGCTTTTCTCTTATAAGGAGGACACTTGTAATGAGAATCATTAGTGTTATAATTTTTGTTGCAATCATCACATGTGATTTAGACAGCTTATGAGGAGAAGGATAATATTGTATTTACCAGTATTTTTAGTCTTTCCATCCTTTTCTTTTCTCCCTTCCTGATTCTCCTTAGAACATTATTTCTCTTATTTCATTCAATTTTAAGATCTTTCTTTAGCTGTTCTGTTAGGACAAAGACTTTTAGCTTTCCTTCAATTGACAATGTCTTTATTCCCCCTTCATTTTTCAAGAGTAGTTACCCCAGACATAGAATTTGCAATTGACACTTCTTTTCTTTCAGTATCTAAAAAAATGTACTGCTTTCTTTTGACCTCCATAGTTTCAGATGAGAAATCAACTGCCATTCAAATTAGTGTTCCCTACAAGTAGTACATCTTTTCTCTGTGACTGTTTTCAAGATATTTTCTTTGAATTTAGTTTTCAAAATTTAATTATAATATGTCTTGAGATTGATTTCTTTGGTTTTATCCTACTAGATATTCACATAGCTTGTTGATTCTGAGCATTTATATCTTCTATCAGATTTGAGACACTTTCAGCCATTATTACTTCAAATGCTTCTAGGACTCCCATGATATGAATATTGGATTTTTTGTTATTTTGCTACAGGTCCCTGAAGCTCTGTTTATTTTTTTCAGTCTATTTTCCTTGTTCAGATTGAGTAAATTCTATGGAACTATCCTCGCTGATTCTATTCTCTGTCAGCTCCATTCTAATTTTTAGCCCATTCCCCTGTATTATGCTTACCAATTTATGAAATCTGATAGATTTAAAGACAGTTTATTTTCATTATGCCTTATGCTATTTTATTAAAACTTTAATATAATTTTTGTGTGTGTGTGTGGTATGCGGGCCTCTCACCACTGCGGTCTCTCCCGCTGTGGAGCACAGGCTCCGGACGTGCAGGCCCAGCAGCCATGGCCCATGGGCCCAGCCGCTCCGTGGCATATGGGATCCTCCTGGACCAGGGCACGAACCCGTGTCCCCCGCATCGGCAGGCGGACTCTCAACCACTGCACCACCAGGGAAGCCCTTTAATATAATTTAGAATGCAATAAAACCTTAAGGGGATGTTTTAATTTAATGTAGTTGTTCACAAATTTATCTCCTCCACATAAAAATACATAGTTCCTATAATAGTTGTGCATACTGCTAAATCAATAAATGCAATCATGGTGAATATCTGAATTTATAATTATAATAAAGCAAAAACAATTCAAGAATACTAATTTATATTATTTTCCAATTAGGCTAAACCTGCATTTATGACAGAGACACAAATGCTCCAGTGATATTTGCCCAATTATAAATAAGGAAAAAATTCACTGATGAAAAATATTCTAAAATTAAGTTATATACCGTGTATATTGTGGTTTCTCTTTCATGAATTTTTTTTTCTGTTATGTAAGAAGTAATCGATTATTTTATTCTCTCAGGCTCTGCTGATTCAGAGACTTCAAAAAATGAACTAATGCCATATATAAATCAAGAATATGTTTTGTTTTTTTGAGGTGGAATATAACATATTGCATTCAGCTTCTTTGTAAGTTAAAGAAAAACACTCTTATTTATTACACATAGCAAATAATGTATAATATTGTTTATGCCTGTATACATATACTGATTTCATATTTAAAATAAAAAGGGAGGTGAAAGCAAAGGTGGAAAAGGAAAAGGTCCATTTGTGATGGTAAATGTGGAGATTAATACATAGAGAAAAAAGAGAAAGAAAAAGAAAAAGGAAACACCAGTGAGGAAGATGAAAGAAACCAGTGATGAGAAAGAAAACCAGTCAAGCAGGAGAGATAAAGACTGAATGAAGATAGCATATTGGGAAAAAAAAAAAAAAGTAAGGTCAAAGAACAAAGAGGAGAAGAGAGAAGAAAGTAAGATGTAGAAGGAAAAGAAAATAATTAGAAAGAAATCCGAGAAAAAAGGGAGAGACCAGATGGAGGTCTAAATCTATGAATATCAGAGGTTTGCCTTAAATCATAAGAAAAAAAATTAAAGTACTAATTGTTAAACTATGAGGTTATACATTATGTGTATCTTCTTTATTACACCTTTAATATTCTAACAAGTATATATCACTAACAAACCCCTCCCCCAAAAAAGCATATCAGGCATATATGTAATAATCTGGAAATACTTTTCAGGATAATTACTTTCTTTGTATTCAAACTATAGCCTGTAGTCTTTTGAGAGCCCACCTTAAATTGGGAATTGAAGGGTCTTCTTCATTCTATTCTATGGGCTATATAGATTTGGCTCTCCCTTCCATACTGTGCTAACTTTGAAAAGAGGAAACTTGTTTTATCTTTTTATGTTTATCATCCAGAGAAGTACTAGTAAATAGCAAACACTCAATAAACACTTCAATGAATAAATGAGATTATTATGTAAAAAATGCTGAAATACTGAACACTTGCAGAATCTTTATATAAAAAAGTGAATATTTCATTTCATTAAAGATATAACATGAAGCAAGGATTCAATTTTATTTCCTTATGTAGACTAGATCTTGGTAAATGGTGCAGGGGGAACAAAGTAAAACATTTGCAGGCTTACAAATCCAAATCTCTTTAGTTTTACCCCATATTTGTTCTATGCCTCCAATTTCATCAACTAGCCTAACTACATCATGCTATGAAGAACAAAAGAAAATAAATGTATTGAACACATTCCATGTAGTTGGGGAAAGTGACATAGATAAAACTGTTGCACAGTCTCAGTTGGTCTACTTATAGGCTGTTCTCTCCAGGTAATTACAACTAGCTTCCTCTCCAGATGTGCTGAAATATCTTATCCTAACCCAAATAACTATATTTGCATAACCATATCCTAAGTCTTCCTTCCTTCCCTACTGATGCTTATCCCCTCTGAGTGTTCCTTGGGGAACCAAGCTAAAATAGCATAAACCAGTGTTCATGAAATTTTTCATTAAACATCAGTTCTCAAATTCTCCAGTCAAATAGTACAGAAAGGAGGGATAGATTTAAATTACTACATCTTCAGATTCTTTATCTTATTAACTGAATTCCTTTAATACTGTCCCAACTTGGAGGGCTATTTTTAGCTTATATTGAACATGCTAGTTGATTGTTATTTTCTGGTAATACTGGCTGGCTTAATGACATCTAGTATAATTTTTTATTTTTAAGAACAAATGAATTGTCAACTAATCTAGTCAGTGCAAAATCTAATATATTTTCATAGGACTACAGCTGGTGAAAAATGACTTACATAAGGCTAAACAATTATTTGTATTCATTTAGTCTCCTGAACTTATTTTCTGAGTATTATTTTAATGACAGTTAAAGGCAGTTATATTGACAGATGGATTTATCCTAATTCTACTATTACTAAGCAGGTTGAAAGTTTTTGAACTGGCTCATGAACCAGTTTCATGATGTACCTGGGTGCAATTTCATTTTGACTGAAAATGTTTTGCTGTTTCATTTCTCATTGATCTTCCTTCCTTTCCATTGTGTTAAGAAAGTGACCAAGTGGGAAATAATAACAAATGTTTCTATTTAGAATCATAACTTATATTGGCCATAAATCACATTTAAATTTGCCTGTATGGATGCAGAAATTCAATAGAGCTAATTTCTTATTCTTCCTCTCCATCAGACAATAAATTAATTTTTGTGAACCTACTATGTGAATAGTGCTGATCAAAATTCTGTGTTAATTTTGCAGGTGATGGAAGTTAAAGGACAAATGATCCATGTCTCAGAATCAAATTCTATTTTATTCTTGGGTTCTCCATGTGTGGACAAGTTGGATGAACTCATGGGACGAGGGCTGCATCTCTCGGACATCCCTATCCATGATGCTACCCGAGATGTAATTTTGGTTGGTGAGCAGGCAAAGGCCCAAGATGGCTTGAAGAAGAGGATGGATAAATTAAAAGCAACTTTAGAAAGAACTCACCAGGCCCTAGAAGAAGAGAAAAAAAAAACAGTGGATCTTCTATATTCTATTTTCCCTGGTGATGTAGCCCAGCAATTGTGGCAAGGGCAGCAAGTGCAAGCCAGAAAGTTTGATGATGTCACCATGCTCTTTTCAGACATTGTTGGCTTCACAGCCATATGTGCCCAGTGTACCCCCATGCAAGTAATCAGCATGCTGAATGAACTGTACACAAGATTTGACCACCAATGTGGATTTTTGGATATTTATAAGGTAATGGGGTTTAGTTACTTATATATAAATACTTTTTAGTAGTAAATTGTCATCTTCATTAAATTACAAGCATACAATCTATTTCTCTTTTGAAACTTGATAGTAAATTGTGGATAATTTTAATTTAGAAATATCAGTATTTATACAGAATACAAGTATTTCTGCTCTATGAGTAAACTTTCATTATGAGTTGATTTATACTATTGATAAACTAACTGTGAATCATGATATTGCTCAGTAAGGAAAAATTCTATAGAACTAGTACTCTAAATTCATTATTATCAAAAATAAATAAATAAACTTGCTGAAATCTAGGCAACTTTTAACCATATAATTAGTTTTTCCTAAAGAGTAGGATTATGATATAAAGTAAAAGTTTTATATTGGCAGTTAAAAGGAAACAGCAATTTATGTTAAAACATGCATTGCATTGTGAGTTAAATCATGGTTAATCGGTATTTTGCTCTTCACTGTCAATTAATTGAGGTCCCTCTAATTCTGAAAGAATACATGTAAATATTCTAGCTATTATCCAAATAACCAATGGTTTTTAGTTGTAAGCACCTTAATTTTCCAAGCTACTTAATGGAAGAGTTTTGAAAATGTATACAAGTCATCATATGTTAGTCTAATTTGGCAAACTCCTTATTAATTTCTTATTAAAATTATAGTAATATTTTGAGTGATTCAGCTTCATGTCTATGTATTGAATAACTGTAACTTTACATAAAATTTCACATGGATTGCAAAATGTCAGGGTGCATGGCTTTTTGTTTTTAATATGGAGGACAGCAATTACTTTTAGTACAAACAAACTAGTGAATTTTAGATTTTTTTTTCTTCTTTACTAATCATCTAGACTTCTACTTCTTTCATAGTATGATCTACACATAAACAGATTCAGAAAGAATCTGTTTCACATTTTAGTTTCATATTATGATCCAGAGGGTGTTTTCATTTAGGTGTATCTCCTTTATGGAAAGATGTTCACTAGTTCCATTATGTATGATATACAACCAGTGTTAAATATTTTAGAAAGCCTCTTCTGAGTGGTAAACCCTCAGTGTGACATATGTATGAGGATTTGCTTTGTTATACAAAATAAGAGTTTTTATAAATTATATTTAACTTCCTTATAGTTTATTTTTATGTAATTTATGGCATAGGCAGCCAAATGTCTGGTCCTAAACCAGAGACATGATGAGTCTATCACTGTCAATTCCAGAAGAGAGAGCAGATTGTCCTGAATTTCCAGCACTCTTTTTCCTTCAGACTTTGGGCACTATTTTTTTTGGCCACCCTGCTTGTGGGATCATAGTTCCCTGACCAGGGATTGAACCTGCATGACAGTGATAGCATGGAGTCTTAACCACTGGACCACCAGAGAATTCTCCAGACTTTGGGCACTATTGCACCAAGCTCTGCAACCACAATCACTTCCTTCTAAATCATTGATTTGCAGTGTTAGTTTCCTTCAGCTAAAGTAGTCATATGTTTTTGTGGCTCTAAGTCTGTGCAACTAAATGAGCATGAAAAATAGATTCTTTTCTGGCAAAACATGGAAATCCCTGATTTAAATATAAGTATCAGTTTGGCTTTGAGAAAAGAAAAAATGTGATATCTTCTGAGGGTACAAAAACAATTTCAAGTTTTAAAAATACAGTTCATTTTACAGACATCAAGTCTTCCTTCCCTGGAGATAAGCTAGGATACCTCACAGAAAAAGAAAATCTGTGGGAATATACTGAATGACTTCAAATTTTCCTATATTTTATTAAACTGATAAGGTTCATATAGTTATAAATAATTATCAGCATGTTTTAAATTACAGAATGGATCTACTCATTCTCAGGTACTCAAGACTCTGCTTTCCATATTTCATATATATATTGAAAAGTAAACAAAACAGTTAGGTTCACAGATTCTCTTAAACTGAACTTTCTTATGAAATTTTAGCAATAAATTATAAGGTAAAATGATACCAGAGCCAGGTGTGTTTTTTTAATTTGTTTTTTTAATTGAATGTACGATCCTTTAAATCCTATAGCGCTTTACAGTTTTCAAAAGTTTCATACATATGATTTTATACAGTACCACAGTACCCCTTTTTTTACCCCATCCCAATTTTGCCGCTCCTCTGTTCACTCTCCCCATTGGTAACAACTAGTTTGTTCTCTATATCTGTGATGTCTGCTTCTTTTTTGTTTTATTCACTAGTTTGTTGTATTTTTTAGATTCCATATGTAAGTGATATCATACAGTATTTGTCTTTCTCTGTCTGACTTATTTCACTTAGCATAATGCTCTCTAAGTCCATCCATGTTGCTACAAATGGCAAAATTTCATTCTTTTTATGGCTGAGTAGTATTCTGTTGTCTACATATACCACATCTTTATCCATTCATCTGTTGATGGACGCTTAGGTTGCTTCCATTCCTTGGCAATTGTAAATAATGTTGCTAGCAACTTTGGGGTGCAAGAATCTTTTTGAATTACTCTTTTTGTTTCTTTATGATATATACCCAGGTGTGGAATTGCTGGATCATTTTGTAGTTCTGTATTTTGTTTTTTGAGCAACCTCAAAACTGGTTACTGCTGCACCAATTTACCCGCACAGTGGCTGCACCAATTTACTTTCCCACCAACAGTGTAAGAGGGTTCCCTTTTCTTCACATCCTTGCTAACATTTGTTATTTGTTTTCTTTTTGATGATAGCCATTCTGACCTGTGTGAGGTGATATCTTGTTGTGGGTTTGATTTGCATTTCTCTTATGATTAGCAATATTGAGCATCTTTTCATGTGCCTGTTGGTCATCTGCATTTCCTCTTTGGAAAAATGTCTATTCAGTTCTTCTGCCCATTTTTAATCAGGTTGTTTGTGTTTTTGATGTTGAGTTTTATAAGCTGTTTATATGTGTTGGATTTTAACCCCTTATTGGTCATATCATTTGCAAATATCTTCTGTGTTCAGAAGATTGGCATGGAGAGAACATACCTTAACATGTAAAAGGCCATATATGAAAACCCAACAACTAACGTCGTACATTATACTCAATGGTGAAAAGATGAAAGCATTTCCTCTAAGATCAGGAACAAGACAAAGATGTTCACTCTCACCACTTTTATTCAACATAGTTTGGGAAGTCCTAGACATGACAATCATAAGAAGAAAAGAAAATAAAAAGAATCCAAATTGGAAAAGAAGAAGCAAAACTGTCACTGTTTGCAGATGTCATGATACTATAAATAAAAAACCTAAAGATGTCACCAGAAAACTACTAGAGCTCATCAATGAATTTGGTAAAGTTACAGGATACAAAGTCAATATACAGAAATCTGTTGCATGCTATACACTAACAACAAAATATCAGAAAGAGAAATTAAAGAAACTTCCATTTACCATCGCATCAAAAAGAATAAAATACCTAGGAATAAACCTACCTAAGGAGGTAAAAGTCCTGTACTCGGAAAACTATAAGACACAGATGAAAGATATTGAGGATGACACAAACAGATGGAAAGATATACTGTGTTATTGGATTGGAAGAATCAATATTGTTAAAAGGACCATACTACATCAGGCAATCTATAGATTTAATGCAATCCCTATCAAAACACCAATGACATTTTTTACAGAACTAGAACAAATAATTTTAAAATTTATGTGGAAACACAAAAGACCACAAATAGCCAAAACAATCTTGAGAAAGAAAAATGGAGCTAGAAGAAACAACTCCATAGCTGACTTCAGACTATACTACAAAGCTACAGTCATCAAAACCATATGGTACTGGCACAAAAACAGACACATAGATCAGTGGAACATAACAGAGAACCCCGAAGTAAATTCACACAGTTTTAGTCAATTAATCTGTGACAGAGGAAGCAAGGATATACAATGGAGAAAATATATTCTCTTCAATAAGTCGTGCTGGGAAAAATGGACAGTTACTTGTAAAAGAATGAAATTAGAACATTCTCTAACACCATATACAAAAATTAACTCAAAATGGATTAAGGACCTAAATGTAAGGCTGGATACTATAAAACTCCTAGAGGAAAACATAGGCAGAACATTCTTTGACAGAAATTTCAGCAATATTTTTGGGGATCTATCTCCTAATGTTAACAAAAGCAAAAAATAAACAAATGGGACCTGATTAAACTTAAAATATTTTGCACAACAAAGGAAACCATCAACAGAGCCAGGTATTTTTAATGTATCTCCAATACTAGTGTGTATATGTATCTGGTATGATAGGTGTATATGGTGGCTTTGATGTTTACTCAGGCTTATGGAGGTTGAATCTGGGGGATCCAGACCGGGAAACACAATATGTGCTGAAGCCAGATTAATGATATGGCCAGAGAGACGGAAGGACAAATAAAGAGAATATTACCCTTGTTTAGGATAAAATGAAGTATCAATACATTATGATAACTACATTAGAGGTATATAATTTAGAAATTCTCGATCTGACCAGCCTAATTTAAGGTTTCTAATTATTGTAATCTTTCCAGCTTATTTTCTAGAATATTTACAGAGTGCTATTTTATACCAAGAACTATTTGCTAAAATTTTAATTGCTATTGAAAAAATCCCAAAGATGACAGAATTTTTTAAGGATTATAAATCTGCTGATTTTATAAAATTCATAAGTATTTTGTTGGATTTAAAGTATGTGTAGAATTTTTGGTGGAATAATTATACCACAGAGATAAATAAGGGATAACTCACTTTTGTTTTATGTTAGAAAAGTGAAAGGAAACCAAGTAAAGCTGAATGTTAAGAAAAAAGAACTAGAGAACTAGAGAGAGGGCCTCACAGGGGGCATTCAAAGTCTGTTACATGCAACAAGACTCCAGTCTCTAAATTTATTTGTTGCCCTTCTCTTGATCATCTTATCTCATGTTTTCCTATCATAAGGGATATGATGCAGTGATGAATTATAATGACAGAATTTAACAAAATTAGGCCATAATAAGAAGGTTCTGCTAAAATAATCAAGCTTCCTATAAAGTAGGAGGTTAAGGAAGATGCTGTATATTTTACTGTGCATATTGCAAGCATTGAGAAAATTAGTCTTTAAAAATGCTTGACTGGCAAGATGTTACAGGTGTATGACTGCTAAATAAGAACAAGATAAATTGAAGGAAGCATGGATTATAATTTTGATCTCATAATTAGAAAAGCAAATATTCAGCAAATAGTCAACATAATATATAATATTTTGCTCCTCAGGTTTTATAGGAGGTAGAGAATAAATAAAATAAAGAACAAGTAACTTTAACTATTTAAGTCAATTGTATATAGATAATAATAAATAATAACTAAATGTAGTAATAATAGTATTGGATGTTGAAGCAACATAATGTGAGTTTTGCCTCATTTTATATTTTTGTCTTTGCCAAGCCCTTTAGTTTGAAATAGAGGAGAAGTAAAGAGGATGATGAATCTTTCTCCATGCTCCTCTTATTGCATTCAGCCAAGGCTGCAGTTTCCCAGTGCTGTCTTAAATACACTCCTTATAGCGCTCACCTTTTCACCTTTAACACTTTCTTAATTTCCCTCCCGTTCTATAAACTGTAAAGTTAAGATTAGCACCTGGTGTATAGTAGTAAATGGACATGTTAGTTGTCATTTTTTTCTCAGATAGGTACATTTGGACATATGGGAGTGTGTATGTATTATGTGATTATTTTGTATGTTTTTGTATGTACATAAAGTGTACTCAGTGCTTATTAGAAAAGAATAAAATATGATCTCATTTAATACTCCATGACTAACATGTGGACTTGTTACATTATCTCCATTTTCAGATAAATAATCTAAATTTCAGAGAAGTTAAATAATCCAGATAATATTGCTATTGAATCAGAATTTGAACCGACACTTGTCTGATTCTAAAAATCTCCAATTTTCCCACAAGTTTTAGGCTGTGGAAAAAGATCTAGACAAAGATCAAATAATAGCAAAAGTGGAAACTGTTTCAAAACTATTTTACGTGATCAGTAACTATAGTTGTACTATCAAATGATAAGGAAAACATTATGACAACATAACCCAATTCCACTCCCATCTCTTGAGTCGCAAATAGTTCAGAGTTCTGAGAAGCTGCATCTTTAAAAGTTAGGGACTCTTCCATTTGCCATACTCTCTTTTTGTCAGAAACTAGCTAGCATCTTCTCCCTTAATTTCTCTTATGGAGAAGTAGTGTACCAAGGAAACAGTGGGATCAGTGATCCCAAGTGCAGGCAATAAGGAGTATAATTTTAAAAGAATGAAACAATAAAAGTTGATATTTTTTAAAATCACCTTGGCCAGGCAACTCTAAAGCATGTTAGTAATAAAATACTTTCCTCTCCTGGGGTGGGAGTAGAGAGGCATTCCCATCACAAACTCCAAACCTGGTTTACAAATGTTTGTAGAGTTAAACGCTGAGTATCAGTGTCAGGCTTGGGTTGGGAAGAAAGAGTAGAAAGACAGGATGGGGCAACCAGGACATGCCAGGACCAGAATTTGTTAGATCATGGAATCTGATGTTGAGATCTAAAAACCAACAACACAAAGTTCATATTGGCAAGGGAATACAAGTATTGTAAGTCCAGGTGGAAGAGCTGAGTCCAGCAAAGTAGGAAGGAACAGAAATCCAGGCTTACTCTTAGGGAATGCAAGACCTTGGGACTGGACACAAAGATTATGGGAACTGGATACCAGGTAACAAGTATGAAGATAGGCATCAGGACAAACTTTGATGGGAACTAGCATCTTTTCCCTGGGCAGGAAAGACTTGGAGTCAGAGGATGCATACAACCTCCACTATAGAGTCAAAGGGAAACCAAATATGGCAACCTCAAAGGAATATAGAGATGTCTGCTGAGCTTTTAAATTCTAAAACAGAAATTAAACCTACAGAGAAGCCAGAGTTATCAGGTTCATTCTATCCACTCTTGAAAATAAATTGACTGTATTTGGGGGCACTCTTGGCATGAATAAAATTTGAAAATTGCTGAACACCTTGAGTTCTGAAAATCTCAAAGACCAGTGGAAGCACTTTGTTGACTTTACAAGCTCAAAACCTCCATAAATACAATACCAATAAAGGGCTAGAAAAACCATTAAGATCATGTATCCCACTTAATTTATATAAGTAGATGTTAAATATCCATGATGGAAAGGTTTATGTATAAGGTGATCAGAGTTCAGTTTTGAGTGAACTTGTTAATATCGCAGGGAAATTGAGAATCAGACAAACTCTTTGGATTCAGACATCTTGGTGAAGACCACTTGGGCTTTGCACAACTGATGTGCTAGCATTTTGTAAACTTGATAAGGACCTCTTTCAGACTTGAATCTCCATCTTATCATCTTATCATCTTATCATCTCCCTGATAAGAGCTGAAAGCAGATGTTTCTCATATAAAGTTACAAAGCTATGGAACACTATGCCTCAAGAAGTTTGATTTGTCTTAACATTTGATTAGTATGGAGTTACTAAAACCACTGTTCACTGGACTTCAGCCAGGCTTCAGAAAACGAAGTAGAATGTCAAGAATATCCTTTCAGTGTGAATTGAGGATTTTGCAGGAAAAAACAAAATGAAATGCTTCCTTTCCCCCTCATTTTGCCTTATGATAAAATAGCACTTTAAAGTACTTAGGTATTAGGTTATTCTTAGAATTTTATAAATATTTATATATTTTACTCCATTTTCCAGCAATAAATACCAGTTCCATTTAGTAGAGAGTGACTGGTTCATTTTCCCCTAAGATTTACATATTTTCTGCTTCATTGATCAGTGCACACTTTTGAAATTGAAAACTACTAAAGATTTATACTAGTTCTTTTTAGTGGCTTCCATCAATGTCAATGCCATTTACTTTTGCAGCTATATTATTGGAAATAAGATAACAGTGTCTTCTAGTAAGTCTAGAAGAGAGGAACTTCTGAAGTAAGATAATCAGTTCATTTATTCACTCATTCAATAAACATTTTTGACTCACTCATTTGACAACAGGGCATGACTCTCATAGAAGCCTACAGAATGTTTTGGAATTAGTAATATATATATATAGGGGTATAGTTGCTTTACACTGTTGTGTTAGTTTCTGCTGTACAACAAAGTGAATCAGCTATATGTATACATATATGCCCTCCCTCTTGGACCTCCCTCCCACCGCATCCCCATCCCACCCATCTAGGTCCCCACAGAGCACCGAGCTGAGCTCCCTGTTTTATACAGCAGGTTCCCACTAGCTACCTATTTTACATGTAGTAGTGCATATATGTCAATCCCAATCTCCCAATTCATCCCAACCCCCCTCCACCCTGTGTCCACATGTCCATTCTCTAAGTCTGCATCTCTATTCCTGCCTTGAAAATAGGTTCCTTAAAAAACTAAAAATAGAACTACCATATGACCCAGTAATCCCACTACTGGGCATATACCCTGAGAAAACCATAATTCAAAAATTCACATGCACCCCAATGTTCATTGCAGCATTATTTACAATAGCCAGGGCATGGAAGCAATCTAAATGTCCATCAACAGAGGAATGGATAAAGAAAATGTGGTACATGTATACAATGGAATATTACTCAGCCATTGAAAGGAACAAAATTGGGTCATTTGTAGAAACGTGGATGGAAGTTACAAATATCATACATTAATGCAAGAGAAAAACAAATATTGTATATTAATGCATAAATGTGGAATCTAGAAAAATGGTACAGATGAACCTATTTGCAGAGCAGGAATAGTATTTTTTTAGCACAATTTTAATGAGTAGAAAACTAATTTATATTCTTTAGAAGGAAGGTGAAAGTCAAAGATAAGTGTTTTGTTCTGATAACTTTTCTACTGGGGGGATTATATTGTCAGTTTCAAAATACCATAATGCCCTAAAAATTAACTGACAATGGTTTTGTCTCATTTGTAGTTTTTCTTTTGTCAAGTGCTTAGGCTGGAGATAAGAGAGAAAAAGAGAAGAGAATGTATTCTTCTCCACATCACTCTCATTCCATTTAGCTAAAATTGTGGAATCCCAGTGCTATCTTAAGTACATTATTTGGAGTTCTCATCTTTCTACCTTTAAGCACTTATTTTATCTCTGTGCTTCAGTTGCACCACCTGTAAATAAAGAAAAAATTATCTATGTTCATAGTTATTTTTTTAAGCTTTTAAATTAAATGAATGTAAAAATGCTTGTGACAGTGTCTAGTCCATTGTAGTAAATATAAATGTTAATTACCCTTTCTCAAATAGCTGATCTGAGCATATATGGTGAGTGGTTGTATGTATGTTTTATATGTATATGCTGATATGTCCATGTATTTGTATGTATATAAATATTGTATAGCCAGTGCTTATTAGAAATAGATAAAATGCTTATTTCCTTAGGTTAATTTTTCCAGGTTATTAGAATTACATCTTATGCCAGAGAAAACTGTGAAGGCAGAGTAGGGAGAAAGGTAAAAAGAGGAGGCAAAAAAGATAGCTCCCTGAAATGCATTATTTATGTCATCTTCACTGGGTCCTCATGGATCCTCATTCTTGAAGATGGATCCATATTCTGCCTTCATAGATCATTTTAATCTGAATAACCTGTTACAATATGCAATTTATGAAGATAACAGTGTTTTTTAAAGTAATATTGGATTGTGCAAGATCTATGACCAACACTGTGAAGCTAAAGCTAAAATGTTTATTTTTTTACACTCTAATATGGCATCCTTCTGTATTCAGAGAACATTTTCTTTTAGTGTTGTGACAAATTCTGAAGACAGTTAGAAGGCTAAAGCAATTTGGATTGCCAAGCAGAAATCAAAATTGATGAATTTCTTGCTGAATTTAATGAAGTGTTTTGGGATGTTGTTTTTCGTCTGTATTGATTTTCAATTTTCTTTCTTTTATTTACAGGGCTTCTATTAAATATTTTACAGAGTGGTTAATAATACCCAGTGTTTCCATTTTGAAATGAAGCTTGGTATAAGTTTTTTAACCTTGACATTTCTGCATAATTTTATATTATTTTCGTTATAAATTTTTTTTTCTTTTTTTTCTTTTTTTTAAGTTGAGGTATAGTTAATTTACAATATTATATGTTTCAAGTGTGCAACAGTGACATAATTTTTAAAGGTTATGCTCCATTTATAGTTATTCTAAAATCTATTCCCTGTGCTGTACAATATATCCTTGTAGCTTATTTATTTTAAACATAGCAGTTTGTACCTCTCAACCCCCTATCCCTATCTTGTCCCTCCATCATTTCCTCTCCCCACTGGCAATCACTAGTTTGTTCTCTATATCTGTGAGTCTGCTTCTTTTTTTGTGATATTCAATAGTTTGTTGAACTTTTTAGATTTCACTCATAAGTAATTTCATACAGCATGTGCCTTTCTCTGACTGACTTATTTCACTAAGCATAATACCCTCCAAGTTTATCCATGTTATTGCAAGTGGCAAAGTTTCATTCTTTTTTGTCCCTGAATAGTAAGTAGTCCATTGTGAGATATATATATATATATATATGTATATATATCACATATATATAATATATATAATCAATATCCATTCATTATCAATATCCATTCTTCTGATGATGCACACTTAGGTTGCTTCTGTGTACTGGTTATTGTAAATAGTGGTGCCATGAACATTGGGGTGCATATATATTTTCAAATTAATTTTTTTTTGCTTTCTTTGGCTATATACCTAGGAGTGGAATCACTGGATTATGTGGTAGTTCTACTTTTAGTTTTTTGAGGAACTACCATACTGTTTTCCACAGTGGCTGCAGCAATTTACATTCTTGCCAACAGTGTACCAGGTTTCCCTTTTCTCCAAAGCCTCACCAACATTTGTTATTTGTGGTCTTTTTGATGATAGCCATTCTGGCAGGTGTGAGGTGATACCTCATCGTGGTTTTTATTTGCCTTTCTTTGATGATTAGCAACGTTGAGCATCTTTTCATGTCCCTGTTGATGATTTGTATGTCTCCTTTAGAAAAATGTCTATTTGGATCTTCTGACCATTTTTTAGTCGTTTTTTGTTTGTTTTGTCTTATTTTCTGCTGTTGAGTTGTATGAGCTGTTTATATATTTTGGATATTAACCCCTTATCATTATTTGCATATATTTTCTCCCATTCCATAGGTTGTCTTTTCATTTTGTCAGTGGTTTCCTTTGCTGTGCAAAAGCTTTTTTTTTTTTTTTCCATGGGTTTACTCATTTATTTTCTGAATATGAAGAATTACATTGATTGATTTTTGTAGTAGCTTTTTAAAGATATAATTCATGTACCACCCATTAAAGATATAATTCATGTACCACCCATTAAAGTGTAGAATTCAAGGGCTGTTAGAGTATCCACAGATGTCAAAAAAACAGCACAATCAATTTTAGAATATTTTCATCTCCCCAAGAAATGCACCCCTTAGGTATTGCCTCCCAATGCCCCTATGTCCCCCTGACCCAGGCAAACACTAATATACTTTCTGGATGAAAAATCTATGTATTTGCCAATTCTGGACATTTCATATAAATGGAATCACAGAATATGTGGTCCTTTGTATTTGGATTCTCTCATTTACCATAAAGCTTTTTTTTAGTTGTAGTAACATACACATAACATAAAATTTATCATTTTTACAATTTATAATGCACTTAGTACATTCACATTGTTGTACAATCATTACCATTATCTTTAGAACTTTTTCATCATCCCAAACAGAAGCTCTGTACTGATTAAACAATAGTTCCCCAGTACTCCCTCAAGCCCATGGTAACCACTATTCTACTTTCTCTCTATGAATTTACCTATTCTAGGTACCTCATATAAGTAGAATCGTATAATTGTTGTCCTTCTGTCTGGCTTATTTCAATTACCATAATGTTTTCAAAGTTTATCTATGTTGTAGCATGTATCAGAATTTATTTTTAAGACTGAGTAATATACCATTGTATGTATATGCCACATTTTGTTTATCCATTCATTGGTTGATGGACACTTGTGTTGCTTCCACCTTTTGGTTATTGTGAGTAATGCCACTATGAACATGGGTGTACAAATACCTGTTTAAGTCCCTGCTTTCAATTCTTTTGAGTATATATCTAAGAGTGGAACTGCTGAATCATAAGTGCTTCTATAAATTTTAGAGGAACTGCCATAACGTTTTGCATAGCAGCTGCACCATTTTACACTCCCGTAAGCAATGCACAAGCATTCCAGTTTCTCCACATTCTTGCCAACATTTGTTATTTTCTGTTTCATTGACAACAACCATCCTAATGGGTATGAAATGATATCTCATTGTAGTTTTGGTTTGAATTTCCCCAATGATAAATGATGTTGAGCATCTTTTCATATGCTTATACTAACCATTTTTTGTTAGATACATATTTTGCAAATATTTTCGTCAATTTATGGCCTGCCTTTTCATTTTTGAATTAAGTTTTTTTTTTTTTTTTTTTTTGCGGTACGCGGGCCTATCACTGTTGTGGCCTCTCCCGTTGTAGAGCACAGGCTCAGGACACGCAGGCTCGGCATCCATGGCTCACAGGCCCAGCTGCTCCGCGGCATGTGGGATCTTCCCAGACCGGGGCACGAACCCGTGTCCCCTGCATCAGCAGGCAGACTCTCAACCACTGCGCCACCAGAGAAGCCTGAATTATGTCTCTTTTTTTGAGAAGTAGTTTTAAGTCTGTATTTTGTCTTTTAATCATGTCTATGGTTTTTATTTTATATTTTTTAATAGATATTTATTGGAGTATAATTGTGTCACAATACTGTATTAGTTTCTGTTGGAAAACAAAGTGAACCAGCTATATGCATACATATGTCCCCATTCCCCTCCCTCTTGAGCCTCCCACCCATCCTCCCTATCCCACCCCTCTAGATCAGCGCGAAGCACCGAGCTGATCTCCCTGTGCTGCTCCCCACTAGCTGTTTTACATTTGGTAGTGTATAAATGTTGATGCTACTCTCACTTCGCCCCAGCTTCCCCCTCCCACCCTGTGTCCTCAAGTCCATTCTCTATGTTTATATCTTTATTCCTACCCTGCAACTAGGTTAATCAGTACCTTTTATGTTATTTTTTTTTACATTCCACATATATACGTTAGCATATGGTATTTGTTTTTCTCTTTCTGACTTATTTCACTCAGTATGACAGACTCTAGTTCCATCCACCTCAATACAAATAACTCAATTTCGTTTCTTTTATGGCAGAGTAATATTCCATTGTATATATGTTCCATATCTTCTTTATCCATTCACCTGTCAATGGACATTTAGGTTGGTTCCGTGTCCTGGCTATTGTAAATAGTGCTGCAATGAACATTGTGGTACCTGTCTCTTTTTGAATTATGGTTTTCTAAGTGTATATGCCCAGTAGTGGGACTGCTGGGTCATATGGTAGTTCTATTTTCAGTTTTTTAAGAAACCTCCATACTGTTTTCCATAGTGGTTGTATCAATTTACATTCCCACCAACAGTGCAGGAGGGTTCCTTTTTCGCCACACCCTTTCCAGCATTTATTGTTTCTACATTTTTGGATAATGGTCATTCTCACCTGTGTGAGGAGATACCTCACTGTGGTTTTGATTTACATTTCTCTAATGATTAGTGATGTTGAGCATCTTCTCATGTGCCTCTTGGCCATCTGTCTGTCTTCTTTGGTGAAATGGCTACTTAGGTCTTCTGTCCATTTTTTACTGCATTGTTTGTTTTTTTGATATTGTGCTCCATGTGCTGTTTGTATATTTTGGAGATTAATTCTTTGTCTGTTGTTTCATTAGAAAATATTTTCTCCCATGCTGAGGGTTGTCTTTTTGTCTTGTTTATGGTTTCCTTTGCTGTGCAAAAGCTTTTAAGTTTAATTAAGTCCCATTTGTTTATTTTTGTTTTTATTTCCATTACTCTAGGGGGTGGATCAAAAAAGATCTTGCTTGGTTTATGTCATAGAGTGTTTATCCTATGTTTTCCTCTAAGAGTTTTATAGTGTCTGGTCTTACATTTAAGTCTTTAATCCATTCGGAGTTTATTTTTGTGTATGGTGTTAGGGAGTGTTCTAATTTCATTCTTTTACATGTAGCTGTCCGGTTTTCCCAGCACCACATATTGAAGAGGCTGTCTTTTCTTCATTGTATATTTTTGCCTCCTTTGTCATAAATTAGATGCCCATATGTGTGTGGGTTTTTCTCTGCACTTTCTATCCTGTACCACTGATATATATTCCTGTTTTTGTGCCAGTACCATATTGTCTTGATTACTGTAGCTTTGTGATATAGTTTCAAGTCGGGGAGCCTGATTCCTTCCAACTCCATTTTCTTTACCAAGATTGCTTTGGTTATTTGGGGTTTTTTGTGTTTCCATGCAAATTGTGAAATTTTTTGTTCTAGTTCTGTGAAAAATGCCATTGGTCGTTTGATAGGGATTGCATTGATTCTGTAGATTGCTTTGGGTAGTATAGTCATTTTCACAATATTGATTCTTCCAATCCAAGAACATGGTATATTTCTCCATCTGTTTATGTCATCTTTCATTTCTTTCATCAGTGTTTTATAGTTTTCTGAGTACAAGTCTTTCGCCTCCATTGGCAGGTTTATTCATAGGTATTTTATTCTTTATGTTTCTATGGTAAATGGGAGTGTTTCCTTAATTTCCCTTTCTGATTTTTCATTGTTGGTGTATAGGAATGCCAGAGATTTCTGTGCATTAATTTTGTATCCTGCAACCTTACCACATTCATTGATTAGCTCTAGTAGTTTTCTGGTAGCATCTTTAGGATTCTCTATGTATAGTATCACGTCATCTACAAACAGTGAGAGTTTTACTTCTACTTTTCCAATTTAGATTCCTTTTATTTCTTTTTCTTCTCTGAATGCCATGGCTAGGGCTTCAAAAACTACGTTGAATATGAGTGGCGGGAGTGGACATCCTTGTCTTGTTCCTGATCTTAGTGGAAATCCTTTCAATTTTTCACCATTGGGTATGATGCTTGCTTTGGGTTTGTTGTATATGGCCTTTATTATGAGTTAGGCTCCCTCTATGCCCTATGCCCATTTTCTGGAGAATTTTTATCGTAAATGGGTGTTGAATTTTGTCAAAATATTTTTCTGCATCTATTGAGATGATCATATGGTTTTCTTTCCTTAGTTTGTTAATGTGGTGTATCACATTGATTGGTTTGTGTATATTGAAGAATCTTTGCAACCCTGGGATAAATTCCACTTGTTCATGGTGTATGATCCTTTTAATGTGTTGTTGGATTCTGTTTACTAGTATTTTGTTCAGGATTTTTGCATCTATGTTCATCAGTGATATTGGTCTGTAATTTTCTTTTCTTCTGATTTCTTTTTCTGGTTTTGGTATCAAGGTGATTGTGGCTTCATAGAATGAATTTGGAGTGTTTCTCACTCTGCAATTTTTGGAGGAGTTTGAGAAGGATCAGTGTTATCTCTGCTCTAAATGTTTGATAGAATTTGCCTGTGAAGCCATCTGATCCTGGACTCTTTTTTGTTGGAATATTTTTGATTACAGTTTCAATTTCATTACTTGTGATAGGTCTGTTTATGTTTTCTAATTCTTCCTGGTTCAGTCTTGGAAATTTTTAATTTTCCAAGAAGTTGTCCATTTCTTCCAGGTTGTCCATTTTATTGTCATATAGTTGTTTGTAGTAGTCTCTTAAATCCTTTGTATTTCTGCACTGTCAGTTGTGATTTTTCCTTTTTCATTTCTAATTTTATTGAATTTCATCCTCTCCCTTTTTTTCTTGATGAGTCTGGCTAATGGTTTATCAATTTTGTTTACCTTCTCAAACAACAAGCTTTTATTTTTATTGATCTTTGCTATTATTTTCTTCATTTCTATTTCAGTTATTTCTGCTCTGATCTTTATGATTTCTTTCCTTCTACTGACTTTGGGTTTTCTTTGTTCTTCTTTCTCTAGTTGTTTTAAGTGTAGGGTTAGATTGTTTATTTGATGTGTTTCTTGCTTCTTGAGGTGAGATTGAATTGCTATAAACTTTGCACTTAGAACCTCTTTTGCTGTGTCCCATAGGTTTAGGGTCATCATGTTTTCATTGTCCTTTGTCTATGTATTTTTTAATTTCTTGTTTGATTTCTTCAGGGGTCTCTTGGTTATTTAATAGCGCACTGTTTAGCCTCCATGTATTTGTGTTGTTTTCAGTTTTTTTTCCCTGTAATTGATTTCCAATATCATAGTGTTGTGGTCAGAAATGATGCTTGATACTATTTCAATTCTCTTAAATTTTCTGAGGCTTGATCTGTGACCCAAGTTATGATCTATCCTGGAGAATGTTCCATGTACACTTGAGAAGAAAGTATATTCTGCCACTTTGGGGTGGAATGTTCTATAAATATCAATTAAATCTATCTGATCTATTGTGTCATATAAAGCTTGTGTTTCCTCATTTATTTTCTGTTTGGATGATCTGTCCATTGGTGAAAGTGGGGTGTTAATGTCCCCTACTATTTTTGTGTTACTGTCAATTTCTCCTTTCATGGTTGTTAGCATTTGCCTTATGTATTGAGGTGCTCCTCTGTTGAGTGCATAAACATTTATAATTGTCATATCTTCTTCTGGGATTGATCCTTTGATCATTATGTAGTGTCCTCCCTTATCTCTTGTAACAGTCTTTATTTTAAAGTCTATTTTATCTAATATGAGTATTGCTACTCCAGCTTTCTTTTGATTTCCATTTGCATGGAATAACTTTTTCCATTCCTTCACTTTCAGGTTGTATGTGTCACTAGGTCTGAAGTGGGTCTCTTGTAGACAGCATATATATGGGTCTTGTTTTTGTATCCATTCAGCCATTCTGTGTCTTTTGGTTAAGGCATTTAATACATTTACGTTCAAGGTTATTATCGATATGTATGTTTCTATTACTATTTTCTTAATTGTTTGGCTTTGTTTTTGTGGGTCTTTTTCTTCTTTTGTGTTTCCCTCCTAGAGAAGTTTCTTTAGCATTTGTTCTAAAGCTGGTTTGGTGGTGCTGAATTCTCTTAGCTTTTGCTGGTCTGAAAAGCTTTTGATTTCTCCATCAAAACTGAATGAGATCCTTGCTGGGTAGAGTAATCTTGGTTGTAGGTTTTCTTTCATCACTTTAAGTATATCCTGCCACTCCTTTCTGGCCTGCAGGGTTTCTGCTGAAAAATCCATTGATAACCTTATGGGGCTTCCCTTGTATGCTTTTTTTTTTTCCCCTTGCTGCATTTAATATTTTTTCTTTAAATTTGATTTTTGGTAGTTTGATTAATATGTGTCTTGGTGTGTTTTTCCTAGGGTTTATCCTGTATGGGACTCCCTTTTCTTCCTGAACTTGGGTGACTATTTCCTTTCTCACGTTAGTGAAGTTTTCGACTATAACCTCTTCAAATATTTTCTCAGACTCTTTCTTTTTCTCTTCTTCTTCTGGACCCATATAATTCAAATGTTGGTGCATTTTGTGTTTCCCAGAGGTCTCTGAGATTGTCTTCAATTCTTTTCATTCTTTTTTCTTTATTCTGATCCTCGGCAGTTATTTCCACCATTTTGTCTCCAGCTCACTTATTCTTTCTTCTGCCTCGGTTACTCTGTTACTGATTCCTTCTAGTGTATTTTTCATTTCATTTATTGTGTTGTTCACCTCTGTTTCTTCGTTCTTTACTTCTTCTAGATCTTTGTTAAACATTTCTTGTATCTTCAATCTGTGCCTGCATTCTATTTCCGAGATTCTGGATCATCTTTACTATCATCGCTGAATTCATTTTCAGGTAGATTGCTTATTTCCTCTTCATCTATTTGGTCTTGTAGGTTTTTACCTTGCTCCTTCATCTGTGACATATTTTTTTGTCATCTCATTTTTTTTTTTAAGAGTGGGATTATGTTCCTGTCTTACTGGTTGTTTGGCCAGAGGCTTCTAACACTGTAGTTTGTAGACTGTTGGGTAGAGCTGAGTCTTGGTGCTGAGATGAGGACCTCTGTGAGATATTCTAGTGAATATTCCCTGGGGTCTGAGGTTCTCTGTTAGTCCAGTGGTTCGGATTCCGAGCTCCCACCACAGGAGCTTCAGCCCGACCCCTGGCTCATGAACCAAGATCCCACAAGCCACATGGGGTGGCAAAAAAGGAAAAAAAATAACTGAACAATAACAAAGTAAAAAAATAATTAGACTAGGAAACTAACAAATATTGTAGAAAGAATATAAAAATAAAAATATAGATTAATCAACAACTGGAAGGTTCATCAGTACTTTTTTACCATAATAAAAGGGAGGAGATGGGTAAAGAAAAAATAAGAAAGAAAGAAAGGAAAAGTGGGGAAAGGGCCTTGGCTGTGGAGGGTGGGGCCTAACCAAGGGCGAGGTTTGGGCAGTGGGCACGGCCTATGCTTATGACCCACAGCCTGGAAAATGCCCTGGGGGCTGTGGGAGGTGTGGCTTAGGCTCAAGGAACAGAAGGGGCCCAGGTGTGTCTCCCACCCCTGGTCTCAGAGGGCAAGGTACCTCACCTGGGAGCCCAGCAGGCTTCCTGGCTCGAATGGGTGGGGCAAATGCCCTCTTCTCCTCTCCTGCTCCTCCTGTCCCTGAGGGCGCCTCCTGATCTCCCCACCCTCCCTCCTATGCCCCCAGGACCAATGCAGCTTGTGTATGGTTTTTAAATAAAAGGTTTTTATTTTGGAAGAATCTTACTTCTTGGTATTTTATTTTATGATCTTTTTATTCTTAAGAACTCCTTCATATCACAAGGCTATAATCAGAGTCGCTTACATTTTGTTCTAAAACATTCATAACTTTGTTTTTAATATCTGGTATCTCGAATCCATCTAGAATCTGTTTTTTGTGATGGTTTGTGGTAAGGATGTCAGTATTTCCCCCCACGCACAGAGCCAATGATCTCAACCATCATCCCTCTATGTTCTCCATTCTTATTTTCTCCCTTCTATGAATTTGTCCCTAGTTTGTTTCCATAGTTCCAGTGACCAACAATCATTGATGAGTCATATATTTTATCCTAAACTTAAAATTTTCAATAATTACAGAGTGGCATGAATTCTTTCTTCCATTGTTCTTTCAGGCCCAAGGACTTGGATGCCAAGCCCATCCTCTCTGGGTGAAGTGTGAGTGTGGTAGAATGCCTGGCCTAAATCTAATATAAAGAAAAAGATACAAAAGAGATATTCAAACATTTTTAAAAGCACTAGAATTGTAAAGTGTGCTTTGCACACAACAGGGATGCTCTGGCTTACAGTGACATCAGATGTTGGGGAGATGCACGGCAGGAAGAAGCAAGGGTGAGTCACCCTGTCTTTCCCTCCAGGACTTCAGAAATAATCACATGAAGTCATAAAATGTAGCTACTTACGTATCCTATTTGCTGAGTCCCAGAAAACTTTGAAAAGTTAACTCTGGCTCCACCTGTTGCCACTCATACAAGTCAGTCCTTCCACAGATTAGTCAAAGAAGGAAGACATGTGGGCACTGATGAATTGATATGAAGAAAGCTTTATATATTTAATCTCTAAGAGGAGTGAGAGCCCCTCCAGTTCTCAGAGACTCTGGGCATCATTCCCAGAGCTGTTTAGTTTAACTAGGTCCCATTTATTTATTTTTGCTTTTGTTTCCTTTGCCTTAGGAGACATATCCAAAAAAATATTGCTGTTATTTACTTCAAAGAGTGTTATGCCAATGTTTTCTTCTAGTTTTATGGTTTCAGGTCTCACTTTCAGGTCTTTAGTGAATTTTGAGTTTATTTTGCATATCATATACAGCTAGAAACTATTCTAATTTCATTGTTTTATGTGTACTTGTCCAATTTTCCCAGCAGCACTTTTTGAAGAGGCTATCTTTTCTCCATTGTATATTCTTGTCTCTTTTGTCATAGATTAGTTGACCATAGTGCATGGGCTTATTTCTGGACTCTTTCTTGAGATTTTTCTTATTTCTTGAGGTAAGCTTGTATCACTATAAACTTCCCTCTTACAACTGCTTTTGCTGCATCCCATAAATTTTGGATCATTCTGTTTTCGTTTTCATTTACCTCCAGGTATTTTTTATTTCCTCTTTGATTTCTTCAGTGATCCATTTGTTGTTCAGTAGTATATTGTTTAGCCTCCATGTGTTTGTGGTTTTTGCTTTTATTTTATTGTAGTTGATTTCTAATCTCATAGTGGTGTTGGTTAGAAATGAGGCTTAATATAAGTTCAGTTTTCTTAAACTTGCCAAGGCTTGTTTTATGTCCTAGCATGTGTTCTATCCTGGAGAATATTCCATGTGCACTTTAAAAGAACATGTATTCTACTGCTTTGGGATGGAATGTTCTGTATATATTTATTAAATCCATCTGCTCTAGTGTGTCATTTTAGGTCAGTGTTTCCTTATTGATTTTCTGTCTGGATGATTTGTCCATTGACATAAGTGGGATGTTGAAGTCCCCTACAATTATTGTGTAACTGTCTATTTCTTTCTTTATCTCTGTTAATATTTGCTTTATGTATTTGGGTGCTTCTATGTTGGGTGTATATATATTTACAATTGTTATATCTTCTTCTTGGATTGATCCTTTGATCATTATGTAATGTCCTTTATCTCTTGTAACAGTCTTTGTTTTAGAGTCTATTTTGTTTGACATAAGTATTGCTATTCTGGCTTTCTTTTCATTCCATTTGCAAAAAATACCTTTTTCCATCTCCTCACTTTTAGTCTGTGTGTGTCAGATCAGAATTGAGTCCTTGTAGGCAGCATATATACAAGTCTTGTTTTTGTATCCATTCAGCCAGTTTCTGTCTTCTGATTGGGCATTTAAATCATTTACATTTAAAGTAATTATTTATATGTATATTCTTACTGCATTTTGTTAATTGTTTTGAAGTTATTTTATAGTTCTTTTTTGTTCCTTCTTCTTTAGTAATTTCCTCTGGCGATTTAATGACTATCTTTAGTGTTGTGTTTGGATTTTATTTATTTTTTGTGTATATATCTATTATAGATTTTTAGTTTGTGGTTACCATGAGGTATATATGTATATGTATGATTGTTTTAAGTTGCTGATCTCTTAATTTCAAGTGTCTTATGGCAACCTTGCACTTGTACTCTCCTCCCCTCATGATTAGTGTTTTTGACATCATATTTTACACCTGACTATTTTCTGTATTTGTTAAGTTCCTACTGTGGGTATAGATGATTTTACTAGTTTTGTCTATTAGCTTTCCTAGCTTTGTGCTCAGATGATTTACTGTGTGTTTGCCTTTACCAATGAGATTTTTCCTTTCACTGTTTTTATTTTTCTAGTTGTGGCCTTTTCTTTTTTGCTTAGAGAAGTCCCTTTAACATTTCTTGTAAAGATGTCTTAAAGGTGCTGAACTTTTTTAGCTTTTGCTAGTCTATACAACTTTTTGATCTCTCCATCATATCTGAACAAGAGCCTTACCATATAGAGTGTTCTTGGTTGTAGATTTTCCCCTTTCATCACTTTAAATATAACATTACTTTAAATATATAACATTACTTTAAATATATAACATCCCTTCTGGCCTGCAGAGTTTCTGCTGAAAAGTCAGTTTATAGCTTTATGGGAGTTCCCTTGTATGTAACTTGTTGCTTTTCTATTGCTGCTTTTTTTTTTAATAAATTTATTTATTTTTTTTGGCTGTGTTGGGTCTTCATTGCTGCACTTGGACTTTCTCTAGTTGCATCGAGTGGGAGTTACTCTTCGTTGTGGTGTGTGGGCTTCTCATTGCAGTGGCTTCTCTTGTTGTGGAACACAGGCTCTAGGCATGTGGGCTTCAGTAGTTGTGGTGCTTGAGCTCAGTAGTTGTGGCTTGCAGGCTCTAGAACATAGGCTCAGTAGTTGTGGTACAGGGGCTTAGTTGCTCTGCGGCATGTGGGATCTTCCTGGACCAGGGTTTGAACCCGTGTCCCCTGCATTGGCAGGCGGATTGTTAACCACTGCACCACCAGGGAAACCCCTCCATTGCTGCTTTTAATATTCCTGTTTGGAACTCTCTGTGCTGCCTAGACTTAGATGTCTGTTTTCCTTCCAAGGTTTAGGAAGTTTTCAAGTGCTCATTTCTTCAAATATGTTCTCAGCATCTTTCTTGGTCTCTTCTCCTTCTGGGACATCTATAATGCAAATATTAGTGCCTGTGATGTTGTGCCAGAGGTCTCTTAAATGGCCCGTATTTCTTTTCTTTTTTTTTTCTTTTTTCTGTTCAGTGTCAGTGATTTCCACTACTCTATCTTCCAGCTCACTGAGCCATTCCTCTGTATCATTTAGTCTACTTTTGATTCCTTCTAGTGCATTTTTTATTTTAGTTATTGTGTTCTTCATCTCTGTTTGGTTCTTCTTTATATTTTCTGACTCTTTGTTTAAAACTCCTAACTTCTCACTTCTGTGCCTCCATTCTTCTCAAGTGTTCTTTGATCATCTTTAAAATCATTACAGTGAAGTCTTTCTTGGATAGATTGCCTATTTCCACTTCAATTAGTTCTTCTTCTGGGGTTTTATCTTGTTCCATCTTTTGGAAATATTCCTCTGCTTCCTCATTTTGCCTAAATTGCTGCTTTTATTTCTTTCTATCTGGTAGGTTGGTTATGTTTCCCAACCTTGGAGAGATGGCCTTTTGTAGAAGATGTCCTGGCAGTGCCCCCCACCCTCATCACTAGGGCTACATGCTCTAGGGTTGTCCACTAGGGACGTCTTCTGTTGTGGTGTGCTGACTACTATGTGAGGTCTTGTAGACTTGGTTGACCCCCCGTGGGGTTGGTTGCCCAACCCTGCCTTGTGAGGGCCTTCTGGCTGCTGTTTGATGAGGCTGTGTCATGAGGCAGCTGGCTGCAGAACCCTGGGGCCCCTGGGGCTAGAGCTGGCACACTGATGATTGGAGTTGTGGTCCAGGAGTCCCCAGGGCTGATGTATTCCCACTGGTGGGTAAAGCCAGGTTCTGGGGCTAGTGACAGCCAACTGGTGGGCAGAGCTGTGTCCTGAGGTCTGGCTATAAGCCCCAGAGGTCCCACATCTGGAGTTGGACTGATAGTGAGTGGTGCCAGTTCCTGATACAGCTGACTTTGTGATCTGGAGTGTTTGGGGTGTCCTGAAGCTTGTGTTGGCCTGCTAGTGGGCAGGACCAATGCCCAGCTAGTCCCAGGGCAGGTGGTGTTCTGCTGGTGGGGGGGCTGGGTCCACCAGCTCTGGGGCCATGGTTGTCCTGTGGCTGGTGTCTGCCTGCTGGTGGGTGAGGCTGGTTGCCTAGGCTGAAGCTGGATAGCTAGTGGGTGGGGCTGGGATTCTGGGGCTGGTCCTTACAAGTGGTGGGTGGAGCTGTGTCCTGCATTCTCTGGCTAGAGGACACTGGGTGTTGCAAATCTCATGCTTGTTCCCCAAGTCTAGGTCCTGGGACTTCTGGGGGGCAAGGCTGTGTCAAGGGGTGGCTGTGGGTTCAGGGTAAGGCAGCCTGTCTGCTAGTGGGTGGGGCTGTCTCCCTGCCCAGTAGTTGCTTGGCCTAAGGCATCCTAGTATTGATGCATACAGGCCATAGGGTAGAGGTGAAGCTGGGGTTATTAGGCTAATAAGAGAGGGGAGGATTCCAAAATGGCAATTGCCAGCACCAGCGTCCATGTGGTGGAACAAGGTCCCCAAAATGACTGCTGCCAGTGTTTATATTCCCAGAGTAAGCTACATTTACCTTCTGCCTCTCCAGAAGATTCTCCAGATCAGCAGGTAGGTCTTATCCAGACTCCTTTAAAGTTACTGACTCTGCCCTGGTTCCTGAAGTGCAGTAGATTTTGCGAGCATCCTTTAAGAGTGAAGTCTCCTTTTCCCACAGCCCCCTGGGACTCCCCAAAGTAAGCTCCTGGCCTTCAAAGCCAAATGTTCTGGGATTTGTATTCCTGGTTCAGGACCCCTAGGCTGGAGAGCCCAACATGGGTTTCAGACTCCTCTCTCCTTTGAGAGAACCTCTGAATAGAAATTTTTCTCCTGTTTCTAAGTCATCCATCCAGTAGTATGAGACTTGCTTATATCGTGACTCTGCCTCTTCTACATATCCCATTGTGGTTCTTTCTTTATAACTTTAGTTGTAGAAAATATTTTCTGTTGGTTCTGATCTTTTTCATCAATGGTTGTTCTGTTGTAAATTTAGTGGGCTTGTGAGATGAGGTCTTTCGGGGTTTTTCTACTCTGCCATCTTAGCCCCTGTCCTGATTTCCATTTTCTAAAGAGTGATGGCAACTGCTAAGAGATTGATGTTTTTGATTTTTATAGTAACTAATTTTATGGACTGAGTGTGTTCTCTCAAAATTCATTTTTGAAACCCTAACCCCCAGTACAATGGTATTTGGAGGTGGGGTCTTTGGAAGGGTAATTATATTTAAATAAGATTATGAGGAAGGGACCCCATGGTGAGATCCGTGTCCATATAAAAGGAGAAAGTGACCAGAATTTGCTCTCTTTCTGCCATGTGAGAACACAGGGATAAGGTGGTCATATGCGAGCCAGGAAGGGAGCTTTCACCAGTGAACCAAATTAGCCAGCACTTTGATCTTGGATTTCCCAGCCTCCACAACTGTGAGAAACAAATTTCTGTTTTTTAAGTCACCCAATCTATGATATTTTGTTATAGCGACCTGAATGGAATAAGACACCAAGGAATGTATATCAATTCTAAAAACAGTCTGGAAATCTATGATATAAGTCTCTTGCAAGTTTTCTTTGGCCCATGTTGCTAGAGTTTCTTATATTTATAAAGATAAATGTTACTTCATGATTCAAGTGAAAATTTTTTCACTGGCTTTATGGAGTGTGTGTCATTACACACTGTCTCTCTTTTACATATCTGTTGATACGTAAAATAATTATTTTAAATAAACGATTTGGAATTCTTATCTTTCAACTTTTAACCACTTATTTTACCTCTGCTTCAGTTTCACCATCTGTAAACAAACTAATTTTATCTACCTCATAGTTATACTTTTTGAGCCTTTAAATGAAATATATGTAAAAATGCTTATTACAATGTCTTGTCCATGGTAGTAAGTGTAAATATGAACCATCATTTCTCAAATGGTTATTTCTGGGCATATAGTGAATTAAGTTCTTAGCTCAGACTGCATGTTTGTGCTTATTGTCACTAAGACCTTTAACAGAACAGTACGAGAAACTAGTTTTTCATTTGGGTACATTTTGCAATTTTAAGTTTCACTATCTAGTTAATTACTTACTCTAATATGTTTATTTTTTAAAAATCATTTACAAATACCAACTTTCTTTATAAAGAATTATTGTCATTAAATAGTCATTTCTTTTACCCTGAGGTCATTTACCCTGAGGTCATTTACCAGAGGATTTCTGGCAAACTCTAGAATGTGAATATGTCAGTTATGTTTCCATCAAGGTTTATAATACTTGGGTTTTCAATGAGTTTACTAAAATGGAGATCAATCTTTTAAACAGGACAGTTACGTCTCACTTAACAGATGGATAGTCTCAATGCAATCTGCAAATTGGATTATTTCTATTACCTTTTCCACCAAACCTTTAATTAATGCTGTTATTTAGCAGAAATCCTATACATAATTATCCCAGTAGTCACCACTTAACAACAGTGATTTTAAAAGTACAAATTCCTTAAAGCAAAATAGAACTGAAGGAGTTGAATTCACATTTACTAAATACAAACTGTTTTCCAGACACAGTGCTGGATACCTTAATTGTGACATCTTATTTATTTTCCAGAACAAATTTGTGGGATAGGTGTTATTATGTCCCTTATGAATATGAGTTTATAAGTGATGGAGATGTTATTTGAATTTACTTCTGATTCAACTAAATGCTCATAATTTAGAAAACAATGGCTGAAATCATTCACGTATCAGATAGCTAGTATTCCTAACTAATTAGATGCAGATCTGTGACCAAAGATTGCTCTAGCATTTCTATACATATATTTCATAAATCAGTATTCTGTATTCAATAACTTTGACAATCACCAGGAAAATTTCTACAAAATGAGAGTAATGGTATATCACAATTCTGTTCAGAGGGTGTAAAGAGCTAGTAGCCAAAGACCTTTATTATGAACATGAGGTCCTTGATATAATTAATAGTTCAAGGATCAGTTTGAATTTTTAAGTTGCAATTTGAATTTTAGCCTAGAGTTAAGAATATAACTATCATTACTTTTACAAAGCATTCGAAAGGTCTGCACTAATTTTTAATTTGTGTTAGACTTCATAAAGTCTTGTCCTTTTTGACTCCAGGAGGGTAAAGAGGATCTGTATGCAGAAGTTAAAAAAAATAATTTTAGCACAGTAGAAGATCCTTATGAAAGTCAGTGTTGCCAACAATAAAATAGATTGTCTGAAGCCATATGCTCTGGTCACTGGAGTAATTCAAACACAAGCTACAATCTTTTGATAAGACAGGTAAAATAAATTCTCAAAGTTCACTTCATTCTAAGTTCACAGGATTCTAATATTCTAAATACTCAATTTTGGAATTATATGTAGTTGGCTAGGAAAATGTTCCCAAAGTGCAAACCATGTCTAATGACACCCTATTAGTAAGTTATTCATATATGGTGAGTTTAAAATAATGTGGGTTTATTTGTATTTGTAAACATATTTAATGTGGGAAAATGAAAATTTAACTTTGTTTTCTTAAATTCAAGTATTTGATTGTAACTGTGTGTACAGTTTGATTAATTTTTCAAGTTTTAAAATCGTTAATATGGCTTTGAATAAGCTTGAAAACTGCAGGAAATTAGCTGAAGCAAAATTCTTATTAAACTGTTGATCCAGCTGTGTGTGCGTGTGTGTGTGTGTGTGTGTGTGTGTGTGTGTGTGTGTGCCTGTATTGTAGTATATGAAAGCCGTCTGTTAAAATAATGCTGTTCTTAAGATAGTTCAAAGCAATATGTTTTAATTTCATATTTTCCTTTGATATTGTATAGATATTTTTCTGCTGTCATCAAAGGAAAATATTGTGTCTCTCCTTTTCCACTTATCAAATTCCATTACTAGTGTCACTGCCTCATAAACAATAGGGCATATTTCAGCTCTCTGATAAAGGAGGTCCTTTGACCATAAGGGAGAGGCCAGAGAGAGCTGTTGAAGTCCTTGTGCATGACACTGCAGTGATAGCTAAGTGTAGGGGAAAGAGTATTGGATATCAAGCTTAAAAATCATATTTTCTGTCCTCATCACTTAAAGTCACAAAACCTATCTGAGCCCTCTTCTGCTTCTATAAAATGGGAACAATGGTATTGGTCTTATATTTTTGTTATAGTTACACATAAAATGTGCTTAGCAAATTATTGTTGGGAAATTTTGCTATTCATAATTCAAAATAATAATATCTGTGGGAAATAGCAGTGAATTAAGAAACAGTACAAGCAGTTGACTCCATCTAGATTCATTCATATGAAAGAAGACAAAGGATGGAGAGTATCTTGGAAATTTGCTGTGAGAGGAAGGAAGAGGAGTGTCTTAGTCCATTCAGTCTCCTATAACAAAAATACCATAGACTGGGTGGCTTATAAACAACAAAAACTTATTTCTCACAGTTCTGGAAGCCTGGGAAATCCAACATCAATGCATAAGCAGATTTAGCATCTAGTGAAGGACCACTTCCTGGTTCATAGATGGCTGTCTTTTGCTGTGTCCTTACATGGTAGAAGGGGCAAGGGAGCTCTCTGGGGTCTCCTTTATAAGGGCACTAATCTATTGATGAAGGCTCTGTTCTCATCATTTAATCATCTCCCGAATGTCCCACATCCAAATACCATCACACTGGGGATTAAGTTTCTACATATAAATTTTAGGAAGGGAGGGCATAAAAATTGAGCTTATGTTAGGGACTGATATTTGTTGAATGTAAAATATGTGTGAGGGTAATGCTAAATTCTATGTATATATTTATTGATTTATCTTCAACAAATAATTATTTGTCACCTACCGTGTTCTAAGTACTAGGCTAGGCATTGGGGCATAATGGTAAATAAGAGTATCTGGGAAAAAGAAATATTCCTCTACCCTTGTAGGTCCTTCTGGCTGGTTTAAAATTAAACTGGCATGAGACAGATTAACAAGAAAAAATCAAACAAAAGTTTAATAACATGTATACATGGGAGAGACCCTGGAAAACTGAGTAACGTGCCAAAATGGCTGAAATCTTTAAATACAATTTCAGCTAAAGGAAAAAAGAGGATTTGGGGGCAGTCGTTTGAGACTTCAACGGGGAGGAAGGCAATTGACATGGAGATGGAAAAGAAAATGTTTGGTGAACAAATGTTTGCCAGGCCATGCAGAGACAATGGGACACAGAGAGGTGTCCCTTTGCTAGGTTCCTCCATTTCTACCACACCTAGCTCATACTATAGTTATCTATAGTGATAACTCCCTTCCTGGAACAGATTCTCTATCTAGTTTCTTTAGGCAGTTAGAGGGAAGGTGAAACTTTCTTCCTGAGCCTTTTGGGCCTTGATTGTTTACAGCTCAAAACAATCCAAATGCCAAAAAGACATTTTGGCGTGGCACATTTTGCTCCCCTACAGTTCTGCTTTTGAAACCTCCTTTAAGAAGTTTCAGGATTCAGAAATTGAGTTGATAGACTGCTTTATCACTCACTGAGCCAATCTCTTGGTCCTGACAATAGGTCAGTTCAGTTACTCATTTCAGGAGACAGTGATTCATATGGGGTCTCAAAGTTTGGCCTATACAGTGCAAGCAGTCAGGTATTTAATAAAGACCATTTCTATGGATACAAAAGAAAAACAAAGGATAATAGTTCAAGAAAATTATTAACCCAGTGTCTGAGTCCTGAGAGCTACCAGTGGAGAAGATTTTTAGATGTCAGGCTCAAAGTATCTTTTGCAGTTTAAAATGTCCCTGATGATGTCATCTAGCATTCAGGTTAACTTTCTGAGTGGCTTATACAGTAACAAAGAGATTGTCTAAACATGGGCTATTGTGGTGATCTCTCAAGTTTATACCAAGTTGTTCAGCTTCAGTTTGCTGGGCTTCAGGAAGAGGGCAGTTTTAGCTTGCAATGATTTCAAGTCAAAATTGAGAGAAAAACTGGAAACATTAGATTGAATAGTTGTAGCCAAATATTTGAGGAAACTAGAAGAATTCAAGATCCATTTCAGTTTATATTTGGAAAAACAAAACCTCAAAGACAATTAACAGAACTATAATCTAATATTCATAACTGTATTATAGTTTCTGCTGAAACACAATTTTTTCTCTCTAAAATCACCCACATTTCTACCAAAGAAAACCAAATTAAGACTAATTTGTTTTCAAAATAAGTTTAGTTTCATTAAAATTGGCCTATTTACATAAGTCCAAAAAGAATAGAAATTAGCTATATAGGTTCATTTAAACCTGCTTTGCTGGAACTTTTCGTAAGGAATCTCCAGATTGAAGGTTTCAATGCCTCTTGAATCCAGGAAGCCATGCCCAGGACTTGTCATCACATTCACCTGTAATACCTGTAGATTTGGGTGAATTCTTCTCTTCTTAAAGTCCCCCAAATACCCAGAGGTTTTTGCACGCACCAGGAAGTGACCTTCCTCATTCACCTGGTAAAGCTGCTAGGAGCCCTGTAAGAAAGGTACCAAGCTGTTTTTCCTCGGGACTTTATGGCTCCATGAAGTCAATCTATCTTAGTTCCTTAAAGAACTAAGATTGGTCTGGTCATATCTGAGTCTATGCATGTATCTCTCAAATATGACATTCCAGTCAAAGCCTTGGTAATATAACCAAAGTTTCCAATTGTGTTCTGTTACAAGGGGAACAGATTCTTAGTGAACTTATATAAATAACTACATTGCCATAAAAATAAAAAGAGTTCCCAAATTTGGAGGACTCAGGTAGGGATAAAAAAGGTAAATGTTTCAATTCTCTTTACAAAGGTATAATTTGCCAAATTGCTGTAAGTCATAGCATAAGAGGAAATGTTTCTTTATATCTGAAAAACAAATATTAAAAAGCCAATATTTCATAGAAAATGTCATAAAATTATAATCATAGACATCACTTCATTTAGTCTATAAATAATTATTATTGATTTTGATTTTTGTTAGCAGTTTTATGAAGGCATCAGGTTTTTCATTAGAACTCTGTACACTCTAATGCAGTTCACTGGTATATGAAAGTTATCAGAAGCCCATATTTGTCAACAAGTCTTTTTAATGAATGTTCTTTTTTAATTTTTTTGTTTTCTTTCTTTTTTCTTGAAATATAGTTGACATACAATACTGTGTTAATTTCAGATGTACAGCAAAGTGATTCATTTATACATTTATACATACATTTATACATACACACATATATATTCTTTTTCAGATTCTTTTCTATTATAGGTTATTACAAGATATTTAATGTAGTTCCCTGTGCTATACAGTAAGTCTTTATTGTTTATCTATTTTACATATAGTAGTGTGTACCTGTTAATCCCATACTCCTAATTTATCTCACTCCCCCTTTCCTCTTTGGTAACCACAAGTTTGTTTTCTATGGCTGTGAGTCAATTTCTGTTTTGTAAATAAGTTCATTTCTATTATTATTTTAGATTCCACATATAAGTGATATAGCATTTGTCTTTCTCTGTCTGACTTACTTCTCTCAGTAAGACAATATCTAGGTCTATCCATGTTGTTGCAGATGGTAGTATTTCATTCTTTTTTATGGCTGATTAATATTCCATTGTGTATATATACCACATTTTCTTTATCCTTTCATCTGTTGATGAGCACTTAGGTAGCTTCCATGTCTTGGCTATTGGGGTGCATGTGTCTTTTCAAATTAGAGTTTTTATCTTTTCCAGGCATATGTCCAGGAGTGCGATTGCTTGATCATATGATAACTCTATTTTTAGTTATTGAAGGAAACTCCAGACTGTTTTCCATAGTGGCTGCACCAATCTCCACTCCCACCAACGGTGTAAGAGGGTTCTCTTTTTCCACTCTCTATCCAGCATTTATTGTTTGTAGACTTTTTGATGAGGTCCATTCTAACTGGTGTGAGGTGATAACCTCATTGTAGTTTTGATTTGCATTTCTCTAATAAGTATGATGTTGAGGCCATCTGTATGTCTTCTTTGGAGAAAAGTCTGTTTAGGTCTTCTGTCTGTTGTTTGATAGGGTTGTTTGTTTTTTTGATATTTAGCTATATGAGCTATATGTGTATTTGGAAATTAAGCCCTTGTCAGTCACATCATTTGCAAATATTTTCTCCCAGTCTGAAAGGTATATTTTTGTTTTGTTTATGGTTTCCTTTGCTGTGCAAAAGCTTATAAATTTGATTCGGTTCCATTTGTTTATTTTTTGCTTCTATTTCTTTTGTCAGAGAATGTTTTGCCTATGTTCTCTCCTAGAAGTTTTATGGTGTCATGTGTTATATTTAAGTTTTTAAGCCATTCTGAGTTTATTTTTGTGTATGGTATGAGGGAATGTTCTAACTTCATTGATTTACATGCAGCTGTCCAGCTTTTCCAACACCACATGTTGAAGAGACTGTTTTCTCCATTGTATTTTCTTGACTCTGTAAAAGATTAATTGAGTGGGTTTATTTCTGGGCTCTCTATTCTGTTCCATTGATCCATATGTCTGTTTTTGTACCAATACCACACTGTTTTGATGACTGTAGCTTTGTAGTGTTGTCCAAAGTCTGGGAGGGTTATGCATCCAGCTTTGTTCTTTTTCCTTAGAATTGTTTTGGCAATACTGGTTCTTTTGTGGTTCCATATAAATTTTAAGATTATTTGCTCTAGTTCTGTGAAAAATCTCATGGGTAATTTGGTAAGGATCACATTAAATCTGTAGATTTCTTTGGGTAGGATGGCCATTTAAAAAATATTAACTCTTCCAATCCAAGAGCATAGGATATCTTTCCACTTCTTTGAATCATCTTCAGTTTTATAGTTTATCAGTGTTTTATAGTTCTCAGCATATCAGTCTCTCACCACCTTGGTCAGGTTTATTCCTAGGTATTTTATTTTATTTTTCTGACCTTATTTTAAACAGGATTTCTTTTTTTTTTTTTCTCTTTCTGACATTTCATTGTAGTATAAACAAATGCAACAAATTTCTGTATGTTAACTTTGTATCCTGCTACCTTGATGAATTCATTTATCAGTTCTAATAATCTTTGTGTGGAGTCTTCAGTGTTTTCTCTGTAGAGTGTCATGTCATCTGCATATAAGGACAAATTTACTTCTTCCCTTCCAATTTGGATACATTTTATTTCTTTTCCCTCTCTGATTTCTCTAGCTAGGACTTCCACTACTATGTTGAATGGAAGTGGTGAGAGTGTCATCCTTTTTTTTTTCCAGAATTTAGCAGGAAAGCTTCCAACTTTTCAATGTTGAGTATTATTTTGTCTGTGGGTTTGTCATACGTGGTTTTAATTATGCTGAGATATGTTCCCTTTATACACACTTTGGTGAGAGTTTTTATCATGAACTGTTGTTGAATTTTATCAAATGCTTTTTCTGCATCTATTGAGATGATCATGTGGTTTTTGTCTTTTTTGATATGCTGTATCACATTGATTGATTTGCATATTTTTAGCCACCTTTGTGATTCTGCAATGAATCCACTTGATTATCGTATATAATCCTTTTTATATGTTACTATCTTTGGTTTGCTAATATTTTGTTGAGGACTTTTTCATCTATATTCATCAAATATATGGGCCTGTAATTTTTATTTTTTAGTAGTATCTTTGTCTGATTTTGGTATAAGGGAGATGGTTGCTTCATAGAATGACTTTGGGTCATTTTTTATTCCATTTTCCCAATACCTAGATTGGCAAGCTTTGTATAGGTCTTGTATGTTGCTTTCACTTTTTTCACTTGTCCTTCTGTCTGCTGTTCTGATTGGGTGATTTCTGTTATTCTATCTTCCAGATCACTTTTTTGTTTGTTTGCTTAGATTTTCTTTATTTTATTTTAATTTTTATTGGAGTATAGTTACTTTACAATGTTGTGTTAGTTTCTGCTGTACAGCAAAGTGAATCAGTTATACATATACATATATCCACTTTTTTTAGATTTCCTTCCCATTTAGGTCACCACAGAGCACTGAATAGAGTTCCCTGTGCTACACAGTAGGTTATTAATTATCTATTTTATACATAGTAGTGTATATATTTCAATCCCAATCTCCCAATTCATCCCATCTCCCCCTTCCCCTCTTGGTATCCATAAGTTTGTCCTCTACATCTATGTGTATATTTCTGCTTTGAAAATAAGTACATCTGTACCATTTTTCTAGATTCCACATATATGCAATATTATACTATATTTGCTTTTTCTGACTTACTTCACTGTGAATGACAGTCTCTAAGTCCATTCATGTCTCTGCAAATGGCACTATTTCATTCCCTTTTATGGCTGAGTAATAGTCCATTGTATATATGTACCACATCTTCTTTATCCACTCCTCTGTTGATGGACATTTAGGTTGCTCCATGTCCTGGCTATTGTAAATAGTGCAACAATGAACATTGGGGTGTATATATCTTTTTCAATTATGGTTTTCTCTGGGTATATGCCCAGGAATGGGATTGCTGGATCATATGGTAGTTCTATTTTAAGTTTTCTGAGGAAACTCCATACTGTTCTCCATACTGGCTGTACCAATTTACACTCCCACCAACAGTGCAAGAGGGTCCCCTTTTCTCCACACCCTCTCCAGCACTTATTGTTTGTAGATTTTTTAATGGTGGCCATTCTGACCTGTGTGAGGTGATACCTCATTGCAGTTTTGATTTGCATTTCTCTAATAATTAGTGATGTTGAGCATCTTTTCACGTGTTTATTGGCCATCTGTATGTCTTCTTTGGAGAAATGTCTATTTAGGTCTTCTACCCATTTTTTGATTGGGTTGTTTGTTTTTTTGATATTGAGCTGCATGAGCTGTTTGTATATTTTGGAGATTAATCAATTGTCAGTGGCTTCATTTGCAAATATTTTCTCCCATTCTGAGTGCTGCCTTTTCATTTTGTTTATGGTTTCCTTTGCTGTGCAAAAGCTTTTAACTTTAATTACATACCATTTGATTATTTTTGTTTTTATTTTCATTACTCTAGGAGGTGGATCAAAAAAGATCTTGCAGCAATTTATGTCAAAGGGCATTCTGCCAATGTTTTCCTCTAAGAGTTTTATAGTGTCTGACCTTACATTTAGGTCTTAACCCATATTTGAGTTTATTTTTGTGTATTTCTGTTATTCTATATTCCAGATCCCTTTTTAATTGATTTTTTCTGTTTTTTATCTCTATTTTATTTCCTCACTGGACTTTATTATTTCCTTCTTTCTGCTGAATTTACATGTTGTTTGTTCTTCTCATAATCCTTTAGGTGGTAGGTCAGGTTGTTTTTTGAGGAAGTTCTGTATTGCTATGACCTTCCCTCTTAGGACTGATTTGATATATTACATAGATTTTGTATGGTTGTGTTTTCATTGTCATTTGTCTTGAGGCATTTTCTGATCTCCTCTTTGATCTCATTGTTGACCCATTGGTATATTAGTAGCATGTTGTTTAGTCTCCATGTGTATTCCACTGTGTATTCATCCCTAGGAGCTGTCCACTGGTATGGTAAGTCTCCTACATATGAACCTTCAAGTTGAGAACTTTCAAAGATGCAAACACGCATTCGCAGGTCCAATCACTTAAGTTAGTTCATGTGTCTGGCACACGTTGTCATGTGCATGCATCCTCTACACATGGTTGTACTTCTGTGTACTTTACTGTTCAGTACTGTATAGAGTACAGTAGTACAGTATCTTTATTTCAAGCCCAGGATGTCCAGAAGCAAGCATAAAAGCAGCGGTGATGTAGCTAGTACTGCTAAGAAGCACCAAGTTATAACGATGGAAATAATTAAGAGAGTGGAGTGAGGCAAAAAGACAGTAGACGTTGCTCATTCTTATAACATGAATCATTGAACCACTGGCATGATTCAAAAGAACAAGGACAAGATCATGGAACATGTGAAGTCTGCTGTGCCAATGATGTCAACAATTATATTGAAGAAGTGTGGAAAAGTAATGAACGAGATGGAGAAACTTCTCAGTATGTGCATGCAGGATCAGTATTAGTGTCAAGTCCCACTCAGCTTAATGCTGATTCAAGAGAAAGCTAAAAGGCTTTATGAAAACTTGAAGAAGAAACACAAAGAAGAATCAGAAGGCGCATCTTTTAATGCCAGCCATGGCTGATTTCATCATTCAAGACTAGAGCCAATCTTCACAATGTAAAAGTAAGTGGTAAGACAGTGAGTGCAGATACAATAGCTGCCCGGGAAATTTCCTGAAAGATTTCAGGAAATTATTGATGAAGGCACATATTTACCGGAGCACATTTTAAATGTGGATAAGACAGGACTGTACTGGAAGAGGATGCCAGACTGAAGTTACATCAGTAAGGAGGAAAAAACGCCAGCAAAGAATAGGTTAACTCTTGTTTGGTGGCAATGCTTCCAGCAATATGAAGCTGAAGTCTCTTTTAGTTTATCATTTAGAGAATCCAAAATCCCATAAAAACATAGCCAAGGGCTCTCTTCCTGTTGTGTGGACGAGTAACCCTAAAGCCTGGGTTACACAGGTTACATTTTCCAGGACTGGCTTTTCCACCACTTTATCCCGGAGGTAGAGAAATATTGCTTAGAGAAGGATGTCACATTCAACATTTTATTTTCCACTCGACAATGCTCTGGGCCACCCCACATTCATGGGCGACTTTCATCCCAGTGTCAGTGTAGTGCATCTGCCACCGAACACTACGTTGCTCATCCAACTTCTGGACCAGGGAGTTATAGCGACTTTCAAGAAATATTATTTACATCACTCTTTTCATCAGGCAATAAAGGCGAGTGATGAGTCAAAAACAATCTTGCGACAGTTTTGGAAGGACTATAACATCTACAAGGCCATAAAAAACATTGGCTTTGCTTAGCATGAGGTTACTGCCGTCACCATGAATGGAATTTGGAAGAACCTTTGCCCCAGTTTGTTCACGATTTTCATAGATTTGAGAAGGTGTATAAGGAGTCCAAAGAGGTCTTCAGCAACTTAGTAACCCTCATCAAGAAGCTGGAGTTAGAGCTGCAAGAGGACGACTTCATTGAACTCCTTGCTGTGCAACACAAGGAGCTTACTAATGAAGATCTGATGGAATTGGAGGCCCAGAGAAAGGACGAAGATAGACAAGAGGAAAAAGAAGTAACTGAAGAACCAAAGAGATTCACGAAGGAGGAAGTGCCAAGGGGATTTTCTTTGTTTGAGGAGACACTGTTAGTTTTTGAGGCACAGAACCCAAATGTAGAATGGCACACGAAGATTGCAGCAGCTGTTCAGAATGCAATCCAGTGCTACCGTGTCATCTATGATGAGAAAAAAAAGTTACTACCCAGACATCAGTGGATCATTTTTTCAAGTGGGTAGATAGAATTGAGTCCAGCGAGGAACCAGAACCTGTGTCCGGCGTGAGTGAATTGCCGCTTGCCCTCCATCTCCTATTGCTGACAATCCTTCAGCTCTACCATTTCCCACCTCCTTTCCCTCCTCCAATCAGTAACTCTTCTTGCCTGTTCATTCGATGCCAGCCCCTGAATGCCAGCTGTTGTACAGTACTACTGTATTTTTCAAGGTACTGTACTGTAAGATTAAAAATGTTTTCTTTATTTCTTGTGTTTGTTTTTTATGTATTATTTGTGTGAAAGTATTATGAACTTATTACAGTACAGTACTATACAGCCAGTTGTGTTAGTTGGGTACCTAGGCTACCTTTGTTGAACTTACAAACAAACTGGACTTAGGAACATACTCTCGGGATGTAACTCATTCGTACATAGGTGACTTGCTGTACATGCTACTCTCTGATGCCACCTGCCACCTGGTGTGCACACCCACAAAGTACACAAAGTACACATTTGTTGGCACAGCCCTTGACCCACCTTCACTGTGGGAGCACCAGTAATCAACTCAGATGTCCCCCAGGCACTAGTCTGACAAAGATGCTGGTGGGAAAACGTGTCAAACACACACCCCCACATCTGCTGTAGGAGCACTGGTAAATTGGCTCAGACTTGAGCCCCGAATCCATGTGTGTGCAACCCACAGGTGCTTGCAGGCTCCCAAAACTCACAGTGGCTGGATGCTGCGAGCATGCTAGCAATGAGAATGCTATGGTGTGCCAATGCCCCTCCTTTCATGCAGTGATAAAGGGGCTCCTGTGGCATATCTCCATCCTGTAGGCCAGGGGTCCCAAACCCCCGGGCCGCGGACTGGTACCAGTCTGCGGCCTGTTAAGAACCAGGCTGCACAGCAGGAGGTGAGTGGCGGGCGAGTGAGCAAAGCTTCATCTGCCACTCCCCATCACTCCCCATCGCTTGCATTACTGCCTGAACCATCGCTCACATTACCGGCTGAAACACCGCCGCCTCCTCGTCCCTGGAAAAATTGCCTTCCACGAAACTGATGCCAAAAAGGTTGGGGACCACTTTTGTAAGCAATCCCAGTTGTAGCCCAGACCATATTTCAGGCCCTTCATGCTGTGTCTGTGCAGCCAAACTGAGTCCTCTCCTTGAGTCTCTCTGCTGAACCCTGTTCCAGCACCAAGACTCTGTGCACACCAGCAGGCACACATCTTGGGCTGGGAAGTGAAGCAACAAGGACCATCTGTGCCAGTCTTTCTCTACCCTGACTGACACAAGCCAAATCCTGCACTCTCTTCTTGAGCCTCTGAAGCTCCCTATCTATCCTGGCACACCTCCCAGCTGGTGAAGGAAGTTTCCATGGTGAGGGAATTTTTCCTCTTTCCCAGCTCTCTCCCAGGGGCACAGGTCCTGTCCCAATTCCTTCTTTTTTTTTTTTTCTTCCATCCTATCCTGCTATGTGGGGATCTTTCTTGCAGCTTTGGTTGTATGAGATCTTTTGCCAACTTTCAGTAGGTATTCTGTGAGAACTGTTCCACATGTAGATATATTTTTAATGCATTTGTGGGAGGAAGTAAACTCCACATCCTTTTACTCCATCATCTTGATCTCTTCCTAAGAATATTCTTGATGTTGAAGGACTTTAATAAAAATATTAGAGTAAAACAATTTTCTATAAATAAAAAAGACTTAAAATAGCATTGTTAAAGACCTGATTACAGTGCAACTGACAAAGAAATTTGGTTATATCTGTGACATACAATATTTTAAGAATTTCATAAAATTTTTAGAACATGCACATTAATAACATTTACCCATACAATATAACCTAAGAAGGTTTATCATCACTAATTTGACAATGCTCCCCATATAATTTAGCATACCAAATAAGCCTAATTAGTTTACTATCTCTCTCTGAGATATTTCAAAGACCCTCTTAAATAAAGTTAGCTAGAGTTTAAAAGGACTTCATTTAGAATTTTATTTGGGGAAATTTGTCACAGATACCAAAAGGTTACTAAAACTTGGTCAAATAGGATCATAGGAAACTATATCTTTTTACTTAAACAGCATGGCAATAAAAGCTTTCAAAGGCAAATAGCAAAATTTACAACAGATTACTTAAAAGATAAACTCTATAATACTGTTATCAAAATCAGGTCAATATTCCAAGAAAATTTTGTTCTCTTAGTGAGAAAACTAAATTCTAGTTTTGTACAAGCTTACTTTTAATATTAAAATTAATTTACTCAATTAAATTTGTTCTAATCTGAACCCATCCTAACAACACACACAACTCTTTTATTAGGGTTCCTTTTCCACAAACGTTCTACAACTTCTTTTATTACGTTTAGATTTTTGTCCTAGCCCCCCACCACTCCTTTTTAAACCTCTCTTTAGGACAAAATTATTTTCTTTTTTACTTATCAAAATATATTTCCATTCCTTATATCTCTTTTTAAAACTTCCTTGCATACAAAGATGTTTTTCTTATTAATTTTAGTAGTTTTAATTACATATATTAATTAGGATTTTTTTTAAACCCTTAGAAATTTTATTTTCTAGTGAAAGCTAAGGAATAAGCAATTGTGAACTGTTTGGTATCCAGTCTTTCTTGACTGGCAAACTTATGAATACATTTCATAATTTCTAGAAGCATACATTCATTTCCTTATAGCATAATTTCTTTTTTAAAAAATGTGGAACAAGACATGTTTGTAATAAACGCAAACATATTTAGTTTTTCTTTAATAAGACAAAAGTAGGTAAAGAGACTTGTTTAGCAATTAATGTTTTATTATTTTACTTTCTTGGAAAATGATCTAGACATTCAATGAATTCCAGCATTTAACTTAGCACAACTTGAATGTTTCAAGTTAACAAAAATATTTGCAGAAACAATATTAATTAGACATACCATAAAAATAATTATTTTTAAAAACTTCACTACCATATGATCCAGCAATCCCAATCCCAGGCATATATCCAGAGAAAACCATAATTTGAAAAGATATATGCACCCCAATGTTCATTGCAGCACTGTTTACAATAATCAGGACATGGAAGCAACCTAAATGTTCATCAACAGAGGACTGGATAGGGAAGATGTGGTACATATATAACATGGAATATTACTCAACCATTAAAAAGAATGAAATAATGCCATTTGCAGCAACATGGACCTAGAGATTGTCATACTGAGTGATGTAAGTCAGACAGAGAAAGACACACATCATATGATATTGCTTATATGTGGAATCTAAAAAAAGGGTTTAAATGAACTTATCTACAAAACAGAAATAGAGTTACATATGTAGAAAACAAACATTGTTACCAGGGGTAAGGGAGGGGGAGGAATAAATTGGAGGATTGGGATCGACATATACACACTACTATATATAAAATAGGTAACTAATAAGGACCTACAGTATCACACAGGGAACTGAACTCAATACTCTGTAATGGCCTATATGGGAAAAGAACCTAAAAAAGAGTGGATATATGTATATAGATATAACTGATTCACATTGCTGTACACCTGAAACTAACACAACATTGTAAATCAACTACACACCAATGAAAATTTTTAAAAAAAGAGTTCACCTAAAAAGTCTTACACCATTTATATCTATCTAAATCACTTGTTCCCAAAAATTTTGTTTAGATTACCCATGGAAACTTCATGATACATTAGACAAAGTCAGCCATCATCCCAAGCTATTTTTCTTGCTGACGAATTTTGTAACAGAGATAACATGAACTTATTTGACTTATAGTAAACCTAGGTGGAAGAAAAGTTTTAAATTTAATGCTGATAACTGTAATGATATGCCTATTTTAATTAAAACAATAACTTTAAATTTGCTTTTAATGCTAGATCACGTGAATTTGAAAAACATTAGGGTTAGTTTATATTATACTTTTAAGATTTAGAAATATTTAATTCACAAGTGCTTACTTTTAAGCCAATTTAAATAGAACTCTTTTACGAATTAATTTTGGTAATAATATCCAAAACTAGAAAATACCATATTTTTTATGTATATACTTATATACAGATAGATATAACCAGAGATTTCATAGCTTTCATTTTAAAACTTTAGTTATGAATCAGGTATAACAATATAAACCTCACTAGTTTATAAGTAACAGTTGGAATAAGTTAAGTTTATTAGCTCAGATGGCTAAGGCTTTTTACTATTTGTGGAAAAGACTTTTAAGATTTTTATTTGTCCTTGACAAATAATCTTAATTATGTAGAGTATGAATTAGATTTTGGGTGAGGGAGCTTTTCCAGCAGTTTGTACTTTTAAAAAGGCCTCTTTCCCTCTTCTTCCCACCCATCCCCCCCAGCTTCAGGCTCTACCTAATTGGGTTAACTGGGCTCAGTCTTAGGTCATTGTGGGCTGTGTTCACATTTCCCACTTTATAGAGGTTTGCAAGATAAAGACTGTTGCTTTTAATTCCCCAAAGAACTGGGTTGCTGCCTGAATCATGTCAAAAGGCTGATCCACCCATCCAATTACATTTTTTAAAATTTGCCTCTTTATATCAGTGAGAATCTTTTCCGACTAAAATAGAAATCAAAATATTTTTACGTTCTAGAATTTCAGGGTTCAATGTATCATGCCTTCAAAAAGCCTGTACAAGGAGTTTAATAAAGACCCCCTTTCTAAGTACACAAGTTAACCTCAAGTTAATTCCCCCCAGGAGCAAAAGCTTCCACTATTTCTTCTATTAGCCCTCAAATATCAGGCACAGCTTCCATTTCATACTGTGTGGGTTTAGGTAAACCTCTTGTATCCCTTTAGCATGCTCAATTAACATTGCCTGAAGAGTGAATTTACATGCCCTGTCTTATAATACCAGCCAGGGGAACCATTCCCCAGTGAGATACAATGTCCATTCCCACAATACAATCAGACAAAATAGACACAACCTTCTTACATAAAGCCTGTTCAAATACACTATTTTTTAAAATAAACTTTCATCTCAATTCCATCAACTCATACATCCTTAACTATAACCTCCACTAGGATCCCATCACAGGCACGGTTCATATTCTGAGGTGCTTATAATTGAGCATTGGGAATCAGCATTAAACAAATGTTACATAGTCAGCTAATATTAATTAAAATTATAATGACCACTAAAGTGGTATAAAGTTATGTCATTTAATCTTTTCAGCAACCTTGTAAAATAGATATCATCTCCCTTTCACAGAAGAAAATGAGACTTAAAAAATAAAATTCACCAAGTAAAGTTGAAGGTCTAATTGGCTTTATTTAATAATTCATGAATTAGGCAGTATCACATCTAGCAACTAGAAGAGCTCTCCAAGGAGTTGTACAAAATGGAGGGTTTTTATAGGCCAAAAGAGGGTGGGACAAGGAAGTTTTTAGAAAAAGAAGAGAAAGAATTGTTTAAGGCCAGGTCATCTTCTTTTGTGGGGTTGGGAATGACAGAGTATCATGCAAATTACCACACATTGCTGACCAGGAAATTTAAGATTGTTTACATTCCTGGGAGAGGTTGAAACTGCAATTAATTCTTGGTTTGCTGTTATGGGGGCAAATGACTCCATTTGGGGCTTGTTATTTCTTTTAAACAAGCCCTTTTAAGCTTGTTTAAGGTCACAAAGCTAATAAATAGGTGGTAAATTTAGCATTGTTCAGGCTTTTCTATTCCAGAAGGCTGCTCTGGATGGTCTCAAGACTGCATGACCTTAAGGAAGTCCACACTTGACCAACCACTTTCACCTGTTTATATTTTTTTTAAATGTTTCCTGAGCACTTACCATATGTCAGACGCCACACCAAGTAGTGAGCAAAGTACAAATGACACCTGCATTCATGGAGTTTATAGTCTAATTAGGAAGACAGTGATTAACGAACACTCACAAAATCTGTAATTATAAACTGCAATAAGAATGACTACGAAAAATTACATGGTGTTATGAGAGCATATAATAGAGATACCTGATATAGTTTAGGAGTTGGAAGGCACCCCAAGGAGATGATTTTAAATTGAGACCTAAATATGAGTAGGAGTTAACCAGGTAGAAAGAATAATGAGTGGAAAGGTTTCTAAGCAGTAGAGTTAGGATATATAAAGGCTCTGAGTCAGATCAGTTTGGTGAAACTTAAGGAATGGAGAAGAGTAAGACAAGCTAAATGTACAGAGGTAGGTAGGAGGTAGAATCTATAAGTGTTTTAGCTATTTCAGTGATTTTGTTCTTAATCATAAAAGCAAGGTGAAGACATTGAAGAATTTTGAATACAAGAGAGACACAAGTAGATTTGCTTTATAAAAATCACTTCAAGAATAGGGTGGGGTTTAGATTTGGGAGGGGTGGGTGGAAAAAAGTAGAACATAAGGATATTAATGCCATAATTCTGTTAAGGAATGGTGGTAGCATTACCTGGGCTGGCAAGACATGTACAGGAGTTAATGTTGGAACCCTGAAGTAAGTGGTCAATTTTGTCAACTTAATAATGGAAGTATTTCTATTTCATCATCCATGCAAATCACCTGGTCACCTGAATATGTTCTTATTTTGGAATTATGTAGGCTTGAACTGAATTGATTGAATGTTTTGGAGGCCTGTACAATGACTATGATCTAGAAGGGTAATTCACACATTGTTTATATTGACCTAACTCTTCCTAGAGATGTTTATAATACAACTTGACTCAGTCATAATTCTCTACATGTCTACTGTGCTAGCAAGGTGCTAGCCCCTGCTGGATTTAAAATGATAACTAAGGCATTGTTCTTGCCTTCAAAGTTAAATGACTTAACAATCTAGACAGGATGATATTAGAGAAAGTATGAACATGAATGACTACAGTATAAGAGATGTAGAAAACAAGCTTTAGTGGGGTCCTAAAAGAGGCCAAGTTGACATCCTACTGAAGGATTGGGGACACTTTCAGAAGAGATATGGCATGAAGATGGACTTGGAAGCATGTGACAAGTTTGACTCGTGGAAGAGGGGTTGGGGGAAATCTGTTTTCTAAAACCATAATCTGGGGAGACAAAAGCTAGTATTCACATAGATAATCTGAGGCAGTAGGATTTATAGAGGTTAGGTTATCTTTAAAAAACAAATTCTTAATGAAGTATTTCCATTTGATTTTCTAATTAGACCACACTATTCACTTAAAAAGGAAAAAAGACTTTTAGTTTTAGCTTTACAATAAAATTGAGAGGAATGTACAGAGATTTCCCATATACCACTGCCCTACACATGCATAGCCTTCTACATTATCAACACCATTCACTAGAATGTTGAGTGACCAAGGATGAACCTACATTGACATATCATAATCAGCAAGTCCACAGTTTACCTTAGATTCACTTTTGGTATTGTACATTATATGGATTTGGGCAAATGTATAATGACATATATCCATCATTATAGTATCATACAGAATATTTTACTGCCCTAATAATCCTCTGTGCTCCACCTGTTCATCTCTCCCAGCTCCCAGCAACTGCTGACCTTTTTATTGTCTCCATAGTTTTGCCTTTTCCAGAATATCATATATTTAGATCACATAGTATGCAGTCTTTACGGATTGGCTTGTTTCACTTAGTAACGTGTATCTAAGAGTCCTCCATGTCTTGTCATGGTTTGATAAGTCATTTCTTTAATAATATTCCATTGTCTGAATATACCAGTTAGTTTATTCATTCACTTACTGAAGGATATCTCGCTTGCTTCCAGGTGTAAATTTTTGCATGGATATTTGTTTTCAACTCCTTTAGGTTACTACCAAGCAAGTGTGATTGCTGAATAGGTTGTACTGTGCGAGTTTGTTTAGTTGTGTAAGAGACAGCCAAACTGTCTTCCAAAGAGGGTGTACCACTTTTATTTCCACCAGCAATGACAGAGTTCCTGTTGCTCCACATCCTCACCAACAACACAGTCAGTGTTCTAGATTTTCGCCATTCTAATTGGTTTGTAGTTGTACCTCACTGTGTTTTAATTTGCATTTCCCTGATGACATATAATGTGGACCATCTTTTCATATGTTTATTTTCAATCTGTATATCTTCTTTGTGAGGTATATATTAAGGTCTTAGGCTAATTTTTATTTATTTATTTATTTTATTATTTTATTCTATTTGTTTTTTTGGCCGTGTTGGGTCTTCATTGCTGCACATGGGCTTTTTCTCTGGTTGTGGTGAGCAGGGGCCACTCTTCATTGCAGTGCGCAGGCCTCCCATTGCAGTGGCCTCCCCTGTTGCAGAGCATAGGCTCTAGGCATGCTGACTTCAGTAGTTGTGGCATGTGAGCTCAGTAGTCGTGGCTCACGGGCTGTAGAGCGCAGGCTCAGTAGCTGTGGCGCACGGGCTGATTTGCTCCGCAGCATGTGGGATCTTCCTGGACCAGGGCTCAAACTCACGTCCCCTGCATTGGCAGGCGGATTCTTAACAACTGTGCCACCTGGGAAGCCCTCTTAAGCTAATTTTTAAATTGGATTGTTTGTTTCCTTATTGTTGAATTACTTAAATATTGTAGATAATAGTCCTTTATCAGATAGATTTTTGCAAATATTTTCTCCCTGTCTGTGACTTGTCTTCTACTTCTCTTGACAATATCTTTCTCAGAGCAGAAATTTTTAATTTTAATAAAGTCCAGTTTATCAATTGTTTCTTTCATAGATTGTGTCTTTGGTGGTGTTATAAAAAAAAAAAAAAGAAAGCATCACCATACCCAAGTTCATCTAGGTTTTCTCCTATGTTATCTTCCAGGAGTTTTATAGTTTTCTATTTTACATTTAGGTATACACTCCATTTTGAGTTAATTTTTGTGACAGGTGTAAGAGCTGTGTCTAGATTCATTTTTTTGTATGTGGATGACCAGCTGTTCAAGCATAGTTTGTTAAAAAGACTATTTTTGCTCCATTGTATTGCCTTTGCCCCTTTGTCAAAGATCAGTCAACTATATTTATGGGGTCTATTTCTGGGTGATTTATTCTGTTTAACTGATTTATTTGTCTATTCTTTTACTGATACCACACTGTCTTGATTACTGTAGCTTTATAGTAAGTCTTGAAGCTATTCACTTTTGTGACATCAACTAACATGATTCAGCACTTATTATGTGTGTACTGAAAATACAGCAGAAATTCACCATTCTCTGGGGACATATTTAAAGTTCTGGTAAATCAGGAATCTCTGGAAAACGTTTCTTAAAAAAATAGAATCTTAATAATTATTTCATAAACAGTGAATGGATGGATTCCAGATAGAGAAATAACTTTGAGTATAAATAAGATGGTGGCAACAGAAAGTATGCAAAGAACATTGAGTTATTCATTTTGATTGAAGCATGGAATAAATTAGGATGATAGTGGTGGATAAAGGTAGAATATTAGAACCATAATACTGAAGTTCTTACAGGACAGTCTACTGTATAGCAGAAAGAAATTTTCAGTTGCCACACCTACCCTGAGGATTTACAGCAAAATTGTGACCGGAAAATAAATATATATATTTATGCACATATATATTATTTGCTAACATATCTCAGTATTTAATAACCCTTGTGATAAACAACCTAAGGGCTGGCAATATTGTTTTCCACATGATTGAGATCTTGAGCAGTAACTGGAATTTGCATTAATAGATCTACTGAGAGTTTTATCAGAAGAAGAGCTTTCTTTATTAGGCAGTCATTTGGAATCTATTTCCCCTCATTTGGGAGTAGTTCCCAAGCTAAATAACTGTGCTATTTATATCCATGACCTCTTTTCAATGTGCCTTATCAGCTGAGCACTATAGAGACATCCTTGAAAGAAGTATTATTATTATTTGGGTCAGAAATATCAATCAAAATGAGTGTAATTAGAATTTTTTAAAAGAATGCTAGATTTTTTTAAGTAGCTTTATCAGTAAGTCCTTAAACTTGTTTCCATTTGAATTGCTAAGCCATTATGCACAATAATACAATTAGACGTATTTTCTTTGCTTAATGTAAAACTTTATATTTTTTTTATTTAACATCTTTATTGGAGTATAATTACTTTACTGTGTTGTGTTAGTTTCTGCTGTATAACAAAGAAAATCAACTATATGTATACATATATCACCATATCTCCACCCTCTTGCATCTCCCTCCCACCCTCCCAATCCCACCCCTCTAGGTGGTCACAAAGCACCGAGATGATCTCCCTGTGCTATGCAGCTGCTTCCCACTAGCTATCTATTTTACATTTGGTAGAGTATATATGTCAATGCTTACTATCTCACTTTTTTGCAGCTTGCCCTTCCCCCTCCACAGGTCCTCAAGTCCATTCTCTATGTCTGTGTCTTTATTCTTGTTCTGCCTCTAGGTTCACCAGAACCATTTCTTTTTTTTTTTTAGAGTCTATATATATATGTGTGTGTGTTAGCATATGGTATTTGTTTTTCTCTTTCTGACTTACTTCACTCCATATGACAGACTAGGTCCATCAACCTCATTACAAATAATTCAATTTCATATCCTTTTATGCCTGAGTAATATTCCACTGTATATATGTGCCACATCTTATTTATCCATTCGTCTATCAATGAACACTTTGGTTGCTTCCATGTCCTGGCTATCGTAAATAGTCCTGAAATAATTCATTTTGAATTATGGTTTTCTCAGTGTTTATGCCCAGTAGTGGGTTTACTGGGTCATATGGTAGTTCTATATTTAGTTTTTTAAGGAAGCTCCATACTGTTCTCCATAGTGGCTGTATCAATTTCCATTCCCACCAACAGTGCAAGAGGGTTCCCTTTTCTCCACACCCTCTCCAGCATTTATTGTTTGTAGATTTTTTGATTATGGCCATTCTGACTGGTATGAGATGATACCTCATTGCAGTTTTGATTTGCATTTCTCTAATGATTAGTGATGTTAAGCATCCTTCCATGTATTTGTTGGCAATCTGTATATCTTCTTTGGAGAAATGTCTGTTTAGGTCTTCTGCCCATTTTTTGATTGGGTTGTTTGTTTCTTGATATTGAGCTACATGAACTGCTTGTATATTTTGGAGATTAATCCTTTGTCAGTTGCTTTATTTGCACATATTTTCTCCCATTCTGAGGGTTGTCTTTTCATCTTTCTTATGGTTTCCTTTGCTGTGCAAAAGCTTTTAAGTTTCATTATGTCCCATTTGTTTATTTTTGTTTTCTTTTCCATTTCTCTAGGAGGTGGGTCAAAAAGGATCTTGCTGTGATTTATGTCAAAGAATGTTCTTCAGATGTTATCCTCTAAGAGTCTTATAGTGTCTGGCCTTACATTTAGTTCTTTAATCCATTTTGAGTTAGGTGTTAGGAAGTATTCTAATTTCATTGTTTACATGTACATGTCCAGTTTTCCCAGCACCATGTATTGAAGAGGCTGTCTTTTCTCCTTTGTATATTCTTGCCTCCGTTATCAAAGATAAGGTGACCATATGTACGTGGGTTTATCTCTGGGCTTTCTATCCTGTTCCATTGATCTATATTTCTGTTTCTGTGCCAGTACCATACTGTCTTGATTACTGTAGCTTTGTAGTGTAGTCTGAAGTGAGGGAGCCTTGTTTGTCCAGCTCCATTTTTGTTTCTCAAGATTGCTTTGGCTATTCTGGGTCTTTTGTGTTTCCATACATATTGTGATTTTTTTTTGTTCTAGCTCTGTGAAAAATGCCATTAGTAGTTTGATAGGGATTGTATTAATCTGTAGATTGCTTTGGGTAGTATAGTTATTTTCACAATGTTAATTCTTCCAATCAAAGAACATGGTATATCTCTCCATCTCTTTGTATTGTCCTTGATTTCTTTCATCAGTGTCTTATAGCTTTCTGCATTCAGGACTTTTGTCTCCTTAGGTAGGTTTATTCCTAGGTATTTTATTCTTTTTGTTGCAATGGTAAATGGGAGTGTTTCCTTAATTTCTTTTTCAGATTTTTCCTCATTACTGTATAGGACAGCAAGAGATCTCCTTGCATTAATTTTGTATCCTGCTACATTACCAAATTCATTGATTAGCTCTAGTAGTTTTCTGGTAGCATCTTTAGGATTCTCTATATATAGTATCATGTCATCAGCAAACACTGGCACTTTTACTTCTTCTTTTCCAATTTGGATTCCTTTTTCTTCTCTGATGGCTGTGGCTAAAACTTCCAACACTATGTCAAATATTAATGTTGAGAGTGGGCAACCTTGTCTTGTTCCTGATCTTAGAGAAAATGCATTCAGTTTTTCACCATTGAAAATGATGTTGGCTGTGGGTCTGTCATATATGGCCCTTATTATGTTGAGGTAAGTTCTCTCTATGCCTACTTTCTGGAGAGTTTTTATCATAAACAGTGTTGAATTTTGTCAAAAGTGTTTTCTGCATCTCTTGAGATTATTGTATGGTTTTTCTTCTTCAATTTGTTAATATAATGTACCACATTGATTGATTTGCATATTTTGAAGAATCCCTGCATTCCTGGGGCAAACCCCACTTGATCATGGCGTATAAGACTTTTAATGTGCTGTTGGATTCTGTTTGCTAGTATTTCGTTGAGGATTTTTACATCTATGTTCATCAGTGATATTGGCCTGTAGTTTTCTTTTTTTGTAGTATCTTTGTCTGGCTTTGGTATTAGGGTGATGATGGCCTTGTAGAATGAGATTCGGAGTGTTCCTCCCTCTGCTATATTTTGGAGGTGTTTGAGAATGATAGGTGTAAGCTCTTCTCTAAATGTTTGATAGAATTCGTCTGTGAAGCCATCTGGTCCTGGAGTTTTGTTTGTAGGAAGATGTTAAATCACAGTTTCAATTTCACTGTTTGCAATTGGTCTGTTTATATTTTCTATTTCTTCCTGGTACAGTCTCAGAAGGATTTGCTTTTCTAAAAATTTGTCCATTTCTTTCAGGTTTTCCATTTTACTAGCATATAGTTGCTTGTAGTAATCTCTCATGATCCTTTGTATTTCTGTAGTTTCAGTTCCTACCTCTTTTTCATTTCTAATTCTGTTGATTTGAGTCTTACTCCTTTTTTTCTTGATCAGTCTGGCTAATGGTTTATCAATTTTGTTTATCTTCTCAAAGAACCATCTTTTAGTTTTATTGGTCTTTGTATTGTTTCCTTCATTTCTTTTTTCATTTATTTCTGATCTGCTCATTATGAATTCTTTCCTTCTGCTAACTTTGGGTTCTTTGGTTCTTCTTTTTCTAATTGCTTTCGGTGTAAGATTAGGTTGTTTATTCGAGATTTTTCCTGTTTCTTGAGGTAGGATTGTATTCCTGTAAACTTCCCTCTCAGAACTGCTTTGGCTTCATCCCCTATGTCTAGGGTCATCATGTTTACATTGTCATTTGTTTCTAGGTATTTTTTGATTTCCTCTTTGATTTCTTCAGTGATCTCTTGGTTATTTAGTAATGTATTGTTTAGCCTCCATGTGTTTGTATTTTTTACACTTTCTTTCCTGTAATTGATATCTAGTCTCATAGCATTGTGGTCGGAAAAGATACTTGATACATATTCAGTATTCTTAATTTTACTGAGGCTTGATTTGTGACCCAATATATGATCTATCCTGGAGAATGTTCCATGAGCAATTGAGAAAAATGTGTATTCTGTCATTTTTGGATGGAATGTCCTATAAATATCAATTAAGTCCATCTGGTTTAATGTATCATTTAAAGCTTGTGTTTCCTCATTTATTTTCATTTTGGATGATCTGTCCATTGGTGAAAGTGGGGTGTTAAAGTCCCCTACTATGATTGTGTTACTGTCGATTTCTCCTTTTATGGTTTTAGCATTTGCTTATGTATTGAGGTGCTCCTATGTTGGGTGCATAAGTCTTTACAATTGTTATATCTTCTTGGATTGATACCTTGATCATTATGAAGTGTCCTTTTTTGTCTCTTGTAATAGTCTTTGTTTTAAAGTCTATTTTGTCTGATATGAGAATTGCTACTCCAGCTTTCTTTTGATTTCCATTTGCATGGAATATCTTTTTCCATCCCTTCACTTTCAGTCTGTACGTGTCCCTAGCTCTAAAGTGGGTCTCTTGTACACAGCATATATATATGGGTCTTGTTTTTGTATCCATTCAGCCAGTCTGGGTCTTTTGGTGGGAGCATTTTATCCATTTACATTTAAGGTAGTTATCGATATGTATGTTCCTATTCCCATTTTCTTAATTGTTTTGGGTTTGTTATTGTAGGTCTTTTCCTTCTCTTGTGTTTCTTGCCTAGAGAAGTTCCTTTAGCATTTGTTGTAAAGCTGGTTTGGTGATGCTGAATTCTCTTAACTTTTGCTTGTCTGTAAAGGTTTTCATTTCTCCATCAAATCTGAATGAAAGCCTTGTTGGGTAGAGTAATCTTGCCGGTAGGTTTTTCCCTTTCATCATTTTAAATATGTCCGGCCACTCCCTTCTGGCTTGTGAGTTTCTGCTGAAAGATCAGCTGTTAACCTTCTGAGGATTCCCCTGTATGTTATTTGTTGCTTTTTCCTTGCTGCTTTTAGAATTTTTTTGTGTGTTTAATTTTTTATAGTTTGATTAATATGCATCTTGGCATGTTTCTCCTTGGATTTATCCTGTATGAGACTCTCTGCACTTCCTGGACTTATTTCCTTTCCCATGTTAGTGAAGTTTTCAACTATAATCTCTTCAAATAATTTCTCAGTCCCTTTCTTTTTCTCTTCTTCTTCTGGGACCCTTATAATTCTAGTGTTGGTGCATTTAATGTTGTCCCAGAGGTCTCTGAGACTGTCCTCAATTCTTTTCATTCTTTTTTCTTTAATCTGCTCTGCGGTAGTTATTTCCACTATTTTATCTTCCAGGTCACTTATTCATTCTTCTGCCTCAGTTATTCTCCTACTGATTCTTTCTAGAGAATTTTTAACTTCATTTATTGTGTTGTTCATCATTGTTTGCTCTTTAGTTCTTCTAGGTCCTTGTAAAAGATTTCTTGTATTTTCTCCATTCCATTTTCCAAGATTTTGTATCATCTTTACTATCATTACTCTGAATTCTTTTTCAGGTAGACTGAGTATTTCCTCTTCATTTGTTTGGTTTGGTGGGTTTTTACCTTGCTCCTTCATCTGCTGCATATTTCTCTGTCTTCTCATTTTGCTTAACTTATTGTGTTTGGACTCCTTTTCTCAGGCTGCAGGTTCATAGTTCCCATTGTTTTGGTATCTTCCCCCAGTGGGTAAGGCTGGTTCAGTGGCTTGTGTAGGCTTCTTGGTGGAGGGGACTGGTGTCTGTGTTCTGATGGATGGGGCTGGATCTTGTCTTTCTTATCAGCAGGGCCTTGTCAAGTGGTGTGTTTTGGGGTGTCTGTGAACTTACTATGATTTGGGGCAGCCTCTTTGTTAATGGGTGGCGTTGTGTTCCTGTGTTCCTGCTAGTTGTTTACCATCGGGCATCCAGCACTGGAGCTTGCTGACCATTGGATGGAGCTCGGTCTTACTGTTGAGAGAGAGATCTCTGTGAGAGCTCTCGCCAATTGATATTACTTGGGGCTGGGAGGTCTCAGATGGTCCAATGTCCTGAACTCAGCCCTCCCACCTTAGAGGCTCAGGCCTGACACCAGGACAGGGAACCAAGACCCTGTCAGCCACATAGCCCAGAAGAAAATGGAGAAAATTAATTAATTAATTAATATAAAATTATTAAAAGAAAAAAGTTGTTAAAATAAAAAGTAATAATAAAAAAAAAGAGAGCAACGACACCAATAAAAAAATCCACCAATGATAACAAGCGCTAAAAACTATACTATGATAAACGTAAAAATCAGAAAAAAGTCAGTCTCATACAGCAAACCCCAAGTCTACAGTTGTTCCCAAAGTACACCACCTAATTTTGGCTTGATTATTTGTATATTCAGGTATTCCACAGATGCAGGGTGTGTCAAGTTGATTGTGGGGATTTAATCTGCTGCTCCTGAGACTTGGAGTAATTTCCCTTTCTCTTCTTTGTTCACACAGCTCCTGGTGTTCAGCTTTCATTTTGGCCCCACCTCTGTTTGTAGGCCACCCTCAGACATCTGTTCACTGCCCAGACAGGAGGAGGTTAAGTCAGCAGCTGATTAGGGGGCTCTGGCTCACTCATGCCAGGGGGAGGGAGGGGTACAGTAGTTATAATTGGAATGCGGGGCGAGCCTGCAGTCCAGAGCCCCATGTGAAGTTGCAACAGCCTGAGGTGCATGGTGTGTTCTCCCAGGGAAATTGTCCCTGGATCACAGGACCCTGGCAGTGGTGGGTTGCACAGGCTCCCGGAACAGGGTTGTGGATAGTGACCTGTGCTTGCACACAGGATTCTTGGTGGCTGCAGCAGAAGCATTAGCGTTTCATGTCCATCTCTGGAGACTGAGCTGATAGCCACGGCTTGCTCCCATCTCTGGAGCTTGTTTAGCCAGTCCTCTGCCTTCTGTGGGTTGACAGAGAAGGAATCCCCTCTCCTTGCACACCCCGAAATCATGGTCTCTTGCCTCTTATGCAGGTCCAGTCTTTTTTCCAGACTCCCTCCCCGTTAACTATGGTGCCTTAGCCCCCCCTTCAGGCTGTGTTCACGCCGCCAACCCCAGTCCTCTCCCTGGGATCTGACCTCTGAAGCCTGAGCCTCAGCTCCCAGCACACCCCCTGGCAGGTGAGCAGACAAGCCTCTCAGCCTGGTGAGTGCTGGTCAGCACCAATCCTCTGTGTGGGAATCTCTCCACTTTGCCCTCTGCACTACTGTTGCTGCACTGTCTTCCGTGGCTCCAAAGCTTTCCCCCCACCCACCCCCATCTCCGCCAGTGAAGGGACTTCCTAGTGTATGAAAACTTTCCCTCCTTCACAGCTGCTTCCCAGAGGTGCAGGTCCCGTCCCTATTCTTTTGTCTCTGTTTTTTCTTTTTTCTTTTGCTCTACCCAGGTACGTGTGGATTTTCTTGCCTTTTGGGAAATCTGAGGTCTTCTGCCAGTGTTCAGTAAGTGTTCTGTAGGAGTTGTTCCACGTGTAGATGCATTTTTGATGTATTTGTAGGGAAGAAGGTGATCTCCACATCTTACTCCTCCACCATCTTGAAGGTCTCCCCACCTGGATGTATTTAATTGTACTCAACAAACTTTGGATCATTGAATACCTCTTGTGCCAGATGATTCTCAGCATTTGGTGGGTATGTGCAGGGATGGAGAGATGGTGACTGACTGGAAGTTTTCATATAAAGTTCTGAAAATTATGAATATGTCTGGAGAAGCTTATTGCCCCCACTATTAAGGCAAAACTCCGAGAAAAATTTATATGGCAATGGCTGGAGCTCAGGGTAGTGCTGCTTTTCTCCATTCTGAAGGCTTATTAGCACTTTTTTAAAAATGTGAATATCTGGGTGGATTTTGTATATTTTTAATTCACATCACACACCAGAAGTCTTCAAACTTTGAGAATCATAAAGTTTACCTGGAAGCATGTGAGAATGCAGTTAGCTTTGTCTTATACATAGATTTTCTTTTAATAGATCTAGGTGGGGCCTAGAGATCTAATTTTTAGTAAGTACTGTCTAGGTGATTCTTATGTGGGTGGTCCTGAATTTTGCATTCAGAAAGCTTGCTTAGTGGACAATTTCCACTCCAATGTAGAAACTGCACAAATTTAAAGCATTTAATAAAACTCTATTTGGGCATCCTTATACTTACTGTGCTAGGATTCAGGGATATAAAGTTAAATATAGCTAGTAGAGGGAGAGTATAAACACATACATGCACAAATGCACACACACCCCAAAACATACTGTAATATAGAATTATGTTCATCAAATATGTGTATAAGAAAGTCACAGACCCAGAAGTAGGGAAAGTAAACTTGAGAAAATGTGAGGGCTGGGCTTCCCTGGTGACGCAGTGGTTGAGAGGCTGCCTGCCAATGCAGGGGACACAGGTTCATGCCCCGGTCTGGGTAGATCCCACATGCCATGGAGTGGCTAGGCCCATGAGCCATGGCCGCTGAGCCTGCACGTGAGGTTCATATTAATTAGGAAGAAAAGAGTTCAGATAACCCAGGACAATCTACAACTTCAAGGTAATCTTTTGAGCAAACTCCTACTGCAGAAACAAGGTGATTATTAAAGAATATGAGATGAGAGCTTCTGGACAAGTGACATTTTTTTCCATTCCAAATATATGGTCAGGAGTCTTTCATCTGCAGGAGCAGGGTATCACCTGTAACTTTTTCACCTGGTTCTCAGACCATAGCCTCTCAGGATCTGACAAGATTGTTCTTATTAAAGGAAAAATGTGGCCCAACTCCTACAATACCACCTGCTATGTGAAGGGAAATCAGACTACTTTCAGAAGGGTAGCCCAGGGACACACTCAAGGCTATTTTGGTACTAGTCTGGTTAACTCCTACTTCTGGAAATTATCTCTGCTCCAGGGACATTTTTATTACCTTCCACTTATTGTTACACCTGTGCTTGACCAACAGTGATGTTTATGTGCTGGCGTTTCTGCATCTTGGCTCCTCTGGACTGCCAGTGCTCTCAACTTCAATAATGTAGCTTCTATGGCCATGGCCATCACTTTGCTTAACCCAAGAAAATGATGCTAAAGACTGCACTGCTTTCATCTACATTGCTTGAGCATTTGTTTTTGTCAGGGCCTTCCTACTTGCTTTTGATATATGTACTCGTGAGTCATGTTTGAAGAGAGCAAGTATATCTTCAAGAAACACAACCTCAACAACAATAAAAAACTGGGTTCATGCTTGCTGTCTGTGGCAAACTGTTCATCTTCAAGTAGGTCCAGTGGATGTTCCATACCCCTATCACCTCTGCTTGGCCACTGACACCTGGATTTTCATATTTGGCCAGGAGCCTATTTCACCCACTCAGCTGCTGAGTACCTGGAAAAACAGGAATATAAACAGCAGAGACCTGCTGAGTATGTATGAAATAAAGGGGGAAATGTAAAATGTCTCCAAATTTACCCAAGTATACAGTTTTTCCTGGTCTTCTGCTACTTACAAGTTTTCACGAAGACCTTTGCCATGCTCTACCTTTTTATGGCCAGCCTTTTGGATAATCTATGTCCATACCACCAACAATCCTTTTGTCTGGTTTCTAGTTATCAAGTACCTCCAGAACTGTTTTGTGGACTCAGGGTGCCTGCCAATCACTAGAAAACTCCTCTACTGTACCCCTCTCCCTGTCACTCAGGAATCGAACCTAATATAAGACAGGTGATTGGGCTGGCAGGTGTGGCCCAATCCTCACAGCAAGCACAAATATGGTATCCTTTCTGAAAATCAAGTGTTCTTAGCCACAATGACCTCATCATGCCCAGGTGACCAAGTGCTCTGTGAAATGCTAGGAGGGAAAAAGAAGACATTTTTCATTTTTAGGCTTACATCATATTCCAACACCTCTCTTCTCTCTCCTTCCCACCTCCATTTCTTTTTTAAAGACTCTAGGGGCCAAAAACAGAAAGCAGAACAATTAGAAAAGCAGACTTTCTTTTTTTTTTTTTTTTTTGATAAATCAATGCATTTAATATAAAATGGGCTCATAAAAATATAAAAGATGAGTAAATGTAAAACATAATTTAGGAATTATTTATAAGTATGGTATAAAAATCCAGAATCCATAAAGGAAAAAAACTGGTACATTTGTCAGTAAAAATTCTAAAATATGTGTGCAACAAAAGTATCATTACAAAGTCAAAAGACCAACAAAATAAGACAAAAAAATGCAAATCTCATGACAGAAAAAGGCCTTAGTATACAAATAATTCTTACAAAGCTCTTAGAAAAAGGCTAATCAAAAATTTGGAAAGTTGGTACAAAACTAGAATTACAAATGACCAACAAAAAAGGAAGACCCTCAAACTCAAAAATAAGAAAATTAAAATGGGAAACTATTTTTAGCTGATCCAGTTGGCAAAGATTTGTTTTTTTGTTTGTTTTTGTTTTTTTATTCTTGAATTTTATTTTATTTATTTATTTTTTATACAGCAGGTTCTTATTAGTTATCTATTTTATACATATTAGTGTATATATGTCAATCCCAATCTCCCAATTCATCCCACCACCACCTCCACCACTCCTGCTTTCCCCCACTTGGTGTCCATATGCTTGTTCTCTCCATATGTGTCTCTATCTCTACCTTGCAAACCAGTTCATGTGTACCATTTTTCTAGATTCCACATAAATGTGTTAATATTCGATATTTGTTTTCCTCTTTCTGACTTACTTCACTCTGTATAAGTCTCTAGGTCCATCCACGTCTCTGCAAATGACTGAATTTCATTCTTTTTATGGCTGAATAATATTCCATTGTATATATGTACCACATCTTCTTTGTTCATTCGTTTGTCAATGGGCATTTAGGTTGCTTTCATGACCTGGCTATTGTAAATAGTGCTGCAATGAACATTGGGGTGCATGTGTCCTTTCGAATTATGGTTTTCTCTGGGTACATGCCCAGTAGTGGGATTGCTGGGTCATATGGTAATTCTATTTTTAGTTTTTTAAGGAACCTCCATACTGTTCTCCTTAGTGGCTGTATCAATTTACATTCCCACCAACAGTGCAAGAGTGTTTCCTTTTCTCTGCACCCTCTCCAGCATTTGTTGTTTCTAGATTTTCTGATGATGTCCATTCTAACTGGTTGGATGTGATACCTCATTGTAGTTTTGATTTGCCTTTCTCTAATAATTAGCCTTGTTGAGCACCTTTTCATGTGCCTGTTGGCCATCTGTATGTCTCTTTGGAGAAATGTCTACTTAGGTCTTCTGCCCATTTTTTGATTGGGTTGTTTGTTTTTTTATATTGAGCTGCATGAGCTGCTTGTATATTTTGGAGATTAATCCTTTGTCAGATGCTTCATTTGCAAATATTTTCTCCCATTCTGAGGGTTGTCTTTTTGTCTTGTTTATGGTTTCCTTTGCTGTGCAAAAGCTTTGAAGTTTCATTAGGTCCCATATGTTTATTTTTGTTTATATTTTCATTATTCTAGGAGGAGGATCAATAAAGATCTTGCTGTGATTTATGTCATAGAGTGTTCTTCCTATGTTTTCCTTTAAGAGTTTTATAGTGTCCAGTCTTACATTTAGGTCTTTAATCCATTTTGAGTTTGTTTTTGTGCGTGGTGTTAGGGAGTGTTCTAATTTCATTCTTTTACATGTAGCTGTCCAGTTTTCCTAACATCACTTATTGAAGAGGCTGTCTTTTCTCCATTGTATATTCTTGCATCCTTTGTCATAGATTAGTTGACCATATGTGCATGGGTTTATCTCTGGGGTTTCTATCCTGTCCCATTGATCAATATTTCTGTTTTTGTGACAGTACCATGTTGTCTTGATTTGTAGGTAGTATAAAGCTACTATACTAGCTTTGTAGTATAAACTGAAGTCGGGGATTCCTCCAGCTCCGTTTTATTCCCTCAAGATTGCTTTGGCTATTCAGGGTCTTTTATGTATCCACACAAATTAAATTTTTTTTTCTAGTTCCTTAAACAATGCCATTGGTTATTTGTTAGGAATTACATTGAATCTGTAGATTGCTTTGGGTAGTATGGTCATTTTCACAATATTCATTCTTCCAGTCCAAGAACATGGTATGTCCCTTCATTTGTTTGTATCATCTTTGATTTCTTTTGTCAGTGTCTTATAGTTTTCTGCCTACAGGTCTTTTGTCTCCCTAGGTAGGTTTATTCCTAGGTATTTTATTCTTTTTGTTGCAATGGTAAATGGAAGTGTTTCCTTAATTTCTCTTTCAGATTTTTCATCATTAGTGTATAGGAATGCAAGATATTTCTGTGCATTAATTTTCTACCCTGCAACTTTACCAAATTCATTGATTAGTTCTAGTAGTTTTCTGGTGGCATCTTTAGGATTTTCTATGTATAGTATCATGTCATCTGCAAACAGTGACAGTTTTACTTCTTCTTTTCCAATTTGTGTTCCTTTTATTTCTTTTTCTTCTCTGATTGCCATAGCTAGGACTTCCAAAACGTTGTTGAATGATAGTGGTGAGAGTGGACATCCTTGTCTTGTTCCTGATCCTAGAGGAAACGCTTTCAGTTTTTCACCATTGAGAACGATGTTGGCTGTGGGTTTGTCATATAATGTCTTTATTATATTGAGGTAGGTTCCCTCTATGCCCCCTTTCTGGAGAGTTTTTATCATAAATGGATGATGAATTTTGCCAAAATATTTTTATGCATCTATTGAGATAATCATATGGTTTTTATTCTTCAATTTGTTAAAATGGTGTATCACATTGATTGATTTGCATATATTGAAGAATCCTTGCATCCCTGAGATAAATGTCACTTGATCATGGTGTATGATCCTTATAGTGCGTTTTTGGATTCTATTTGCTAGTATTTTGTTGAGGATTTTTGCACCTATATTCATCAGTGATATTGGTCTGTAATTTTCTTTTTTTGTAGTATCTTTTCCTGGTTTTGGTATCAGGGTGTTTGGTGGCCTCGTACAATGAGTTTGGGAGTGTTCCTTCCTCTGCAATTTTTTGGAAGAGTTTGAGAAGGATGGGTGTTAACTCTTCTCTGAATGTTTGATAGATTTCCCCTGTGAAGTCATCTGGGTCCTGGACTTTCGTTTGTTGGAAGATTTTTAATCACAGTTTCAATTTCAGTGCTTGCATTTGTTCTGTTCATATTTTCTATTTCTTGCTGGTTCAGTCTTGGAAAGTTGTGCTTTTCTAAGATCTTTTCCATTTCTTCCAGGTTGTCCATTTTATTTGCATATAGTTGCTTGTAGTAGTCTCTCATGGTCCTTTTCATTTCTGCAGTGTCAGTTGTTACTTACCCTTTTTCATTTCTAATTCTGTTGATTTGAGTCTTCTCCCTTGTTTTCCTCAGGAGTCTGGCTAATGGTTTATCAATTCTGTTTATCTTCTCAATGAACCTTCTTTTAGCTTTATTGATATTTCCTATTGTTTCCTTTGTTTCTTTTTCATTTATTTCTGATCTGATTTTTATGATTTCTTTTCTTCTGCTAACTTTGTGTATTTTTTTTTCTTCTTTCTCTAATTGCTTTAGGTGTAAGTTTAAGTTGTGTATTTGAGATTTTTCTTGTTTTTTGAGGTAGGATTATATTGCTCTAAACTTTCCTCTTGGAACTGCTTTTGCTGCATCCCATAGGTTTTGGATTGTCATGTTTTTGTTGTCATTTGTCTCTAGGTATTTCTTCAGTGATCTCTTGGTTATTTTGTAATGTATCGTTTAGCCTCCATGTGTTTGTGTTTTTTACTTTTTTTCATTGTAATTTATTTCTAATCTCATAGCATTGTGGTCAGAGAAAATGCTTGATATGATCTCAATTTTCTTAAATTTACTGAGGCTTGATTTGTGACCTAAGATGTGATCTATCCTGGAGAATGTTTTGTGTGCACTTGAGAAGAAAGTGTAATCTGCTCTTTTCAGGTGGAATGTCCTATAAGTATCAATTAAGTCCATCTGGTATAATGTGTTATTTAAAGCTTGTGTTTCCTTATTTATTTGCATTTTGGATGAACTGTCCATTGGTATAAGTGAGGTGTTAAAATCCCCCACGATTATTGTGTTACTGTTGATTTCCTCTTTTATAGCTGTTAGTATTTGCCTTATGTATTGAGGTGCTCCTATGCTGGGTGCATATATATTTATAATTATTATATATTCTTCTTGGATTGATCCCTTGATCATGTAGTGTCCTTCCTTGTCTCTTGGAACATTCTTTATTTTATAGTCTATTTTATCTGATATGAGTATTGCTACTCCAGCTTCCTTTTGATTGCCATTTGCATGGAATATCTTTTTCCATCCCCTCACTTTTGGTCTCTTTGTGTCCCTAGGTCTGAAGTGGGTCTCTTGTAGACAGCATATATGCGGGTCTTTTTTTGTATCCATTCAGTGAGCTAGTGTATTTTGGGTTGAGCATTTAATCCATTTACATTTAAGGTAATTATCAATATGTATGTTCCTATTACCATTTTCTTAATTGTTTTGGGATTGTTTTTGTAGGTCCTTTTCTTCTCTTGTGTTTTCCACTTAGAGAAGTTCCTTTAGCATTTGGTGTAGAACTGGTTTGGTTCTTCTGAATTCTCTTAGTTTTTGCTTGTCTGGAAAGTTATTGATTTCTCCATCAAATCTGAATGAGATCCTTGCTGGGTAGAGTAATCTTGGTTTTCTGTTCTCCCTTTCATCACTTTACATATATTGTGCCACTCCCTTCTGGTTTGTAGAGTTTCTGCTGAGAAATCAGCTGTTAACCTTATGGGAGTTCCCTTGTTTGTTATTTGTCATTTTTACCTTGCTGCTTTTAATAATTTTTCTTTGTCTTTAATTTTTGTCAGTTTGATTACTATGTGTCTTGGTGTGTTTCTCCTTGGGTTTATCCTGCCTGAGACTCTCTGTGCTTCCTGGCTTTGGGTGACTATTTCCTTCCCCATGTTATGGAATGTGTCCACTATAGTCTCTTCAAATATTTTCTCGGGTCCTTTCTCTCTCTCTCTTCTCCTCTGGCACCCCCATAATGCCAATGTGGTGTGTTTAATATTGTCCCAGAGGTCTCTTAGTCTGTCTTCATTTATTTTCATTCTTTTTTCTTTATTCTGTTTCACAGCAGTGATTTTCACCCATCTGTGTTCCAGGTCACTTATCTGTTCTTCTGCCTCAGTTATTCTGCTATTGATTCCTTTTAGTGTATTTTTCATTTCAGTTATTGTACTGTTCATCTCTGTTTATTTGTTCTTTGATTCTTCTAGGTCTTTGTTAAACATTCCTTGCATCTTCTTGATCTTTGCTTCCATTCTCTTTCTGAGGTCCTGCATCATCTTCACTATCATTATTCTGAATATTTTTTTCTGAAAACTTGCTTATCTCCACTTCATTTAGTTGTTTTTCTGGGGTTTTATCTTGTTCCTTCGTTTTGTACCTAGTCCTCTGCCTTTTCATTTTGTCTATCTTTGAATGTGGTTTTCATTCCACAGGCTGCTGGATTGTTATTCTTGCTTCTGTTGTCTGCCTTCTGGTGGATGAGGCCATCTAAGAGGCTAGTGCAAGCTTCCTGATGGTAGGAACTGGTGGTGGGTATAGCTTGCTGTTTCTGTGGTGGATAGAGCTCAGTAAAACTTTAATCCACTTGTCTGCTGATGGATGGGACTGAGTTCCCTTGCTGCTGGTTTTTTGGCCTAGGGCAACCCAGTACTGGAGGATACAGGCTCTTTGGTGGGGCTAATGGCAGACTACGGGTGGTCTCATGCCAAGGAGTACTTCCCAGAACTTTTGCTGCCAGTGTCCTTGTCCATGTGGTGAGCCATAGCTGCTCCCCACCTCTGCAGGAGACCCTCCTACACTAGCAGGTAGGTCTCGTTCAGTCTCCTATGGCATCACTGCTCCTTCCCCCTGGATCCTTATGTGCACACTTCTTTGTGTGTGCCCTCCAAGAATGGAGTGTCTGTTTCCTGCAGTCCTGTTGAAGTCCTGCAATCAAATCCCACTAGCCTTCAAAGTTGGATTCTCTGGGAATTCCTCCTCCCATTGCCCAACCCCCAGGTTTGGAAGCCTGATGTGGGGCTCACAGCCTTCACTCCAGTGGGTGGACTTCTGTGGTATAATTGTTCTCCAGTTTGTAAGTCACCCACCCAGCGGTTATGGGATTTGATTTTGTTTTGATTGCATCCCTCCTACCATCTCATTGCAGCTTCTCCTTTGTCTTTGGATGTGGGGTATCTTTTTTGGTGAGTTCCAGTGTCTTACTGTCAATGATTGTTGAGCACTTAGTTGTGATTCCAGTGTTCTCGCAAGAGGGCATGAGCACAAGTCCTTCTACTCTACCACCTTGGAGCAATCTAGAAAAGCAGACTTTCTAACTTGTTTCTCCTCTTGATTGTGTCCAGATGAAGAGAGGGAGGCTATCCAGTAAGGTAGACTGTCAGAGTTCTCTGACTCTCTACTATTATGCCCTCTCCCCAAACTCCCTTTCACAAGTTCTACAAAGTTCAAAGGAAGATAGTCCCAGGACTATGGGATGGAAGGACTGAGGTGGTCATGAGTTTCATGGGGCAGAGATTATTTACTGCCCAGTTATGTGCAGTGTTCTTGTAGGGTAATCCTAGCCCCAGTACCACCCTCACCCTTATTTACAACACACACATTCTTTCCTCCCCACTGTGCCCAAATTTCCAAGAAATTTCCCAGATAATTCTTGAACATTAATCTGGAGGGGAGGGAGAAGAAAACATGGGGATGAGCTTCTATTAGAAAGTATAAATAAATTATTTTAAGTAATAAATTAAAGCTAAAATAAATAAAAAGGGTGAATGCATAACTCTAAGAAGTTTATTTATACCACCTTTATTTCTTGAATAATGTAGGGAGTTTGATTATAAAGTGTTGAGAAGATATACTGAGATAGATTAATTCTTTAAAGTTTGATAAAAGCAGGTATAATAATATGTGGGGCAACAGTTGTTACATAATATTTTTAGTATTTAAGCCTCCTCTTTTATGTTCAGAGAAGGATGTAAGGTTTTTCTGACATTTGCATAAGCTCTATCTTTTTCATTTCCAAGTTTAGTTTAGTCATCTTTATTTTTATCTAATGTCATTTAAGAACAGGTTGGAGATACTGAAAATAAATGAGATGCACTATTTTAGATGGTGTCTATTAAAAAAACACTGAGACAATTATAAAGGAATTCAGACCATAGTCAACTTTTTGGACAGTTTTTTGGTAATATGTTTATAATGTCTACTTGTTTAACTCAAGGAAACAGCCTCAAAAGAAATTTAACTGATATATAATGCTTTCACTTTCCCTGCTCCTTTTGAAGCAAAGTTGATCTAAGTTTGAAGGGAATACACTAAAATTTCCACATGTATTCAATTCTGCTAAATTTGTGTAGACCTGACATTTAGATGAAGGGAGAGGAGAAAAGAATAGAGCTTTAATGGAAAGCTGCATTACTAAGGTGTTTCATCCAAGATTTTCAGGTTAAGATACTGAATATATCTACAAGGAAAGAAAAACATCTCAAGGATGTATTACTTGCACTTTACAGACATCTAGCTGTTTGAAAATTTCTAAGCGATCACATATTCATTCATGTTCTCATTAGTACTATTCACCAGATATTTCTGATCCTTCTCTGAGCACAAGTTTGGTTGCATTTTCCCATCTCCTTTTTGTTAAACATGGTCACGTGACTTGCTTTGACGAATGAATCCTGACAAAAAGCCATATATGTCACTTATGGGAGGAAGCTTTAAGAGCTAGTGTATAATCAGAACCTCTTTTCTTCTGACATGGCAACCAGCTTCAGATGAGGAGATTCTATTGGCACTGTCCCTGGAGTGAAGAGATGTGGCACAATGTTTCTCTCCTCTACCCCAATCCCCTAACCCCCATAAATATGCAACATGAATCAGAAAAAACCTTTGCTATTTTAGAGCATTACGATTTGCAGGTTGTATTGTTACTGCAGCATAATCTAGCCTGCCATGATGACAACAACATATTTTAGAATTTTTTTTTTATGTCGGGTGTTTAAGAATAAGTGTGAAAATTTCACATCTTAATCTATGGGTTTTTTGCTGTCTATTTCTTACCTAGCTCTTGATCCTATTGTTTCTGATAGCTAGTCTGGATTTAAATATTTGGAAACTAAATGTTATGTAATCTTACAGGAATGGATTTTAATGTGAATTTCTTATATTTATGTTGTGTACTTAATTTGATTTTTTTTTGTCATTTGCTAACATATTGGTCCATCTTCTCCATACTATTACATTATATATACCTAAGGAGAAAGTACAACATATAACTAACTAATCTTTATATATGCCTGTGGTACAAATTCTAGAAATACACATTTAGTGGTATTCAATAAATTTTTACTGAAATGATAGTGGAGTTAATACTGATGAGAAGTTTGATAATGATAGAGACTCCAAGAAAAGATAATGCTCCAGGAACATGCATGTTCAGAGTGACTGGAGTGCAGTTCAATTTATACAAATAATTAACTGCTTATGTGTTCTAATATTTGAAAATCAGAAGTTAGTTTCAAATTATATAACTAACAACATTCTAGATGTTTTAATTGTATAGAAATACAAAAGTATGAGATAAATCTGAGGTTTAGCAAAAGACATTGTGTTTTTAGGGGGAAATGGTAAATGACCACATTTCAGACGTTTGCTATTTGCTGGTTTTCTTCCTCAGTGAGAGATTTTGGTGGAAGTATATTTTAGTATTTAGAATAAAACTTTTGCTGACTCACATTGTATCATCTTTCTGTTCTTACCATACAATTTTAATTTACATTTTCTGGCCCCAGATAACAGATCCTGAAGTGAAGATTTGGAACTTCTTGATAGGTCTGAGTGTATTTGAATCATTTTTGATGCATATTTCCTGGTAAGATTCAGATAATCATTGATAATTTTGGCATCTCTAGTTTCATGACATTCATAGGTGCTGTCATCACATTCCCTAAATTTGTGCTCACAGAATTTAATGCAGAGAAGCTTTTTAATATTAAAGTGTTAGGATTCATTCACATGAAATTTAATTATTGTTGTTAAATCTTAACTAATAGAATATTTTGTAATTCTTGTTATATTTATGATAGAAGCATCTCCAGTAATTTAGAAGCAATTTTTTCCTACCCAGATCTACATGGCACACAGGTCTACATGGTGCTCATAAAATAAATGGGGCAAATGAGCAACTGATTAGAATGGCTGTTATTGTAATCATAGTTAAATATGGTTGATTGTTTATTCATTTGATAGTTATTTATTAAATAGTTATATTTAAGACACTATCATGAGCACTATGAGTACAGACATTAAAATGACATGATCCCATTCTTACAGAGCTCACTTTGTAGCTGTGGATACATATTGATTATATATTGATACATATTGATTATAATCTATGATGAATGCTATAATATAGACGTGTGCTGTTGAAACAGAGTAGAAGAAAGGATTAGTTTTGCTACTAAGAACTAATGGAAGGACCATGGAGTGATTCACAGAAAAAGTGATATTGGAATTGGACATTTAATACAATAGTTCATCACTTTTTTCTAATTAAAAATTAGACCTATTGAACATAATCACCATATCTACCTTGGATAATTAGAAAACTTTCCTCTAGAAATGAGTTGTGCCTAACTTTTATACCATGTTCTATGCTTTGGAATTTTGGAAGTTTTATCCCTGGGTAAATATTGAAAATATTTAACAATCACAATAGCCATTCAGAATGGTTGCTGACATGGTATGGAAAAACTCTTGACAGTGACTGTTAACTCTTTAATTGTAAGATTATGGATGGGTTTCTGTGCATGAAGTTCTCATCTCAAATATAACCAATACTAGTTTCTTCCATTTAGGATATTTGTGAGGATTAAATGAGATAATGCATGTAAAGCAGTTGATGCAATTAATGGTAGAGTGTATGAATTCAAGAAGTGTTACATGTTATAATTATTAAGAGTAAATAAGAATAGACTAGACAACAAATTACAGATATATCAAAAAGTGTGACACCTGAAACTAACACAACATTGTAAATCAGCTATACTTCAATTAAAAAAATAAAAATAAACACTAAAACGTGTGGAGTAACTGGGAAAAATTGCAAAAAGAATTACTTTCCAGTGAAGGTCTACTTGAAGGTTTGAAGGAGATGAGTGTCTTTGTAAAAAGTCATTATTTGGAAAATATCCAGGCAAAACACTGACAATTCTATTTTTGTGAGGGATAATTATTTTATATTCTAGTTGTTTCTGATTTCAATGATCATCTATGGTGTTAATGTTGATGAACAAACAGGTCTGGGGTGACATGTTAGTATTTGACTCTGGCTGTTTGCAAACTCTTTTATGATTATACTCTATTGTCTAATTGCTTGATTTATTGATGTTTTGATGATATGTTTTCCAGTAACATTTGTGATTTCAGATAAGTATTTCAACTTTGGCTCATTATCATACATTTGCATTTGATTTGTCTGACTGCTGCAGGTGGAAACAATAGGTGATGCATACTGTGTTGCTGCAGGGCTCCACAGAAAAAGCCTCTGCCATGCTAAACCCATTGCTCTGATGGCCCTGAAGATGATGGAACTTTCTGAAGAGGTGCTGACACCTGATGGAAGACCAATTCAGGTAAGCCTCTCAATAGTTTTGTTTGAGTAGTAATGTACCTTTAACTGAAGAGGCAAGAAATTCCCTTCTGAATTCTACATACTATAATTTACAGATCTAGATAAGCCAGTTGCTCAAGAAGGAGGGATTACTAGAGATAACTCATAAACACAGGAAATGAACAAATGGAATATGACCCAAAATAGGAAAAGTTGTGTGGAAGACAAATTACTATGGGGACAAAAAAAAAAAAAAGAGAGTTAAAGGATTAAACCAAGGAAGGAACCTGCTGTCAGTGACCAATTCAACAACACCAAGCAACAGTGATGGTGAGAGTCAGTTCTGAGAGACAATCCGAAGAGCAAGAAATAAGAAGCAAGAAATTGGAGGACCTGAACAACTTCCTATGGATAGTGTACAGGTGTTCTTATGAAGCCTTAGGTCTCAGGGTTACTTCTTTTTTTATTTTATTTTTTTACATCTTTATTGGAGTATAATTGCTTTACAATGGTGTGTTAGTTTCTGCTTTAAAACGAAGTCAATCAGTTATACATATGTTCCCATATCTCTTCCCTCTTGTGTCTCCCTCCCTCCCACCCTCCCTATCACACCCCTCCAGGTGGTCACAAAGCACCGAGCTGATCTCCCTGTGCTATGTGGCTGCTTCCCACTAGCTATCTGCCTTATGTTTGGTACTGTATATATGTCCATGCCTTTCTCTCGCTTTGTCACAGCATACTCTTCCCCCTCCCCATATCCTCAAGTCCATTCTCTAGTATGTCTGTGCCTTTATTCCTGTCTTACCCCTAGGTTCTTCATGACATTTTTTTTTTAAATTCCATATATATGTGTTAGCATACGGTATTTGTCTTTCTCTTTCTGACTTACTTCACTCTGTATGACAGACTCTAGGTCTATCCACCTCATTACAAATAGCTCAATTTCATTTCTTTTTATGGCTGAGTAATATTCCATTGTATATATGTGCCACATCTTCTTTATCCATTCATCCGATGATGGACACTTAGGTTGTTTCCATCTCTGGGCTATTGTAAATAGAGCTGCATTGAACATTTTGGTGTATGACTCTTTTTGAATTATGGTTTTCTCAGGGTATATGCCCAGTAGTGGGATTGCTGGGTAATATGGTAGTTCTATGTGTAGTTTTTTAAGGAGCCTCCATACTGTTCTCCATAGTGGCTGTACCAATTCACATTCCCACCAGCAGTGCAAGAGAGTTCCCTTTTCTCCACACCCTCTCCAGCATTTATTGTTTGTAGATTTTGTGGTGATGGCCATTCTGACTGGTGTGAGATGATATCTCATTGTAGTTTTGATTTGCATTTCTCTAATGATTAATGATGTTGAGCATTCTTTCATGTGTTTGTTGGCAGTCTGTATATCTTCTTTGGAGAAATGTTTATTTAGGTCTTCCGCCCATTTTTGGATTGGGTTGTTTGTTTTTTTCTTATTGAGCTGCTTATAAATTTTGGATATTAATCCTTTGTCAGTTGCTTCATTTGCAAATATTTTCTCCCATTCTGACGGTTGTCATTTTGTCTTGTTTATGGTTTCCTTTGCTGTGCAAAACCTTTGAAGTTTCACTAGGTCCCATCTGTTTATTTTTATTTCCATTTCTCTAGGAGGTGGGTCAAAAAGGATCTTGCTGTGATTTATGTCATAGAGTGTTCCGCCTATGTTTTCCGCTAAGAGTTTGATAGTTTCTGGCCATACATTTAGGCCTTTAATCCATTTTGAGCTTATTTTTGTGTATGGTGTTAGGGAGTGATCTAATCTCATACTATTACATGTATGTGTCCAGTTTTCCCAGCACCACTTATTGAAGAGGCTGTCCTTTCTCCACTGTACATTCCTGCCTCCTTTACCAAAGATAAGGTGACCATATGTGTGTGGGTTTATCTCTGGGCTTTCTCTCCTGTTCCATTGATCTATCTTTCTGTTTTTGTGCCAGTACCATACTATCTTGATTACTGTAGCTTTGTAGTACAGTATGGGATCAGGGAGCCTGATTCCTCCAGCTCAGTTTTTCGTTCTCAAGATTACTTTTTCTATTCGGGGTCTTTTGTGTTTCCATACAAATTGTGAAATTTTTTGTTTTAGTTCTGTGAAAAATGCCAGTGGTAGTTTGATAGGTATTGCATTGAAACTGTAGATTGCTTTGGGTAGTAGAGTCATTTTCACAATGTTGATGCTTCCAATTCAAGAACATGGGATATCTCTCCATCTATTTGTATCAACTTTAATTTCTTTAATCAGTGCCTTATAGTTTTCTGCATACAAGTCTTTTGTCTCCTTAGGTAGGTTTATTCCTAGATATTTTATTCTTTTTGTTGCAATGGTAAATGGGAGTGTTTTCTTGATTTCACTATCAGATTTTTCATCATTAGTATAAAGGAATGCCAGAGATTTCTGTGCATTAATTTTGTATCCTGCTACTTACCAAATTCATTGATTAGCTCTAGTAGTTTTCTGGTAGCATCTTTAGGATTCTCTATGTATAGTTTCATGTCATTTGCAAACAGTGACAGCTTTACTTCTTTTCTGATTTGGATTCCTTTTATTTCCCTTTCTTCTCTGATTTCTGCGGCTAAAACTTCCGAAACTTTGTTGAATAAGAGCGGTGAGAGTGGGCAACCTTGTCTTGTTCCTGGTCTTAGTGGAAGTGCTTTCAGTTTTTCTCCATTGAGGATGATGTTCACTGTGGGTTTGTCATATATGGCCTTTATTATGTTGAGGAAAGTTCCCTCTATGCCTACTTTCTGCAGGGTTTTTATCATAAATGGGTGTTGAATTTTGTCGGCTGTACATCTATTGAGATGATCTTATAATTTTTCTCCTTCAGTTTGTTAATATGGTGTATCATGTGATTGATTTGCATATATTGAAGAATCCTTGCATTCCTGGAATAAACCCCACTTGATCATGCTGTATGATCCTTTTAATGTGTTGTTGGATTCTGTTTGCTAGTATTTTGTTGAGGATTTTTGCATCTATGTTCATCAGTGATATTGGCCTGTAGTTTTCTTTCTTTGTGACATCCTTGTCTGGTTTTGGTATCAGGGTGATGGTGGCCTCGTAGAATGAGTTTGCGAGTGTTCCTCCGTCTCCTATATTTTGGAAGAGTTTGACAAGGATAGGTGTTAGCTCTTCTCTAAATGTTTGATAAAATTCGCCTGTGAAGCCATCTGGTCCTGGGCTTTTGTTTGCTGGAAGATTTTTAATCACAGTTTCAATTTCAGTGCCTGTGATTGCTCTGTTCATATTTTCTATTTCTTCCTGATTCAGTCTTGGCAAGTTGCGCATTTCTAAGAATTTGTCCATTTCTTCCAGGTTGTCCATTTTATTGGCATAGAGTTGCTTGTAGTAATCTCTCATGATCTTTTGTATTTCTGCAGTGTCAGTTGTTACTTCTCCTTCTTCATTTCTAATTCTACTGATTTGAGTCTTCTCGCTTTTTTTCTTGATGAGTCTGGCTAATGGTTTATCAATTTTGTTTATCTTCTCAGAGAACCACCTTTTAGTTTTATTGATCTTTACTATCGTTTCCTTCATTTGTTTTTCATTTATTTCTTATCCGATTTTTATGACTTCTTTCCTTCTGCTTACTTTGGGGTTTTTTGTTCTTCTTTCTCTAATTGCTTTAGGTGCAAGGTTAGGTTGTTTATTCGAGATGTTTCCTGTTTCTTAAGGTAGGATTGTATTGCTATAAACTTCCCTCTTAGAACTGCTTTTGCTGCATCCCATAGGTTTTGGGTCGTCGTGTCTCCATTGTCATTTGTTTCTAGGTATTTTTTTATTTTCTCTTTGATTTCTTTAGTAATCACTTTGTTATTAAGTAGTGTATTGTTTAGCCTCCATGTGTTTGTATTTTTTACAGATCTTTTCCTGTAATTGATATCTAGTCTCATAGCATTGTGGTAAGAAAAGAAACTTGATACAATTTCAATTTTCTTAAATTTACCAAGGCTTGATTTGTGACCCAAGATATGATCTATCCTGGAGAATGTTCCATGAGCACTTGAGAAAAATGTGTATTCTGTTGTTTTTGGATGGAATGTCCTATAAATATCAATTAAGTCCATCTTGTGAAATGTATCATTTAAAGCTTGTGTTTCCTTATTTATTTTCATTTTGGATGATCTGTCCATTGGTGAAAGTGGGGTGTTAAAGTCCCCTACTATGAATGTGTTACTGTTGATTTCCCCTTTTATGGCTGTTAGGATTTGCCTTATGTATTGAGGTGCTCCTATGTTGGGTGCATAAATATTTACAACTGTTATATCTCCTTCTTGGATTGATCCCTTGATCATTATGTAGTGTCCTTCTTTGTCTCTTCTAATAGTCTTTATTTTAATGTCTATTTTGTCTGAAATGAGAATTGCTACTTCAGCTTTCTTTGGTTTCCGTTTGCATGGAATATCTTTTTCCAGCCCCTTACTTTCAGTCTGTATGTGTCTCTACGTCTGAAGTAGGTCTCTTGTAGACAGCATATATATGGGTCTTGTTTTTGTATCCATTCAGCCAATCTGTGTCTTTTGGTGGGAGCATTTAGTCCATTTACATTTAAGGTAATTATCGAAATGTATGTTCTTATTCCCATTTACTTAATTGCTTTGCGTTCATTATTGTAGATCTTTTCCTTCTCTTGTGTTTCTTGCCTAGAGAAGTTCCTTTACTATTTGTTGTAAAGCTGGTTTGGTGGTGCTGAACTCTCGCAGCTTTTGCAGCTTTTGTAAAGGTTTTAATTTCTTCATCAAATCTGAATGAGATCCTTGCTGGGTAGAGTAATCTTAATTGCAGTTTCTTCTCCTTCATCACCTTAAATATGTCTTGCGAGTCCCTTCTGGCTTGCAGAATTTCTGCTAAAAGTACAGCTGTTAACCTTATGGGGATTCCCTTGTGTGTTATTTGTTGTTTTTCTCTTGCTGCTTTTAATATGTTTTCTTTGCATTTAATTTTTGACAGTTTGATTAATATGTGTCTTGGCGTATTTCTCCTTGTTTATCCTGTATGGGACTGTCTGTGCTTCCTGGACTTGATTAACTATTTCCTTTCCCATATTAAGGAAATTTTCAACTATAATCTCTTCAAATATTTTCTCAGTCCCTTTCTTTTTCTCTACTTCTTTAGGAACCCCTATAATTCGAATGTTGGTGCGTTTAATGTTGTCCCAGAGGTCTCTGAGACTGTACTCAATTCTTTTCATTCTTTTTTCTTTATTCTGCTCTGCAGTAGTTATTTCCACTATTTTATCTTCCACGTCACTTATCCTTTCTTCTTCCTCAGTTATTCTGCTATTGATCCCATCTAGAGTATTTTTAATTTCATTTATAGTGTTGTTCATCATTCCTTGTTTGCTCTTTAGTTCTTCTATGTCCTTGTTAAATGTTTCTTGCATTTTGTCTATTCTATTTCCAAGATTTTGTATCATCTTTACTATCATTATTCTGATTTTTTTTTTTCAGGTAGACTGCCTATTTCCTCTTCATTTGTTAAGTCTGGTGGGTTTTTATCTTGCTTCTTCATCTGCTGTGTGTTTTTCTGTCTTCTCATTTTGCTTATCTTACTGTTTTTGGAGACTCCTTTTTGCAGTCTGCAGGTTCATATTTCCTGTTATTTTTGGAGTCTGCCCCCAGTGGCTAAGGTTGGTTCAGTGGGTTGTGTAGGCTTCCTGGTGGAGGGGACTGGTGCCTATGTTCCAGTGGATGAGACTGGTTATTGTCTTTCTGGTGGGCAGGTCCATGTCTGGTGGTGTGCTTTGGGGTGTCTGTGGACTTATTATGATTTTAGGCAGCCTCTCTGCTAATGGGTGGGTTTGTGTTCCTGTCTTGCTAGTGTTTGTCATAGGGTGTCCAGCACTGTAGCATGCTGGTCATTGAGTGAAGCTGGGTGTTGGTGTTGAGATGGAGATCTCTGGGAGATTTTTGCCATTTGATATTATGTGGATCTGGGAGGTCTGTTGTGGACCATTGTCCGGAAGTTGGTTCTCCCACCTCAGAGGCACAGCACTGACTCCTGGCTGCAGCACCAAGAGACTTTCATCCACACGGCTCAGAATAAAAGGGAGAAATATTAGAAAGAAAGAATTAGTAGAAGTAGAAAGAAAGAAAGACAGAAAGAAAGAATGAAGGAAAGAAAGAAATGATGGAGGGAGGGAGGGAGGGAGGAAGGAAGAAAGGAAGGAGGGAAGGAAGAAAAAAAGAAAGAAGATAAAGTAAATTAAAATAAAGTAAGATAAAATATAATAAAGTTATTATAATAAAAATTAATTATTAAGAAAAATAATTTTAAAAAAAAATGGATGGGTAAAACCCTAGGAAAAATGGTGGAAGCAAAGCTATACAGACAAAATCTCATACAGAAGCATACACACAGACACTCACAAAAAGAGGAAAAGGGGAAAAAGTCATAAATCTTGCTCTCAAAGTCCACCCTCCTCAATTTGGAATGATTCGTTGTCTTTAGGAGGGAAGGGAGGAAAGAAAGAAAGAAGATAAAGTAAAATAAAATAAAGTAAGATAAAATAAAATAAAGTTATTAAAATAAAAAATAACTATTAAGGAAAGAAAAAGGATAGAACCCTAGGACAAATGTTGGAAGCAAAGCTATACAGACAAAATCTCACACAGAAGCATACACATACACACTCACAAAAAGAGGAAAAGGGGAAAAATTCATAAAGCTTGCTCTCAAAGTCCACCTCCTCAATTTGGGATGAATCGTTGTCTATTCATGTATTCCACAGATGCAGCGTACATCAAGTTGATTGTGGAGATTTAATCCACTGCTTCTGAGGCTGCTGGGAGAGATTTCCCTTTCTCTTCCTTGTTCTCACAGCTCCCGGGGCTCAGCTTTGGATTTGGCCCCGCCTCTGCATGTAGGTTGCCGGAGGGCATCTGTTCTTCGCTCAGACAGGATGGGGTTAAAGGAGCAGCTGCTTCGGGGACTCTGGCTCACTCAGGCCGGAGGGAGAGAGGGTACGGAGTGCAGGGCAAGCCTTCGGCGGCAGAAGCCAGCATGACGTTGCCCCAGCCTGAGGTGCGCTGTGCGTTCTCCCAGGGAAGTTGTCCCTGGATCCTGGGACCGTGGCAGTGGTGGGCTGCACAGGCTCCCCAGAAGGGGTGTGTGGATAGTGACCTGTGCTTGTACACAGGCTTCTTGGTGGCGGCAGCAGCAGCCTCTGTGTCTCATGCCCGTCTCTGGGGTCCGCACTTTTAGCCGCGGCTCACACCCGTCTCTCGAGCTCCTTTAAGCGGCGCTCTTAATCCCCTCTCCTCGTGCACCAGGAAACAAAGAGGGAAGAAAAAGTCTCTTGCCTCTTCGGCAGGTCCAGACTTTTTCCCAGACTCCCTCCTGGCTAGCCATGGTACACTAACCCCCTGCAGGCTGTGTTTACGCCGACAACCCCAGTCCTCTCCCTATGCTCTGACCGAAGCCCAAGCCTCAGTTCCCAGACCCTCCCGCCCCGGCCAGTGAGCAGACAAGCCTCTCGGGCTGGTAAGTGCTGGTCGGCACCGATCCTCTGTGCGAGAATCTCTCCACTTTGCCCTCCGCACCCCTGTTGCTGTGCTCTCCTCCGCGGCTCCGAAGCTCCCCTCTCCGCCACCATCAGTCTCCGCCCGTGAAGGGGATTCTTAGTGTGTGGAAACCTTTCCTCCTTCACAGCTCCCTCCCACTGGTGCAAGTCCTGTCCCTGTCCTTTTGTCTCTGTTTATTCTTTTCTCTTTTGCCCTACATAGGTACCTGGAGCGTTTCTTGCCTTTTGGGAGGTCTGAGGTCTTCTGCCAGCGTTCAGTAGGTGTTCTGTAGGAGTTGTTCCACGTGTAGATGTATTTCTGGTGTATCTGTGGGGAGGAAGGTGATCTCCACGTCTTACTCTTCCACCATTTTCCCCTCGTCCCCTTCAGGGTTACTTCTGAAATAGCTTTTTATGTGAAAGATCTTGAAGGTTGGAGCCCAAGACTGAGGAAATATCAGAAACTGTGGAAAATGTAGCTCCTCGTGTATTGTACTCTTTTTGGTACTGAGAGCTGTCTGCAATCTTGGATCTACCTCTGAGAATGGATGAGGTCACCTAGCTATATTTCTGCAAGCACCTGATTGATCCCAGAAATGTTTTTACTATGAATTCTTATAAACAAAAATCTTCTATTTGGCAAAGTGACCTTGAATCAAGGCAGACTTTTTATAACAGTTCATCAACCATGGGTTAAAAAATACAGAAAAAAGCCTCAAAATGTGAATATATTCCTAGTTTGGCAGTATGGCAAAGTAGATACTCTGACTGACCCTTCTGATTAAAATGTAGTGTTAAATAGTTTAGAAATAGTAGCTTTTTGAAAGTCACTAAGCATATCACTGATCTCAGGAAAGAGAGAAATGTGTCAATCACATTATATATATAGATAAAACAAAATTTGAGTGGTGAATTTAAGTGCTCTGTCATTAACAGTGATAATAGGAAACACTATCCCTCCATGAAGAAAGTCAAATTCAGGCTCCCCTGGTGGCGCAGTGGTTAAGAGTCCACCTGCCAATGCAGGGGACACAGGTTCGTGCCCCGGGCTGGGAAGATCCCACATGCCGCGGAGCAGCTAGGCCCGTGAACCATGGCTGCTGAGCCTGTGTGTCTGGAGCCTGTGCTCCACAACAGGAGAGGCCACAACAGTGAGAGGCCCGTGTACTGCAAAAAAAAAAAAAAAGTCAACTTCAATTCCCTCTTCAAAGAATTTCCACAGATATAGTTCTCTGAAAAATGACTGCCTAATACTAAAAACAAAACAAAATAAAACAAAGGGAAAAAAATCACACAGGAAAATGAAGTACTATGGGTTAAGAACCAGTAGAAACAGAAGATGAGAAAAACAGATCTGGAGTTGTCAAATATCAAAATTATTTGACACAGAATCAAAATGACAATGCTTAAAATAATTAAAGAAATAAAAGAGAAGCTTCACTACCATGTGTAAAATATATATCTAGTGGGAACCTGCTGTATAGCACAGAGAGCTCAGCTTGGTGTGCTGTGATGACCTAGATGGGTGGATGGGGCAGGTGGGGGAGTGGGAGGAGGGGTCCAAGAGGAAGGGGATATATGTATAAATATAGCTGATTCACTTTGTTGTACAGCAGAAACTAACACAACATTGTAAAGCAATTATGCCCCAATTAAAAAAAAAAAAAAAAAACAAGGCTGGAACAACTAGGTTTGAAAATGAACCGGAGAATTTCTAAGCAATCAACAGAATACCAAAAGAAACAAACAAAAACCAAAAATCAAGCAAACCAAAACAAAAAAACTCTCAGTGGATGAGTTTAAAAGCAGATTAGATACAGCTGAAGAAAGTTCCTGTAAATAAGTCCAGAGAATTAAAACTGGGGAAATATGAATAAAAGAATGTAGGAGACTTTATACATTCAGTTGGAATTATCTCCACATGAATATAATAGAGGGAATGCACAAAAAATTATTTTTTTCTGGAATTATTAAAAGACACTAATCAGTTCTCAGACACAGTAATCCTAAAGAATTCTACAAAAGAGAAATCATAGGAATCCAAAAGTATCTCTTTTTTTTACATTAAGTACATTAAAGTCTTTTTTATTTTTTAAATAATTCCATTTTAATTTATTTTTTGTGTTTCACATCATTTGTATTTAATTCCATAATATATCTGTGATTTATATAATGGTACATATATACATATTTGAGGTATAGTTGATTTACAATATTATATTAGTTTCAGGTGTATGACATGGTGATTCAAAATTTTTATAGCTTATACTCAATTTATAGTTATTATAAGATATTGGCTATATCCCCTGTGCTGTGAAATATATCCTTATATCTTATTTATTTTATACATAGTAATTTGTACTTCTTAATCCCCTACCCCTATCTTGCCCCTCCTTTCTTCCTTCTCCCCACTGGTAACCAGTAGTTTGTTTTCTATATCTGTGAGTCTGTTTCTTTTTTGTTATATTCATTAGTTTGTTTTATTTTTTTAGATTCCACATATAAGTGATAACATACAGTATTTGTCTTTGTCTGACTCATATCACTAAGTATAATATCCTCCAGGTCCATCCATGTTGTAGCAAATGGCAAAATTTCATTCATTTTTATGTCTGAGTAGTATCCTGTAGTGTATATATATATATATATATGTCACATCTTCTTTATCCATTCATCTGTTGATGGACACTTAGAATGCTTCCATATCTTGGCAATTGTAAGTAACGCTGCCATGAACATTGGGATGCACGTATCTTTTCAAATAAGGGTTTTTGTTTTCTTCAACTATATACCCAGGAGTGGAATTGCTGGATCATGTGTTAGTTCTATTTTTAGTTTTTTGAGGACACTCCAAACTGTTTTGCACAGTAACTACACAAATTCACATTTCCATTAACACTATACAAGAGTTCCCTTTTCTCCACATACTCTCCAACATTTGTTATTGTGGTCTTTTTGATGATAGCCATTCTGACAGGTGTGAAGTAATATCTCATTGCAGTTGTAACTTGCATTTTTCTCATGACTAGGGATGTTGGGCATCTTTTTACGTGCCTGTTGGTCATCTGTATATCTTCTTTGGAAAAATATCTGTTCAGGTCTTCTGCACATTTTTTAATTAGGTTGCTTATTTTTTTGACATTTAGTTGTATGAGCTGTTTATATATTTTGTTTATATATTTTATATATTAACTGCTTATCAATCATATTACTTGTAAATATTTTCTCCCATTCAGTAGGTTGTCTTTTCATTTTGTCCATGGTTTCCTTTGCTGTGCAAAAGTTTTTAACAAAACTAAACATATCTTAATGAGACTGCAGTACTTGAGAGAAAAAGAGAACTTGATAAATGACGGAGGTGGCATTCATCAATGGGGAAATAATGGGCTATTCAATAAATGTTTGGGGGCCAATTGGTTATCCATGTAAAAAAAATATATAACTGCACTTCATGTGTCTGCACATAAGTCAGTTACATGTGGGTAAATATTATAGGCTACAGAATATAATTATAAATTTATAATTAGGAATTTTAAAAAACAACTCAGTGTTCTTTATTGATTTTTTTTAAATATAATTCACATACAATATGTTAGTTTCAGGTGTACTACATAATGATTTGACATTTGCATGCAATATGATATAATTAGAAATTTGACTTAGAGTAGGGAAGAATTTTTTGGAGACTAAGCAGGTCAAAAACTTTAAAGGAAAAATCATAAAGGAAACCATAAAGGAAAATGTGGATAAATTTTACTACATTAAAATTAAAACTTTTCTGTTGTCAAAGAACACCTAAAGAGAATAAAAAGTCAACCACAAACTAGGAGAATATTTTGCAATACATATAACCAATAAAACTATCAGTGGTTAACCTCATCAGTATTCAGATTAGATATATTAATAACACTATGATAAAGTTTTCCCACCTACTAGTTTGGCACAACTTTGAAAGTCTGACAGTGACACTGTTGCTGAGGAGTTAGAGTAGCAAGAAATCTCACACAGAGTTGGTGGGAGTATAAATGGTACAATTTACTTGGCATTAACTAGTAAAATTTAACTTGTGCCTTTCTTACAACCCGGTAAGCCCTCTCCTAAATGTTTGCTCCAGGGAAGTAGTTGTGCATGTGTAGCAGAAGTCACGCACAAGATTATTCACAGAAATACTTTCATAATAGCCTCAAACTGGAGATAACTTAAATATCCATTTAATAATAGAATGTATAAACTGTGATACATTTATACCTCAGTATACCATACAGCTGGGAAAATGAATTACTTCAGGAACTGAACATCAAATGGATGGATGTCAAAAACAATATAGTACAAAAGAAGCAAGTCATGGAGCAATTCTATAGAATTATTCCATTTAATTAAATTTCAAAACTAGAAAAATTGAAAAAATAATGCTATTTTGAAATACCTACCTTGAAGGAGAAAGTGGAAAGTCAGGAATGATTAATACAAAATTCAAGATGTTGCTTTCTGTAAGAGAAAGTAAAGCAATGATGGGATGAAGGAGCATGCAATAGGGAAGGTGGACATAGGGATTATAGTGAAAAATTATTAATTTTATTACTATTATTTAATGTGCACATATATGTTTACATTTGAAAATTTAAAAACATGGAGAGTTTTCAAGCCACTCCCACCGGTGGTGAAAACAGGAAAGCAAGGAAAAATAAAAATTTTTTAAAATCTAAGTTTAAGTTCCCTAGGACATAATTATTGAATTACTCAAGTGTGTGAATGATACTCCTACAACTGCCAGGAAAAACAAACAAAAGGAATGCTGTCTCAAGTCTGAAGCAAACTGCAAAAATACACATTCCAGATGGAATTCATATCACTTCTTAAATTTTCAAGGCTACCAGCTGAGCAGACTTATCATTTGGGATTGTTTTTCTATGTTGGATTTTCTTTTATAGGAGATATAATGTTTATATTGATTCAGCATTGTCAAAGCGAACTTAAATTACCATAGAACCAAACCAGGGAATTGTTTTTTTACAATGTGCTCATCCATATTTTCATTTGTGGAATATAACATTGGCTCTGGCTTATTAATTACTTTTATCATATCAGAAGAGGAAATATCAATAAAGATTTAATAAGAATGCAGAAAGAGAATTCAAAATAATAAAATCACCTTAATAATTTTAGCTTCATTACTAATTTATATTATTTGCAAAGTTTGGAATTTTTTTTTTTTTGGCATCTTAATTTGGTTTTCAATTGGCTTCTAACTTGTTACCATGGGAATGTTTCTAAACTTATTGAAAGAATCTTTCATTAAACATGCTTGGTTGTTACAGTAGAGCTGATATGTGATCAGTTGATTGTTTACTTCAAACTAAGTTTTTAGGCTTTTTAATATTTAACTTATTTGACTTGCAATAATTTCTGAAAACAAAGGAAAACTCCCCCAAACCTCTCAAATTTTGAAAAATAAATTACTAATTTTATATGGTTTTTTAAACCTATGAGGCACCTGTCATGATGGGAAACAGGAACCTGAATTATCAATTATAATTCCTTGCAAATGGTCGATAATGTCCTTGAATCATTAACTGTAAAACTGACTAGGTTAAACTTTTTAATTTTAAAAATTACTAGAGTACTTCACTGGTGGAACAAAGGTTAAGAATCCACCTGCCAGGACTTACCTGGTGGCACAGTGGTTGGGAATCTGCCTGCCAATGCAGGGGACATGGGTTCGAGCCCTGGTCTGGGAAGATTCCACATGCCATGGAGCAACTAAGCCCGTGCGCCACAACTACTGAGCCTGCGCTCTAGAGCCCATGAGCCACAACTACTGAGCCCACGTGCCACAGCTACTGAAGCCCACACATCTAGAGCCTGCGCTCCACAATAAGAGAAGCCACCGCAATGAGAAGCCTGTGCACCGCAGTGAAGAGTAGCCCCGGCTCTCCGCAACTAGAGAAAGCCTGTGTGCAACCACGAAGACCCAAAGCAGCCAAAAATGAATAAATAAAAAATAAATTTAGGGCTTCCCTGGTGGCACAGTGGTTGAGAGTCTGCCTGCCGATGCGGGGGATGCAGGTTTGTGCCCCAATCCAGAAGGATCCCACGTGCCGCAGAGCGGCTGGGCCCGTGAGCCATGGCCGCTGAGCCTGCACGTCCGGAGCCTGTTCTCCGCAACGGGAGAGGCCACAACAGTGAGAGGCCCGCATAATGCAAAAAAATAAAAAATAATAAAAAAATAAAGTAAATTTATTAAAAAAGAATCTGCCTGCCAATGCAGGGGACATGGGTTTGATCGCTGGTCCAGGAAGATCCCACATGCCACAGAGCAAATAAGACCATGTGCCACAACTACTGAGCCTGTGCTCTAGAGCCTGTGAGCCACAACTACTAAGCCCACGTGCCACAGCTACTGATGCCTGTGCTTCTAGAGCCTGTGCTCCACAACAAGAGAAGCCACCACAATGAGAAGCCTGCACACTGCAACAAATAGTAGCCCCCGCTCGCCGCAACTAGAGAAAGCCTGCGCTCAACAACAAAGACCCAACACAGCCAAAATAAATAAATAAATAAACAAACAAATAAATAAAATAAATAATAAATAAAATAAGTAAAAATTACCAGAGAATATAGCATTTTACTTATTCAGTTTAAAATACTCAAGCAAATTGTTTTTCTATAAGTACTCTAATGAAACTCAGAGGCTAGTTCTAGACTGGTTCTACCCAAAAAGTTCTATCTAACTAGCTCGATCTAAAAAGCATACAGAAATATGGTCTATTTATACAATAAATTTTGAAAAATCAGCCCAAAGAGGCTTCAGTTAAGACTGTTTTTAAAAATAGTGACTAGATTTTAAATATCTTATCAATACAATGTTGATCTTACTGGCTGAGTATATGGAAATGCCAGCAAGATGCCTATTTTTTCCCCACCCCATAGGATACCTGATTTTCATATACCTTAAACAATTGACAATTCAAGAAAAGTAATATCAGATATATATTATCTCCTTTTTGCTTGAGGTACTTACTTATACTGTGATTTCACTAGAAAATTGTATAATTTTCTCCTGTTCTTTAATTTTGTGAACCTAATCTTACCGAAGTATTTTGAATAGAGTTTTTAGTGTTGAAAGTCTTAACTTTTACTAATAGTTTAAATACTCTTTGAGTAAAATAACAAAATGTTTATTACTGCCTGTGCTTTATGCTTTAAAAAGTAGTGTTGCTAGGAAAAGAGAAGCTGGGTTGAGGACTGACTAGAAAATGCGATTAAACATATATTAGAAAGACAAGTAGCATTTTCATGATTTAAGGGTTTTGAAGAAGTTTGAGTTAATGTGTCCAAATATCTAAGTTTTACTTTTGGACCTCAGTTTTAAAAAAATATTTGTTGAGTATCATTAATAGGCATACAAATTCAAATTCTTTTTATTTGTTCAAAGAGTGCATTTTATATAAAGAGGCAATTATAGAGTGATTGTAAAATAGAGTTAAAAACAATGTGTAATCATGTTTTAATACTAATGTGGTTAACAATCTCAATTGCAAATCAGGGAAATGCTATGAATTTCTTCTAACTGCCTATACCAAAGGCAGGAATATTAATTTACAATTTATGTGTACTGTAATACATTAAATTCTAGCTTCTCAAGCTTCAATTTAGCCTTCTAATGAGCTTATAGGATTTTTTGAGATGATGAAATAATTATTCTGCAATTAATTTTTAAATAGTTGTTATTTACAAAGAAAACCTGATATTGTTATTTTAATATTTGGAGGGATTTGCTCTTTGCAAATATTGCAATAGTTAACCCCATGAGATTACAGCCCAAGATTGTATTTAGAAAAAACAAAATCTAATCATTTGATAACCTGATTAATTCTCTATGATTCTTTGATAGTTGTTTGTTTATACAATTATAATTAGTACTTTTCATCTTGAAGTGTGTATACTCATTTGAAATGTTCTACCTCTAGAATTTATATCTAAGGAGAAAACCTATGGGGTCAGAAAGAACTACGTAGGCATTTTATGAACTCACAATTAAGATACTGAACTCAGTTACCCTCATTTCTCATGTTTATCAAATAGACACATTTGAATTTACTTTTCATATCCTAGATAATGCATATAGTGGCAGTTTTAGTAAACCATTGTTTTATTGTAGCAATAATACACAAAAATACTTCATAATACTACTGGTAAAATTTATGGCCAACTATGCTTTTAATAGATCTATACTGTATAGTGAATTTATTCGGTACTAGAAATGTGTTTGTGTTTTTAAAAAAGAATGTGTTTAGATTATTTTTTCACTAAGAGTTTACCAGTAGATAGGATTATAACAGATTCTCTTCTGTAGTTTGCCTCTGTTTAATTATCAGAGCTTGAGTCTTATATACTCTCTTCAGATCTATCTTCTAACTCACTAATACCTCAGCTGGTTATGAAAATCATTTGTTAAACCCATCCACTTAATACTTAATGTTGATTATAGCAGTTTATAGCTGTTTTTAAATATAAATTTATTTATTTATTTATTTTTAGCTGTGTTGGGTCTTCGTTGCTGCACGTGGGCTTTCTCTAGTTGCAGTGAGTGAGGACTACTCTTTGTTGCGGTGCACAGGCTTCTCATTGCGGTGGTGTCTCTTGTTGTGGAGCACAGGCTCTAGGCACATGGGCTTCAGTAGTTGTGGCTCATGGGCTCTAGAGCACAGGCTCAGTAGTTGTGGCACATGGGCTCCGTTGCTCCACAGCATGTGGGATATTCCCAGACTAGGGCTCAAACCCATGTCCTCTGCATTGGCAGACAGATTCCTAACCACTGTGCCACCAGGGAAGTCCTATACCTATTATTAAAATTTCCATTTATCTGACAAAATTTTTATATTGCTTTTATTTATATCCTTGAATATATCAACCATAATTAATTTAAACTCTTTGCTTGATAAATTCATTCTCTAGAGCTTCTGTGGTCTATTACACTGTCTGTTCTTTCAGTTAATATTTAGTCATGTTACTTGTCTCCTGTGTGTCTATTTATTATTATTTTTTGTTTGGGTTCTGGAGATTGTATATAAAAAATTATAGAAATAACTTTAGACCTAGAATGATGTTACCCTCCTGTAGGGAAATTTTATGTGTGCTTCTGGGAATGATTGATAGGAGCTCTAGCAATCAGGAATCAGATGATTTAACACTGAGTTTAAGTCTTTCTGAGGGCCAATTTACTTCTGATTCACCTGATGTTTTTGGAATTACTTATACCTGTGGTGTTGCTGGTTACAGTCTCGTCTCAAAGTATAGAGGTTTTTATTGAGGCCTTCCCCTTGGCAATCCTTGGACTCCAATTTTTGTCCCTGTTGTCAAAAGCACTGCTCAGTTTCTCAACCTCTCAGTCACTTCTGAGATCGGAAGATGCCATAATGGAAAAGCACTCTCAAATTTAGTGCTCACCTCACCTCAGGTTCATCTCCCCCAATCTTTTTTTTATTGTCTTGTGAGCTACAGAGGGCTTTGTTCAAATTATACAGTATGCTCTTACTAAAACCAAGCAGAGCCCTATGTAACAAAGCAGGACCCTATGAGGCCTTCTGGGGACAGACCCCTCCCCCATATCCTCTGCTTTAACTCCTCTCTGAAGTACCTAGATAACAATATCTATGCACATCTTCTGAGTTGTTTTACAGATGATAAAATCCCCACTAGATGGAAGACATTAACTATTTGGTGACCAGGAGTGCATAGCCCCCAGGCTTACTGAAGCTTAAGGATTGATAATTTAAACCCTGTAGAACTGCCCTGTTACCTCACAATCAATCAGAGAATTGTGTGTGAGCTGATCACATACCCTGTGACTCCTCTCCCTCACATGCCCTTTAAAAGTGTTTCCCTGAAACCCATCTGCGAGTAGGTGTTGTGAGAACTAACTGCCCTGGACTACTTGCTTGGTACCCTGTGATAAAGCTGCACTTTCCTTCGCCACAACACGGTGTCAGTAGATTGACTTTACTGCATGCAGGCAAGGGGACCCAAGTTTGGTTTGGCAACACCAGCAGGACCTTCCCAGGGACAGATGCCCCCACACACCCCCTGCCTCTTGTTTATAGAAAAGCTTTAGTATCCTAGGCTTTCCCTGAATTCTAAAGAGCAAATTTAGTCAGAGAAGTGAAAAAATGCAGAAACAAAGGAAAACAATCAGGCAAGACAAAATAATAATAGTTTAGCCATCAAATAAAGTCAAGGACCTTTAGTTCCTCCTCAAGGGCTATTGATAATATCTTGAGACACATTCTTGAGTTGTTTTGCAGATACTAAAACCCCCACCTGATGGAAGAAGTTAAGTGCACGCTGACCACCTGTACTTAGACCCCAGACCTGTTGGAGCCAGAAAACTGATAATTGAGATTCCTGAAATATCACCCTATTACCTCAACGTCAACCAGTCAGAGAATTGTGCACAAGTTGATCACATACCCCAGGACCCTCAGGTTTTTAAAAAACCCTCAGGGTTTTAAAACCCTGCCCCAGAAGTCATTGAAGAGTTTGTGTCTTTTGAGCATTAGCTGCATGCTCTCCTTGCTTGGCACCTTACAATAAAAGCGGTACTTTCCTTCACCACACCTAGTGTCAGTAGATTGGCTTTGCTGCACATTGGGCAAATGGACCCAAGTTTGGTTTGGTAACATTACTAGAAATGCAATTTCAAAGTGATGTATATTTTTTACGAGTTTTATCTTACTGAGTAGATTCATTCTCACTAATCTACATTTATGCCTATTTTCAACCCAAGTCACAGATGAAATTATCTTTAAACAGAAAAGAGAAAACATCTTAACTGCATTGAAACTAGCTACTGCAGAATATTGATCGATAACATCAATTGAAGCACTTAACCATATGCCAGGCAGTCACTGTACCAAGTGCTTTCCATGTAATAACTTTTAAATTTCACAATAATTCTATGAAGGAAATATTGCTATTATTTTCATTTTAACAAGTGAAGAAAAGAAGAATTAAAAACAAACCTGAGAGTTCCTAATAAGTACACTCTATATAGACTTATTAAATAAATACAGGTTAAATCTCATATTGTGAAATTTTCCCTATTGCTTTGAATATTCCATTATTTAGTAAGTTAGACTTTTCATGGCTTTAGTCTTCAGGAAAATTTAAATTTATATTAGGTGTCCTCTTTAAGAGAATGGAAGTAAGTAATCTATTTTTAAAATATTCCATTCAAAATGATTAATTTATTAAATTAGAAAGACAGAGAGATATATTCAATTATGTGTGTGTTGGAAGGGAATGGATGTTATTCCATTGTTACTTTGAAAATTGCAATCACCAGCTAGACTGAGTGGGAGCATATATTAGCCATCTTACCCCATTGTTTTTTCTCCCTTTATTTTCCTCTGTTTATTGTTTATTGTGGATTGTAATGTAGAAGGTACATATTTTAAAATGTCATATTTACATTTTGTCATAGGATAGTCTTTGAATTTAAAGATTGTGTCTTATATTCTAATTAATTATTTTTAGGTATTGAACAATATATACTTTAATAGGCAGAGCACCCTTAATGCCTTTCCACCACTCTCTAAGATATAGGTATAATGATTTAATACACAATGTTATATATGCAATGTGTATGTCAGTGAATTTCATTGCTAATTTATTTTATCTGTATCATGACTGTTTCCAATATAATATAGTCAGTTATGTTACCACTTATATAATATGTAAGTCTAAATTTAGACTTTTAATCATATTTTTAGTCTATGAAAAAATAGTTTATCAGACACACATTTCTAAAAGCGCTGGTCTTGCTGAAGAGTTTTTTATGATATTTGCCAAACAGATTTTCCAAGCAGATCTTTTGTAACAGTATTTGCATATTTTTGCTACATGAAAAAAAAAAGTAATAATAAGACTGTGAAGGAAAAACAGACCAAGCAATGGGGAAAAAAAGATAAATTGATTTGCAAGAAACTGTGCATGTAAAATACAAAATTGCTCAGTTTGATTTTATGCAGCAGTCCTCTCACTTCCACATTTTCAGAAGAGAAATGCATTCTTTAGTGGGGACATGTTTAAATATTTTATAAAGTTATTTCATTAAATAATATCACCATGGTGTAAATACTCCTAAAGAAGTTATAATCTATTTCATTTATTTTAGTCTGTCTCCAGGAGGGTCCTTCCCAGGAATACTGGTGCAACATCCTAAGAAGAGGTTAAAAAATTATATTAGTAAAGACATTAATTTTTGTTTGACTTTTGTGTGATGTCAGCTGAAAAAGAAATGCACAACCTAAAAGTTGAAAAGTATGTTTTATTTGGTAGATTTTCTGGGGACTCAAGCCTGGGAGGCAGCCTCTTAGATAGCTCTGAGGGAATGCTTTGAAGAGGTAAGGGAGGAGCCAGGATATATAGGAGTTTTGCAACAAAACCAGGTTAGTAGGAACATCAAAAGATCACTGGTTAAAGAAGATCAGACTTCTCAAGTTAACTAACTTAGCACTTTTCTATGTATGGGAAGATGCAAGAGTCTGGGCTTATTGAAGTCATTCCTTTGATATGTATCTTAACTGTCTAGGACCAGTATCAGGTTTTTCTCATCCTGAGTCCCCTCGGGGTGCATTGTTGGGCACCGCTGCAGTAGCTGAGAGCTTGGTGGTGGGTAGCCTGTTTCCGTCCTGATTTCCCTCAGGGCTCCCATGGGGTGGGGACAGGTGGGGTGGGGGGAGGAGTAAGAAGGGCAGCTCTGGCTTGATGGTCACAACATCCTCTGTTTCCTGATATGGCAGGTGGCATTCTTGGTCCACATGAGCTTGTAGAAATGTGAAGCCTCCAAGCAGTTAAGTAGCTCAGGTTTTTATTATCTGAGTTTTATATAAAGAATAAGAATCTTTGTCGCCAATTCTTGCTGCTAAAAAGATATTAAGATGTGATTTCACCAACTGATTTTGAGAGGTAATTTAGCCCATCATCTTTTATCTTTTATAGTGTCTGTGTCTGACATTATTGAACAAGAGAACTTTTATTTTTTACTGCCAGCTTAACTTAAACTCTTTTAAGGCTAAATGCTCATATGCCAACATTAGCAGCCTGAATCTTACAATACCTAAAACGATGTGAAAATAAGATAGAATAATAGGTAAGACAGTAATGTGCTATCTATATGCTAACTACACTGCTAGGTTTTATGTCTTTGGTTTGTTATTCTGTCTCAAAACTTCATATCTAACTCCAAACAAAAGTTTAAAAATTATTTCGAAGTAACTTTCTTAGTTTTCTGAGATTATGAAAAATAAAATGACCACTGAAAACTAGCACACAGTAGATAGTCAGAACCATCTATAATTTATCAACAAACCACAGCCATGTTTTACATTACGTTGTATATTCTTAAAGGCTTTTTTTTCTATACAAACAGAAATAGAATGTACAGACTTGAAAAGTAGATTCTTTTAAAAATTGGGTGAACATTCAGTTAAGTGAAGTTATGAGACACTGTGTACCAAAGATGTACATGCATCCTAAACATGCAGGAGAGACTTGATAAGCCCTAGGAAGAATTTTTCTTTGTTATTACCTCACTCTGTATTTTCTTATTCCTAAAATTAAATATATGAGTCATTGTAAGGCAACTCTTTAATAACCTGAGTTGCAAATGTGGCAGAAACAATTCAGTATCACAAGCACTTTTAAAAATCTGTTAAGCTTTGTGTTGATGTCAAGTCAGGCATATTGTAATTGTCTGGGCCACCACTATAATATTCCTTATTTGGAATGAGGTTTCAGCCTTATCCTAATGGCTAAATTGATTTCTGTACATTTGTAGTGCTTCCTACTTCATCAGAAATTGGCACTTTGTGTGCAAATGTTAGAAGATCAAATTTACATGTGGATCCAATTCTAACAGTCATTCTGCTTTATTATGTACCTTTAATTCAAAGGTTAAACCAATCATTAAAAAATTTAGTAAAACCTCATTAATTCAGACCTCACTCTTCAGGGAAATATGGTAATTTTGACAACAATGTCTGAAATACATGCAAATAATTCCTAGTGGGAGACCTGTTGATGTTGAAGAAACATCAGGTTGATAGAAACATAGGCCCTGACTGTGCGCTGAATGTCCCAGAGGACAAAATGCTTTTTACTTTGGAGGTGGTTTGCTGTTTCAACTCGAATGAAGCCTGATTCTGCACAATCCTGGCTGGCAACTTGCTAGGAGTGACTTTTACTCATTTGTTCAACAAATGATTTTTGAATATTTACTGTTTTCTGGACAAATAATTAAGTACTGGGAATGTAATGGCAAGCAAACAGAATATAGTCCTGACTCTCCCAGAAATTACATTCTATGGAAGCAACACCTATAAATAAATGACTTCATTAGCAGATATAAGTAAATACTTGGATTTCCCTCAAAACTGTCTTAATATTAAAAGATTTTTGTTAGTTTTTGTAAAGATTTGGCAAAGACTTTAAATTCTTCTTAGAATATTCAGGATACTTTGGTTGTATATTCAGACCTACATTATTTTGGTATCTTCATAGATTTTGTATATATCTAAGAAAGTGGAGTTGAAAAATACTGAAAACGAACTATGTGCCAGTGGTTGGCTTGATAGCTTATATATCATCTCATTTAATATGCACAACAATCCCGTGAAGGGCACATGTGCAGATTTTAAAGATCAAGAGGTAAGAAATCTAATAGTTAAAGAACATGTATGAGATCTTGAAAAAATAATATATAGAACACCTTCTATATGTCAGACTTGTGCCTGGTATTTTATACACTTAATATCTTTTAATCCTCCCATCCCCCAAAACCCTGCATAGTAAGTTTCATTAATCTTATTTTACATTTAAATAATATGAGATTCAGAAGTTTACATAATTTGACCAAGATTATGCAGGTAGTCAGTTGCAAAACTAAATTTCAACATAAATATATCTGCTTGAAAAAAAGGCTTTGGTATTTTCTTATACCAAACTGGCCAATAACTCACCAGGATGGCCAGAGTAGAATTCTGTTACCTGAATACTTGATAAGAGTTGCCTTTAACCAAGTGATTACTATGTGCCAGGCATTATGCTAAGCACAATGCTGATATATGCTCAATTATGCTAATGTGTAAAATATAGATCTATATGTAAATATATACACACCCATATGCACACATATATGTGTATAGTTAATCTACTTACATTTATATATGTGTGTTTTAAGCACATTTTCATGTTTGTGAAATACATATGTATTGCATATTATCATGCAAGTCTTACAGCATTATGGACCATGACTCAGATGTTATTATCCTATTTACTAATGAGAAAACCAAGACTCAGAGAGGTTAAGGGACATATTGTCAAATAAGAGTAAATAAGTAAATAAGACTAATTAAGAATAGATTCAGAATTGGAATTCAAATGTTTGACTTCATAGTCCTTACTTCTAACCATTACCCAACACTGCCTCCCACAATGTAATTATAGCATGTGATTTCTAATCTTATGACTAAGCTAATAATTTTAATTTTCCCTGAAAAAGTTATTGCTCTTCTCTCTCCCTTAAGAAAGTAATGGTCAACAGATACATGAAAAGATGCTCAACATCACTAATCATCAGGGAAAGATGCAAATCAATACCACCTCACATCTGAGAGAAAGGCTATCATAAAAAGACAACAAATAAGGAGTGTTAAATTAGAAGTGTGGAGAAAGGGGTACCCTTGTGCACTGTTGGTGGGATTGTAAGTCCATGTAGCCACTATGGAAAACAGTATGGAAGTTCCTCAAAAAATTAAAACTAGAACTACCATATGGTCTAGCAATTTCACTTCTGGGTATTTACCCAAAGCAAACAAAAACACTAATTTGAAAAGATACGTGCATTCCAATGTTCATTGCAGCATTGTTTACAATAGCCAAAATATGGAAGCAACCTGTGTCCTTTGATAGATGAATCAATCAATAGAGAATATGTGTGTATGTGCATACACACAGACACAGACACACACAATGGAACACTACTCAGCCATAAAAAAAAAAATCTTGCCATTTGTGACAACATAGATGGATCTAGAAGGTATTATGCTAAGTGAAATAAGTAAGACAGAGAAAGACAAATACTGTATGATCTCTCTTTTATATGGAATCTAAAAATCTAAATAAACAAAGCAAAATGAAAACAGACTCATAGACACAGAGAACAAATGCGTTGTTGCCAGAGGGAAGAAGGGGGCAAAATAGGTGAAGGGGATTAATGGGTGAAAACCTCCAGTTATAAAATAAATAAGCTATGGAGGTGTAATATACAGCATAGGGAATATGTAATAACTTTTTATGGGGACACATGGTTACTAGACTTATTGTGGTGATCATTTCATAATATATGCAAATATCAAATCATTATGTAGTACACCTGAAACTAACACAATACATCTCAACTGTACATCATTTAAAACAAATATGAAAGAAGATAATGTTAAGATGTAATAGCAGTGCAATGACTTGAAGGCATTCTCATTTGAGGCAAACTGTATTGACCATTAACTGTACATGGAGATGTTGAAATAATGAGGATAACTTTGTCTGCATTTAATATTAGAAACCAAAATTGTTAGTTCTATAAAATTTTAAAATATCTGAAGAAAAAGTTAAGTTGGGAATAATATTGAAATATAAACTTTGGTAATATGAACTTCTTTTTAAGAAACAGATGATATCATCTGCTTTTTGTGGCAATATAATAATCTAAAACTAGGAAAACAGAGATTTAAAACCATAACTAATAATCCAAAAGATATACTGCACTTTAGAACGTATTATTTTCCAGATGCTATAAGTTGATCCTTTTGTATATTAACTTATCCAAACTCTTTTGTATATTTACAATAACCAAAGCAATGATTAGAAGTGAAAATGTAGTAAAATGTTTTGATCACTCAGCCAGCAAGCATTTATTGAATTTTGAATTTCTCACATGTGCAAAACTACATAATTGAGTTGCAGGCTGAACTGCAGGAGTGCCAAACATTAATCTGCTTTTTTTTTTTTTTTGATCTGTTATTGAGTAAAAATACTGAAACATCTGGTCACTTTAATCCATTCAGTCAGAAATTCAATCGGCCACCCAGATTTTCAGACTCCAGAATGCCATTCAGCTTGTTTGCTTTAAATGTTGGTTTCTTTGAAACCTATGTCAAGTAGTCAGTAGCCTGTGTTTAGTTATTTTAATGTGCTTAGCAGGTGTCTTCCCTAAGAAAACGTAGAGATGTGGAAAAGTGAAAACATGAGGCTCATTACTCAGGAGGCTTCAGTCAAGTATTTCCACACACCTATGTTGTTCTCTGCCTCCTATTCTGCTTGCCTTCCTTTCTGAGTTGGTTTCCCCCAACTCTGCCCTTCCCCACCTCCCGCAGGCCTCCTCAGCCTTCTTTTTCTCTCAGTCTCATAAAAGTGCTTGTCATTTTTCCATGGGCTACCTAAGAATTACACAAAATAATATTGGTATGAATTAATGCACATAAAACTGTTGATAATGGTTAATTTAGGAGAAGGGACTTTTTCTGCTTTTAATCTTGAAGTTTGTTTAAATTTTCCAAATATGTGCATGAATTACTTTATGTATTCATTTTTAGGATCAATAGGAATTATGCAGGTGGTGTCATCATGGACTGTTTTTCTTCCTTCTATATAGGTATCTATAATTTTTAAAACTTATGTAGTTTAAAAATGAGGGAAACACAAGCTTTCACCTATGTATTCAATTCATAAGGAATAATCAGCAAACAAAACCTCAAACTGGACAGGATAAATGTATTTATTGCCTAAAAATTGATGGGAGCATCAAACCTTTTTGACACAATTGTGCTGTAAAGCATTTGGCCAGGACAATTAGGATTGGTAGAAACAATGGTCATAAAAGAAAAACTATACTGGCAGAAATTAATATGAGTAAATATCTGATTAATGAATCACAGATCATGACTGTAAAATTTAAATAGGAAAGAATTGATGCCAATTGAAATATTTTCAGAGGAACATAACTGGAAATGTAAAATAATAAAATTAGTTTATCTACATTATGCAGAAAATAGATCAAGGAATTTAGTTTACTTAAATTCTGGCATTTAGTTCAGAAAAATAATATCTTCATGATAATTCTTCAGCATTGGTAAATTTCTGCATTCAAGTCCAAATGTCTCAAACTGTAACTGTTTTATTAGTCAGAGGAATTATTTGATGTTCTAGACATGCATTCACAGTAAACCGAATTAAATTTTACCAAATGATAGAAGAAAGTAGATAATATTGTTTGTTATGTCATTGATATCTACTATATCTTTGTTTGCATGTATATAATTTCATCTCTCTGATCCTTTGCTGTACAAGTCAATATTCTTATATTTGCAATTTTTTTTGCCATGTCATCTACCTGGTATACAAGTAGGTACATTGACTTCTGGTGTTTGTATAAATTTATAGTAGTCGCCATTCCTTTTCTCTTATTTTATTTTCTCATGTTCTTTTTTCCCCAAATTTGCATATTTTGAATCATGTCCTTTTGGAAAATACTGAACGTATCCCATGCTCATATTTCAACTTTACCACTCAAGATAGAAATGAGTAATTTTGCTACCAAAATGCAATGAAATAAAGAGGACCTGCTTCATTATTGCTGTATTGAGAATATATATTATGAGGTTATGATATAGTGTGATGTCTTACTCTATGCAAGACAGCATCCTGTGCTATATTGAAATCACTTTCTACTATTTAGCTATGTTATTATAGCAAGCTATACCCAAACATTATTGTCTATAATTATTTTTCCTTTTTTGTCAATTCTAATTTGTGAAAATGCTCATGATTCAAAAGCCATGCCCAGGGAAGCAAGAGTCATACCATATTTTTTTAAATATACACTCTATCAGAAGTCTAAGCATACTATTATATCAGTCATAAACAATCATGGCAAAGCTTCCCTTTTAAGGTTGGTGCTTCAAGGGTTGTTTATGTCTTCAAATATTTGCTCCAAAATGACTAATCCTTATTTTAAGTTGGAAAAGTTATTAGTGTGTTCAAGTAGATTAGTATTTTGATTTGAAAAATTAAATTAGACAAACATGCTTCTATCCAGTTTTATGACACAATTTGGATGGCCAATTAATGCCAGATTCTAAAGCCAACTGTATTTGTCTTAAGATTCCAGATGTTTCCTGATTTGCTGCTGCTGTCTGGTAAAGCAATACAGCTATGACAATAAATTCATTTTATTGGCTTTATTGAACAGGGGCTAAAATATTCTTTTTTTTTTTCTTATAGTCTAGTTTAGCTAGAACTTACTGGAGATAATTTACAAAAGGATAATTGTATGGGAGCTTAGGAAATTCAATTGTGAATAGCAATTGGTAATTGGAAGATCTTAAGTTAAAAAATTTGGAGGACAACTCTGTTATTCTACATGCCATAAAACAAGTATAAAAATTATGTAACTATGTAATTAGCAATGGAATTTCAACATTTGAAATTTACTAAGGAAGCTAATGAAGCAGTTAAGGCCAACTAGAAAACAAAGAATTTTGAAGTTTTTGGTTTTTCCAGCAACTATTCATTGTGATAGAAGAATATCATTTAGAAAGGGTGCTTTTGAAGTTATTATATAAAACAAGTAGAAAACTTTGCACAAATCTGTGGCAGAAGGTCCAATTATTTTGATCTCTTGAGTGTCGTGTCTTACTAACAGAGTAATTCCATTTTTACTATTTCATTTTACTTCTTTTAAAAACTCTTAATTATTTTCTCCTTGTCCTGAGTCTTCCTTCTGCTAGAGCCTCTCATTATGATTTGGGGGCATCTTATAGAATTTGGTCAAAGTTGACAAGTAGATTTCTTCTTTTAACCTTCAACATTTTCTATGATTATGCTTGATCAGTTGTTAACTTATAAAAGGGAAAACACAAATAAATGGGTACTCTTTTGAATCTCCATGCCTCTTTCATCTCATCTCTAACAACATTTTTTTTAAATAGTAGAGTGTAGTGATGTGTCTTCAGATATGAACAATTTTTCATTATTTTTTGTATTTGCTTCCTCTTCAAATTGTCAAAGAAATTAGAGTAAGATTATTTTTATATTCTTTGCCTCAATACCAAGTTATAAATACTGTTAACTTATCAAGAAGGTATTGTAAGGAAAAATTATGACCATTATAAAAATTGATGCTCGCATAAATGATAGTTCTATGTTGTTAGCATGTTATTACAACCTGCTTCAGAAATTCACACAGTTATGCCTCTGAACTCATCATAGCTTAGAACTGTTCCAACTCTGGGATCTCAACTCCAAATATCCTTCCTTAATCCACAACCTCTTGTTCTTCTGTCATTTCCTATTCTATCATTCCCTCTGATCACTGTGACCTCCAAGTTTACCTATTTTTAAGTTTTCAGTCCATTATTTATTTTTTGACTATGTTTGCCTTCTGTTTTAGTATGCCACCGTAGCAAACTACCACAAACTGGGTGGCTTAAGACAGCAGAAATTTGTCTCACAGTTCTGGAAGCTAGAAATATGAGATCAAGACATTGGAAAGGCCATGAAGTCCCTCAGAAGACACTAGGGAAGGATCTCTTCCAGATCCCTCTCCTAACTTCTGGTAGTTCCTTGACTTGTGGCAGCACAACTCCAGACTTCACATGATATTCTCACTGTGTGCATGTCTATCTCTGCTTCCAAAGTTCTTTTATTAGGATACCCTACTCCAGTATGACCTCATCTTAATTTAATGAATTCCATTTGCAATGACAGCATTTCCAAATAAGGTTACATTCTGGGGTACTGGAGATTAGGATTTCAACATATAAATTTGGGGATGGGGGTGGGGGCAGACACAATCTAATCCATAACACCTTATCTAGCCTGGATCCCATTGTCTCTGTCTTACTCATTGCTCCTAATAGCCCTCTAGTTTTACTCTTCTTTATTTCCATCATACTGGACTACCGACGTAGAAAATTATTGGTCTGGGATTAATGAGCATTACTGGAGAAAATGGCATAATTATAGAAATTAGATATTTATTGAAAGTGCATACCTTTTAAACTCAACTGGTCCCTAAAATCTTCAAGGATGTCATTTCACTATCCCTCGCTGTGACTATTGCAGATATTTTTCACTGTCTTTAAATTTGTCTCTTAACCTTGCTACTTTTATTTTCAATAGACCTTTACTTTCCTAATTAAATGAAATGATAGAAGACATCAATATGAAAGATCTCAACTTTTCTTCAATGCCCCTCTTTGACATGGTTCTTTCTTCAAATGTTTTCTCCTTTGCCTCCTGTTTTCATTATGAGTAGTATTAAAATTTTTTGAAACCTATCATTTTAAAGAACATGAATAAGTTTACTATGTTTAATGGAAAATTTAAATTCCCTTAGGCAAAATTAATTCAAGGTGTAAATGAATGCCTATAATATGCTGACTAAGGGATATAAGCAATATTTCCTCAGGAAGTTAACTCAATCAGTGGCCAAGGCACCATTCTCTTTCCACTTACTTTAAAGTCTCACCATCAGTACTTGTTTTTTCAGTTTTATTGAGATATAATTGGCATATTGTGTAAGTTTAAGGTGTACAACATGTTGATTTGATGTAGTTATAAAGTGCAAAATTATTACCACCATAGTATTAGCTACCACCTCCATCCCATCACATAGATAACATTTCCTCTTTTGTGATAAGAACATTTAAGATCTACAAGTCACCCTTTGTACCCATGGATTCAACCAACCATGGATGAAAAATATTTGAAAAAACAAATCCAGAAAGTTTCAAAAAGCAAAACTTGAATTTGCTGTGCACCAGCAAAAATTAAATAGCATTTGTAATGTATTTATAATTATGTACATAGCATTTACATTGTATTATGTAATGTAAGTAATCTAGAGATGATTTAATGTATATGGGAGGATGTGCAAAGTGTATATGCAGACAGTACACCATTTTAATAAGGGACTTGAGCATCTGTGGATTTTGTATTCAAGGAGGATCCTGGAACCAATCCCCTGAAGATACCGAGGGATGACTGTACTCTCTTAGCAACATTCAACTGGAAAACTGCAACTTATTGTATAATTTTATTCTATAAATAAGCTCATTATGATGGCATTTGGGGAACATAATATTGACTTTATATTTTAAATTAAAAAGAAAGAAGTTTGTTTTTTAAAATAAATCAGAAAATTATTGTGGGTGTCTGCATTAATAACCATAGCTCAGGATCCTGGGTTGTAACATAGTACTATTCATGTCAGTAGCCAGACAGATTGGAAACAATGTCCTGTGTCAAATCCCAGGAAGGGAATCCCTAAGGGAATAGAAAAGTGATTTAATCGAATGACTAGGTGAATGAGACTAACCAAAGAAGGATAAAACCTCAGAAAAAAGTCTTTATAAATTGGGTTTAATTAAAGTGAACATGTCCAGTTCTACTGTACATTCTTTAATGCCTAAGCTGACAAGGTTCTAGAAAGGGGGCAGATTTTTCTTTTTGATATGTGTACGTTTAAATATCTTGAATCTAGAAACTACTTCCAAAACTCGCCATTAAAATTCCCTGAGGCAAGGGAATTTAATCTTTGGAGTTACCAAAGATTGAATAATTAGCCTTTTCTGTCCTTAACTATTTTTAGTATTATCACTGTCAACCTTTTGCAGTGAAAGTATAAAATGTACCAATAGCTAGTCCATTCAAATATTTCACATAGCTACGTTATTGTATCTTTAAGATAGTATCCTTAAAGAGGAAACATTAATTACCATGCAATGGCACATAAACAAAATTAACCAGGCATCATAGTTTAATTTTAAGAAACAGTCATTTGTTCACATTTCAGAGCTAAATTTATCCTTACAAGTTAAATTTTAGCAGAATAACTTATTTTATTTTATAGCTGTTAACTTGATTGACAAGTAGGACGACCCATCAAGTATGTTTCTGTTCTTGTAATTCATGGACACCTTGAAAATATTTCCCAAGAGAAAAGAAAGAAATACATCAAGGGAAAAAAAATGAAACTGCCTTTCTGATTGAGTATTTTTTTTTCAAGATTCAAGTTATTTAATGAATAAACTCGGTTATTGACACATCTAAACTGGGAAAAACCTGACACACGGGACTAGACAGCTTCTAGCAGTTTAGGGTAATCTTTGTTGATCTGTAAACAAAACATCTGTCACCTAAGAAACTGCAATTTTGTTTAGACTTTAATAATAATCAGCTATGAAAGGCATGGATTGAGTATTTTTAAGATAAAATATAGAAATTTTTCTCCATCTGCTGTTCGACTGTAAAATGCCTTCGTTTTGGAGTGATTGGCATAAATCAAATATTTCATTAATATTTAACAACCATTTGTAGTGTTGCATGATTCATTTCATTTCTAGTAGTGTCATTCTGTATTTGTATGCAATTTGAATTGGTACTATATTTTCTAATTGCAGCAAGGTCTTATCTTTCCCATATAAGAATTTAAAATTTTATCTTTTTAATAACATTGAAGTATTCAATATTTTATTATGTTGTTATTACTGGGTCATTTAGCACTAGATGTTTACACGTGGCTATGCTATATTGGATATCATCTGAGTCATGTGAGTGAACGTGGTTTTCATCACCCACTTTCACAGTAAGATTGACATACAGACAGAACTGCATATTTGGGGTCTGTGTTCCATGGGGCATCTTACAATTTCACATCCTTCTGTTATGGTATAAGAAAGACTGGAACTTTACTACCATATTTTTAAAAGTGATATTGAATTAACATACCACAAAATTCACCTTTTTAAAGTGTACAATACAGTGGTTTTTAAGATAATTAATTAGTATATTCAAAGTTGCTTAACTTTCACTACTAATTCCAGAACATTTTTATCACTTAAAAAAAAAAAAAAAACCACTGTACTCATTAACAGTCACTTCCCATTCCCTTCTCTCTCCTAGCCTCTTACAACTATAATATTTCTCTCTCAGTGGATTTGTCTCTTCTGGACATTTCATATAAATGGAATGAATACAGTGTGTGGCCTTTTGTGACTGGCTTCCTTCACGTAGCCTAATGTTTTCATGTTGTAGTATGTACCAGTACTCCATTCATTTTTATGGCTAATAATATTCCATTTTGTTTATTCATTCTATTTATTGACTTCTCACTTTCCTTTTTTTTTTTTTTTTTTGCCTACTATAAATACTGCTGCTATGTACATTCATGTACAAGCTTTTGTGTGAATACATATTTTCAGTTCTCTTGGGTACATACCTAGGAATACAATTGCTGGCTCATATGGTAACTCTATGTTTAACTTTTTGAAGAACTGCTAAATGTTTTCCAAAGCAGCTGCACTGTTTTAACTTCTGACCAGCAATGTTTGAGGCTTCCAATATTTATACATCTTCACCAACACTTATTATTATTGTCTATCTTAAATACCATATTTTTAAGTAAATATTTCATTTATGGTTTGCATGACTTTTTTGCATATGGATTTTGAGGAGTTCCTAACTTTATGTAGCATAAATTTCTTTTAGAGAATTCATTTGACTGGTAGGTATTTTGTCAATCCTTTTGGAATACAATGTCACTTAAAAACAATGTGATGATGTCGTCTATAAATATTTTTGAAGAAAGTCATATTGTGTATTATTTAAGATCAATATCTTGAAGGTTCTATTGAGTTACAGGTGAAATTGATGAGTACATTTCACTACATCACAGATATTGGACTTTTCACACCTGTTGTGTTAAAATGGGCAATCAGTTTTATAATTTCAATGTCCTTATCTCTACTCGTCTGAAGTTATAAAAATGTATTGAAGGAAATACATCATTTGCAAACAAACAGACAAAATAGAAATCTTCAGGCCTCCTTTATGTTTTTCTTAGTCTTACTTACTATTGGCAGTTAGAGGTAAAGTTTCCTAGAATATTCCCATAAAAATTAAGCTACATGATAAATACTTAATGAATACTGTACATGGTCCTTTCAGAAATTTTAGAAATATTTATTGCTAAATATCAGTACAACTGTTAGAAGTATGTATATTAATTGGAAATACAGTTATTCCAAAGGTAAATAGAAGACTCATTGTCAGAAAAGTTAATGAAAGTTGGATAATAGGAACAGATGACTTCTAAGGAATCTCCAAAACTTAATATCTGATAATTCTAAGTCTAAATGTAAATGTTATGGCATGAGTTCCTTGAAAGAAAAGTCTGAGATGAGGTCTTGGGTATAGGTAGTTTATTTCAAAGTGATACCAGGGGTCAGGAGTGAGAATGGAGAGTGAGACAAAGAGGAAAGGACAATGTAAATTTACATTTTCAAGGCCACATCCTGTGAGCAATGTGGACTTGATGCTGCTGGGATTTCTCATAGGAGACATAAAGAATGCCTCTTAAAGTCTCTGTCCAGGAGAAGGCAGGCAAGAATATTTATCCACTTGTTCTGACCTATAAGTGTTGAATATTGCCCTAAGGTCATTAACTCCCTCTCACTAACTCACCCCAGTGGACTCCAACTCCAGGGTAAAAAAGTGAAAACAACAACAACAAAAACATGAATGTGCTTGAGGCAAAAACTTATCAATACAGAGTGAGTCTAAGAGCTTCTAGAACTGTCCACCACAACTATGGCTGAACTCACAGGTGGGCTCAGGAGCTGCAAAGTGGAACAGCCAAAGGATTTGACAGGCATGGGACATGTAACATGATTGATTTCACACACAAATGAAAACTTGACACCCAAATATCACCTAAAACATTAGACTTCAAATATTTTTTCTTATGCACAATAGTAAGAAAAAATTATATCATGATTCTACTGGGCATACAGAGACAAAAATTTATGAAACAATATTTACTCTTGCTGTGTACAAAGCAATCTGATATTTTCTATTCTATACTATGCTGTGTTATTCTGCTTTGTTCTTTTTAATTTAAAAAATGATGTTCATAACTCCCTAAATTAATTTCAAAACCCATGGCTTGGAACCCTGGCTGAAAAGATAAACTAATTTACTGAGAAGTTTAAATATAGCATATTAATATAATTAAAATCACATGACCTGGAGCCATATACAATGAAATTTTTAAAAGTAAAGGTTACAATATCAAGGTCAGTTAAAAGAGAGTAGACGGAATTGTTTAAAAAATTAGAAAATAGGGTTTCTTGGGTTCATGTTCCATGGTTCTGAATTTCATCTGTCAGTGTTTCAGAATCTATAAATGGGTAAAGAACATCTACCTCCCTAAGAGAACAAACAGGGTGGAGACACAGAAGGGCTGAATAATGAGGTGCTGTGTCTCCTCTTTTTCCCTCAGCTTCTTTGTTTCCCTCTGTCCCAATTCATGTATGTATAGTCAGGAGACATAGTGTATACATTCTGTATATGTACATGCATATATACACAGCCAGGTGTGTATTGCTCTATAGAGCTGACTAGTGTTATTATCTCAGGATCCTTTTGCATTTTATGTTTGTTTCAGGTTTATTGTTTTGACAGTTGTCATTTTTAGGTATATTTTCTCCTTTCATAGGAAAAGGGCTTTTAATCTCCTAATAGCAGAGCTCTATTATCATAATTACCTTTTAAAACAGAGAAAGTTGCCTCCAATTTTTATACTCTGAAGTTTTAACATAATAATTTAACCACCCACCTTACCATCAAAATCAAAAAAAAAAATTTTAACTACTTTAATATATTTTATTTCTTCATTTTATTTGGAGGAAATGAGAGTTTAAGAATCTGGGAAATTCTACCAAGCCTCTCTAAGCTTTGGTTGACTCTTCTACCATCAGCTATTGTGTTTAAGGATATCACTGCCACAAGAATCCACAGCACTGCTGTTTTAATTCTAATATTCTAATAAAGGACTATTAGAATATTAACATTCTAATAAAAGGCTACTGTTAAAGTTTAAGGGTAAGTGAACAAGTAAGGGGATGCTGGTGTATGCAACTCTTCCTGGGAACAACCACCCCAACCCTAGCACTTTTGTAAACTTCTCTCATGGGAAAGATAACACATGTGCACACACACACACACACACACACACCACTAAATCTACAGGTCATCTATCAGTATTAAGATCTCACAACATCCCAGTTCTAATTGATTATTTTCCAGTTGCTGGAGGAAAACATCAAAACCAATCAAACAAAAAAACAAACCAAAAAAAACAAAGGTTTGGTAGCAGGGTTGTTATGAAACTCAAGTCCCACTGCTTGCCACTGGAAAATCAACACATGAGAAAGGCAAATGATGAGGAAAGTTGCTTTTAATCAGAATGCCAAAATCTGGGGTGATGGTGGATTCAGTGTCCCCCAAAAACCATCTCTGAAGATTCTGCTTGGCCATGAAAGTTTTTAAAGGGAAAAAGGGAAGTAATCTCCATTAATCACTGAGATAGGGGGTCATAGTTGTCACCACCCCCCATTGCGTGCAGGCTTCTAGATTTATAGTCATCTTTATTTAGATGCTATCTTGTTCACACAGTTTTTTTCATGAGAGTACTGAAGGGGAAACTAGGGAAGAGATCTGGTCATTTGTTATTTACTTATTCTTCATTTCTACTTCTTTGATCTACAGAAAAAAACAAACAGGTTAAGCAAGATATTGTATGATCAGAAGATCTGGAAAGTGTGCTAAGGCCAAAGATCAGTAGAGCATGGGGGTACCGGATTTAAAATTTAGTTAAGTCGACTGAAAAAAAATGCGCAATATGGGAGTTGTGAGTTAAGCTTTATTTGGGGCAAAATGAGGACTACAGCCCAGGAGACAGCATTTCAGATAGTTCTGAGAAACTGCTCCATAGACGTAGGGGGGAAGGTCAGTATATATGTGATTTTGGTAAAGGGGGAGTACATGCAATCAAGCACACATTTTTGCAGAAGGTTGCTGCTAGTCTTGTGGAGGTTACTGCTGTTCACGAAGAGCAGATGTCACCATGAAAGATTTTAGTGCTTTTCTAGATAAGAGGAGATACAAGAATTGGGCTCATAAAGTCTTCTCCTGAAAATATCTAACTATCTGAAGGCCTATTCTGCCAGTTTCCCCAGAGCACAGAGTACCTCATTCCTGATCTCTACCCTGAACTCCTTTCAGGGGATGTTGAAGTTGCCGTTGCAACAGTTCATAATGTAATCCTTGTAGAGGTAAATGGCAAGTGCCAATTTGTAGTTGGCAGTCACAATGTAGCTTTGCTTAAACTGACAAGAAAAGGAGTTTCCTGCTGAGTGTGGTTTCCTGCAAAGAGCTACTTACAGGGGAAAGAAAAACCAAAAAACCACGAAGTCATAGCCTTTCTTTTTGCCATATATTGCTGTATGTCTTCTACAACTGGATTCACAGGTGTTTCTAATAAGCACCTTTAGTGTTAATCCTTTGGTAGTTGGCTTCTCCACATTACAATGGATCTTGTAGGATAGCAGTCTTAAAACTTATCTCATGTGATGTTACATGGGTGTCATATGAAATGAAATTTTGGTGATAAAGTAACTTTGGGAAGTGCCTACTACATGAGGATTTGCAAAGCACTTTTAAGATTCTGAAAAGTCTCAAGGTTAAAAAATTCATTCAATTTTTTAACCCAGTATTTCCCAGTATATTATATCATAAAACTTTTTCTGGTATTTGAAAGACAGTGATTATTTATTTGCACAACTCAGTTTGAAAAGAGGATTCTAACTAGAGTGCCATTTAGTTACTTCCTAGGTGCCCAAACATTCTTTTTGTCTATGATGCTTTCTTTTCCTTCTAAGTTCCCTTGGAAAACTCTCTCATCTCTTCAGACAACAAACCTTCCTTTTCTGGATAATTTTGTAGTAGGGAATAACAAATCTGGCTCCATGTTTGATGTGTTTCTTTTACTTTATCCTTTGTATTCTATTGCTTCTGCTACAAGTTAATCACTGAAAGGATGTTGCCTATAGCTTAAAGTATACATAATGGCCTACCTCCTGGAACCCTGCCCCCCATGCCTCACTGTTAAACTAAAACCTTTGTTTAGTCACAGGAAACATCCTGACCCAGCCCACCTGGCTACAGGAAAGAGGAAATTAACACATCCCCTCCCAGAGTCTGGCTGAAACCAGGAAATGTTTGCAACAAGTTATGACCTTTTTACTTTACCTCCACACCTCTTTGTTCTGTAAAAGAAACTAGCATTCAGAGCCTGGCAAGATGGTTCTCTGGGACATTAGTCTGCCATCTTCTTGGACTCTCTGCTCTCTGAATAAAGTTGTTATCCCTTGTCTCCCAATTCACTGGCCTGCTGTGAGGTAAGAAGTATGATCTTGGACTCAGTAACAATTTCTTTATTCCACCACCAACCTTAATTTCAGTTATGTTAGCTATAACCACAGAATAATGTCTGTTTGTATATGCAAATTTTAAAATGTCACAGTATTGATTCTTGAGTCTTATCTTTTATTTACTTTGACATATCAATGTGTCTATTCAAGTTCCAGAGAGGTGAACTTCCTCTCTTCTTTCTGTTACCGAAATATCGGTTTCCCTGTGCATTGATGCCAAACAGAAATACAGAGACAGATTTTGGAGGAAGAGAGAGATGGGTTTATTTTTCTGCCAGGCAGAAGGGAAGACACAGCAAGCTAGTGCCTCAAGAACTGTGCCCCTCTCCTTCGGGAATAGGAGAAGATTTTATGTCTGGGGTATATGATAAGGATCAAAGTAGTGAAGGTCTTGCTTTCTTCTTCCTGCATTATTTCAAGACAGTCATATTGGCCTGTGACCTCTTTTCTGAAATGCAAATGCTACAAAGGGTGATTTTCTACAAGGGAGGGCAGGATGTAATTCACATAGTGTTAAAAGAGTAATCAGTTAGCTTTGTGAAGTAAAAATCTAGTTACAGATTAGTAACAGTTTAAAAAAAGAAAAAACTAGGCGTGATTAACTCTTTCAGGCCAGGTTATGTTTCTTCTCTAGCCTGTTCACTGTTCCCTTTATTCTCCTTGTTCTCAGGAGAGGGAAAACTTCACTCCTATTTTAGCTGCAAAAATTTCCCACTGCTAGTTCATTCCCTCCATATCAACAGAGGAAGGGAAACGGGAGTCATTCTTGTCTGGCTGAGGACAAAACTTCAGCTTTGCTCCACTTGACAGACACCAGCTGTCCGGCCCAGTGGCCCATCTATCTCCTATTTCATTTCCCACCTCCATCCAGCAGTGTTTGGATAGGTGTTACAGCTGAATAGACTTGGGTACTGGAAGACTGAGGAGTTTCACTTAGAAGGAGAAAATATAGAGATACATTTTGGTTATTACCTTACTTCCCTGATAATAAGCTTCATTCATTCATTAAAACATCATCATTAGTTTTATTAGTAGGAGTGCTAGCCATTTGTTGAGTGTCTACTCCATTCCAAGCATTATGTTAGAGCATATGTCAATGTTAATTATTTTAGTTCTCACAGCAATCTCCAAAAATATGCCTTGCTTTCCTCACTTTATAAATAAAATAGGCTCAGGTAAAGGAAGTGAATTGCCCCAGTCACAGGGTAATATATGGCAAAGCCAGAAATCAAACCTAGGTGATTTTAGCACAAAGCTTTTTTCCCCCACTATGACCTGCTGCTCTCAATACTGATCATCTTTTAGGAGCAAGGTGCTCCCGGATTTCAGTGGCTTTCACTCATGGCTTCTACTTTATCAGTTCTGTGCCTGAACCTTTAGTCAGAGAGAAATTACTTTTATTCATGAATCTTAACACTGTAGCTATAGATGGAAACTCACCATGTGTTTCCATCATTATCTCTCTAACAGATATTGATAATGACTGTCAAAATAATTGAAAATATACAATCTTGAAAACAAAGTCCTAATAAAAATGGTATAAATTGAAGTTACATTAAATAGTAAGCATATTTGCTAGCCCCAAAATATACCCTTATGGCTGTAATCAGTGCAGAACCACGGTAGGATTTAAGGAATGCTTGAAGAATTTATTGGCAAGCGACAGAATGTGTTACCCAGGTGTAAGATGTCACAATGGCCATAAAGGGCCATAGTTGCAAATATAGTTTATTCTGAGAACAGCTGTGTTGCATATTAAGATAGTAATTACATATGGTTAGTAATTATTTATTGGGTATCTATTGTGTACAGATGGGTGAGTAGTTAAGAAGGAAGTATCCATTAGCTTTTGTTGCTATGGAATAAACACTGATTAATGTTCATGCCATATCATAAAAATAATTTTAATATTAAAATCTCAATGCACTGAAATAGTGATATGTAGCAACAAATGGTAATTACAATAAATATTTGATAGGATTTTATTGTTTAAAAATGAGATGCAATTTAATGAGAGATATACTACACAGTGTATTAAAATGGCTAATAAATGTTTTTTAGAAGGTGAAAACAATTATACAAAACACTTCTCACTTCTTTTTAAGAGAGGGAAAGAGCATGTGTGTGTGTGTGTGTGTGTGTGTGTGTGTGCATTTCCCAAGAATTGTTGTGATGTTTAGTAAGAGTCTTTTAAGTACAGGTGTCATTAAATAAAAATACAAGAGCTAAATAATTTTCAATATGAATATTGTATTCTAGTAACTTCTGGTCACACTTACCATGAGCTATTTAAAAGGGGTAAAGCTATGCCAAATAATTCAACCCTTCCTTTCCTTTTTAATATATTCCATTAACTCAGTGAATTTGACTCATTTTTCTCTCTCCTTAATCTAGCAATTTTTTATTCTTTTTCTTAATTATTAACAGTGTTTTATTAGCATTTTAAATAATTTCATGCAAAGCAATTTACACTCAAGAGCTTAAGAAAAATCCAAAATATTTAGTTAGACAACATTTTTGGAAATGTTAAAGTGGAAGCATGATTTAAAATGTAACAATTTAAGGACAAAGAGAAGTCATTCATTATTCACTTTTGACAATATAAGTGCCTATTGAAATATGGTTTTTGATGAAGTATATAATTAGCTGCTTTTCCATGGACATAAAATGAGTTCTGCCCCTATGCCCCACCACATCATTCTGTGATGGCAAGTTACAATTTTCAAATGTTAGGGAAGTCCTAGCCTCTCTTTTCACTTATTCATATGGGTTCTTGGTTTCTCTTCAAACATCTCCTAAAACAAGTTCATTGTATGACATGACAAAGAAATCTTCCTGCTCATTACATTTCATAATCATGTCTTTCAAAAAATCCTAAGAAAATGTAAGATCAAAGGATAAGTATGGGGAAAGTGTACAAGATAAGGTTAAATTGTTCAAGTCAACAGTTCTGATAATTTTTTTTAAAAAAAAAACATTTATTTTCATGAGCACACAGGAACATATTTGTTAAATGGAAATTTCCAAGGGGTCTCACATACTCCTCAACTTCCTGTTTCCAGTATTCTTTTCAATTCTGAGTGATAGCAAACTGTATTTCTTTCACTTAATGCAGTAATGGATGGAAGATAGGTATACTAATAATTTAATAATGATGTATATTGTACATCCATGGTTTTCTTGTTAGTTTATTTTTATTTTTTTTTTTTTTGTGGTACGCGGGCCTCTCACTGCTGTGGCCTCTCCCGTTGCGGAGCAACAGGCTCCGGACGCGCAGGCCCAGCGGCCATGGCTCACGGGCACAGCCACTCCGCGGCACGTGGGATCCTCCTGGACCGGGGCATGAACCCGTGTCCCCTGCATCGGCAGACGGACTCTCAACCACTGCGCCACCATGGAAGCCCTGTTAGTTTATTTCTAACCTAGTTTCTAAATTAGAACATGATTGGGGTGGATTCTTAAACTAGGGACTTACAAACTAGGTAAGCTTTTATTTTCAGAATGGTATGTTAAACTCTGGATTTTTGTATCTGACTCTGCTCACGTTCATAAATTTAATTCATTTTGACAAACGTTTGCTGAATGCCTAAAATAGTGAAGTACACTATTCTAGGAATTAGATTCTCCATTCAATATTCTGGCATATGCTATATTATGTGAAAAACTAAAGATTAAATGTATAATAGTAATGACTATCCCTGACCTCAATGGCTCACAAACTAGTGGGGGAAACAGACATACAAACACATGATTATATGTAAGTGTTGACTGAAAAAAAATGCACAACCTAAAAGCTGAGAATTGTGTTTTACTTGGCAGACTTTCTGAGGACTTCAAGTCCAGGAGGCAGCCTCTGAGAATATTTCTGAGGGACTGCTCCAAAGAGACGAGGGAGGAGCCAAGATATATCAGAGTTTTTGCATCAAAGACCAGGTAGTTGGAACATCAAAAGATAACTGTTAAATATTTTTAAATCTCGTTAAGAAATTTAGCATTTTTCTGTATATGGAAAGATGCAAGGGTCTGGGCTCATTGAAATCGTTCCTTTGATATGCACCTTAGCACCCTAGATGGGGCAGTATCCTGTTCTGTACCATTCTGAGTCCCCTCAGGGTGCATCACTGAGGGTAGCTGCAGTGGCTGAGGACTGGGCAGCTGGCAGCCCATTTGTCTCCACCCTCCGTCTCCATTCCCTCAGTGCTCACTATCAGGGTGGGTGTGGTGGCTTGATACCCACAACATGCTTTGTTTACTGATATGGCAGTCCACATTTTTCATTCATATATGTGAAAAATAAGTATATTGAGAACATATGAAAGATTGAGGGGGACCCAACACAAGTAATCATGAAAAACACCAGCTTATTATTAATACAGAGTAAATGGAGGGTAATGAAGGACAAAAAGTGAGACAGAAACCACATCATGGAATGCTTTGTGGTCAGGTTAAAGAATATGACTTTTTTCAATTGGATTTCAGGTTAAAGAATATGACATTTTTCAATCAGGGAAAAGACCACTCTGGTAGATTTGTGGAATATGAATTTGAAGGGACAAGGTCAGGAACAGAAAGATCAATTTGAAGGTTATTTTGGGGAGTCCTGTAAGAGACAATGCTAGCCTGAACTAAGGGAGCAGTATTAGGGGAGTTGGAGAAGGGTTCAAAAATACATATGAATCTGAATTGACAGAAATTATTATTTGATTAGATGAGGTACACAAAGGGACAAAAGACTGCTTCCAGGATCCTAGCGTGGGTGGGAGCAAGTGAGCAGTGTGATACTGTGACATTAACATGGACCTTTCAAAGATCAAAGGAACATAGTGTACTTTTATTTACTACTTCTTATTATTAAAACCTAAGAAAAACTGTTAGGTTAACAGACAAATAGAAAACAAAACCAAAATTGGATCTTCATGAAAAGAGCACTCTGAAGTTCAGACTAGCTTAAATATCTCTTTACCTATTAAGAATTCATCCATTTGAAATTCTGTGTGCCGTTTTTTTTTTTTCTGCATTTATTGTTTGATTTTGTTGAATGTATTTCAGTAACAATATGAACTGTGATGAAATAACACAAATGACACTCAGTGAAAGACAGTAATTACTAAGTAAGTAATACTAAGTAGATATAGTAGAGTCATTTCTTTTTATCAAATGATAAATCTATTAGTCTGACAGAAGAAAAATGAGCAGCCTTGTTACAATTCAAGTGTCATAATTTTATTCACACTTGTTCACTTAGCGATATGCACTATGTACAAATGAATATTATTCAAATTCATGAAACAATTGTCTAGATTATGAACTAAAAGGATTCAGTGCACTTGATTGTGACATTTTATTTAATGGTAAAATCTATCATGTTTGCAGTAATTGCTTGTGTCTGTAAAATGAGGAGAGGTTACATGCATGTGTTGTCATTATCACCATCGTAAAATTTTTTCTAAATATCTATACGTAGGTGGTGCTAGAAGTACCACTGTTTTGTTAAAAGCACTATATTTCTTTCCTTCAGAGTAATTTGACAATGGTACAAAACTAATCACCTTTAATTTTGGTTCCTCAAATCCTCCTATTTCCAATACTTTCTCTGTTTTTACTAACAAACACCATATCTGAGTCTTTGAAGCTCAATTTCTATAAATATTTTCTATTTTTCTTTTCTTCTCCCACTATAAACAATGCCCTGCCAATCTTTTTAGTGCACTGCCTTTTGATTAATAAAATTGAGTTCTCCCCCATCATGTTCAAGCTCCTGAGCTGCACTGTTCTATATGGTAGCACCAAGCCACATGTTGCGAATGAGCACATTAGATGTACCTATTCCAAACTGAGATGTGCTGTAAATGAAAAATACACACCAGATTTCAAAACGCTTTCTATGAAATAAGGCATATAAAAATCTCAATAGAGAATTTTGCAGAACCAAGATGGTGGAGTAGAAGGACATGCTCTCACTCCCTCTTTTGAGAACACCAGAATCACAGGTAGCTGCTGGACAATCATCGACAGGAAGACACTGGAACTCACCAGAAAAGATACCCCACATCCAAAGACAAAGGAGAAGCCAGAGTGAGATGGTAGGAGGGACATAATCACAGCAAAATCTAATCCCATAACTGCTGGGTGGGAGACTCACAGACTGGAGAACACTTACACCACAGAAGTTCACCCATTGGAGTGAAGGTTCTGAGCCCCACGTCAGGCTTCCCTACCTTGGGGTCCAGCAACAGGAGAAGGAATTCCTAGAGAATCAGACTTTGAAGCCTAGTGGGATTTGATTGCAGGAATTCAACAGGACTGAGGGAAAGAGAGACTCCACTCTTGGAGGGCACACACAAGGTAGTGTGCGCAGTGGGACTGAGGGGATGGAGCAGTGACCCCAGGGGAGACTGAATCAGACCTACCTGCTAGTGTTGGAGGGTCTCCTGCAGAGGCAGGGGGTGGCTGTGGCTCACCGTGGGGACAAGGACACTGGCAGCAGAAGTTCTGGGAAGTACTCTTTGATGTGAGCCCTCCCAGAGTCTGCCATTAGCCCCAACAAAGAGCAAAGGTAGGATCCAGTGTTGGGTTGCCTCAGGCCAAACAACCAACAGGGAGAGAACCCAGCCCCACTCATCAGCAGTCAAGCAGACTAAAGTTTTACTGAGCTCTGCCCAACAGAGCAACAGACAGCTCTACCCACCACCACTCCCTGCCATCAGGAAACCAGCACAAGCCTCTTAGATAGCCTCATCCACCAGAGGGCAGACAGCAGAAGCAAGAAGAACTACAATCCTGCAGCCTGTAGAACAAAAACCAGATTCACAGAAAGATAGGCAAGATGAAAAGGCAGAGGGCTATGTAAAGGAGAAGGAAAAAGATAAAACCCCAGAAAGACAACTAAATGAAGTGGAGATAGGCAACCTTCCAGAAAATGAATTCAGAATAATGATAGTGAAGATGATCTAGGACCTCGGAAAAAGAATGGAGGCAAAGATCGAGAAGATGCAAGAAATGTTTAACAAAGACCTAGAAGAATTAAAGAACAAACAAACAGAGATGAACAATACAATAACTGAAATGAAATCTACACTAGAAAGAATCAATAGCACAATAACTGAGGCAGAAGAACGGATAAGTGACCTAGAAGACAGAATGGTGGAATTCACTGCTGCAGAACAGAATAAAGAAAAAACAATGAAAAGAAATGAAGAAAGCCTAAGAGACCTCTGGGACAACATTAAACGCAACAACATTCACACTATAGGGGTCCCAGAAGGCGAAGAGAGAGAGAAAGGACCAAAGAAAATATTTGCAGAGATTAGAGTTGAAAACTTTCCTAACATGGGTAAGGAAATAGCCACCCAAGTCCAGGAAGTGCAGCGAGTCCCATACAGGATAAACCCAAGGAGAAACACACCGAGACACATAGTAATAAAATTGGCAGAAATTAAAGACAAAGAAAAATTATTGAAAGCAGCAAAGGAAGAACAACAACATACAAGGGAACTCCCATAGGTTAAGAGCTGATTTCTCAGCAGAAACTCTACAAGCCAGAAGAGAGTGGCATGATATAAAGAGATGAAAGGGAAGAAAGGGATGAAAGGGAACCTACAACCAAGATTACTCTACCCAGCAAGGATATCATTCAGATTCGATGGAGAAAGAAAAAGCTTTACAGACAAGCAAAAGTTAAGAGAATTCAGCACCACGAAACCAGGTGTACAAAAAATCCTAAAGGAACTTCTCTAAGTGGAAAACACAAGAGAAGAAAAGGACCTACAAAAACAAACCCAAAATAATTAAGAAAATAGTCATAAGAACATACATATCTATAATTATCTTAAATGTGAATGAATTAAATGCTCCAACCAAAAGACACAGGCTTGCTGAATGGATACAAAAACAAGACCCATATATATGCTGTCTACAAGAGACCCACTTCAGACCTAGGGACACATACAGACTGAAAGTGAGGGGATGGAAAAAGATATTCCATGCAAATGGAAATCAAAAGAAAGCTGGAGTAGCTATACTCATATCAGATAAAATAGACTTTAAAATAAATAATGTTACAAGAGGCAAGGAAGGACACTGCATAATGATCAAGGGAACAATCCAAGAAGAAGATATAACAATTATAAATATATATACACCCAACAGAGGAGCACCTCAATATATAAGGTAACTGCTAACAGCTATAAAAGAGGAAATAGATGGTAACACAATAATAGTGGGGGACTTTAACACCCCACTTACACCAATGGACAGATCATCAAAAATGAAAATAAATAAGGAAACAGAAGCTTTAAATGACACAATAGATCAGATACGTTTAATTGATATTTATAGGACATTCCATCCAAACACAGTAGATTACACTTTCTTCTCAAGTGTACCCGGAACATTCTCCAGGAGAGATTACATCTTGGGTCACAAATCAAGCCTCAGTAAATTTAAGAAAATTGAAATCATATCAACATCTTTTCTATCCTCAATGCTATGAGATTAGAAATGAATTACAGGGGAAAAATGTAAAAAACACAAAAACATGGAGGCTGAACACTACGTTACTAAATAACCAAGAGATCACTGAAGAAATCAAAGAGGAAATCAGAAAATGCCTAGAGACAAATGACAATGAAAACACGACAGTCCAAAACCTATGGGATCCAGCAAAAGCAGTTCTAAGAGGGAAGTTTATAGCTATATAAGCCTACCTCAAGGAACAAGAAAAATCTCAAGTAAACAATCTAACCTTACACCTAAAGGAACTAGAGAAAGAGGAACAAATAAAACAAAAAGTTAGCAGAAGGAAAGAAATCATGAAGATCAGAACATAAATAAATGAAATAGAAACAAAGAAACCAATAGCAAAGATCAATAAAACTAAAAGCTGGTTCTTTGAGAAGATAAACAAAATTGATAAACCATTAGCCAGACTTATCAAGAAAATGATGGAGGGCTTCCCTGGTGGCACAGTGGTTGAGAATCCGCCTGCCGATGCAGGGGACGCGGGTTCGTGCCCTGGTCCGCAAAGATCCCACATGCCGCGGAGCGGCTGGGCCCGTGAGCCATGGTCGCTGGGCCTGCGCGTCCGGAGCCTGTGCTCCGCAACGGGAGAGGCCGCAGCAGTGAGAGGCCCGCGTACCGAAAAAAAAAAAAGAAAATGATGGAGAGGACTCAAATCAATTAAATTAGAAATAAAAAAGGAGAAGTTACAACAGACACTGCTGAAATAGAAAGCATCAGAAGAGACTACTACCAGCAACTCTATGCCAATAAAATGGACAACCTGGAAGAAATGGACAAATTCTTAGAAAGGTATAACCTTCCAAGACTGAACCAAGAAGAAATAGAAAATATGAACAGACCAATCACAAGTAATTAAGTTGAAACTGTGATTAAAAATCTTCCAACAAGGGCTTCCCTGGTGGGGCAGTGGTTGAGAGTCTGCCTGCTGATGCAGGGGACACAGGTTCATGCCCCAGTCCAGGAAGATCCCACATACCGCGGAGTGGCTAGGCCCGTGAGCCATGGCCTGAGCATCCAGAGCCAGTGCTCTGCAACGGGAGAGGCCACAACAGTGAGAGGCCCATGTACTGCAAAAAAAAAAAAAAAAAAAAAATCTTCCAACAAACAAATATCCAGGGCCAGATGGTTTCACAGGTAAATTCTATCAAACATTTAGAGAAGAGCTCACACCCATTCTTCTCAAACTCTTCCAAAAAATTGCGGAGGCAGGGACACTCCCAAACTCAGTCTATGAGGCCACCATCACCCTGATACCAAAACCAGACAAAGAGACTACAAAAAAAGAAAATTTCAGACCAATATCACTGATGAATATAGATGCAAAAATCCTGAACGAAACACTAGCAAACAGAATCCAACAGCACATTAAAAGGATCATACACCATGATCACATGGGATTTACCCAGGGATGCAAGGATTTTTCAATATATGCAAATCAATCAATGTGATACACCATATTAGCAAACTGAAGGATAAAAACCATATGATCATCTCAATAGATGCAGAAAAAGCTTTTGACAAAATTCAACACCGATTAATGAATAAAAACTCTCCAGAAAGGGGGCATAGAGGGAACCTACCTCAACATAATAAAGGCTGTATATGACAAACCCACAGCAAGCATCATTCTCAATGGTGAAAAACTGAAAACATTTCCTCTAAGAACAGGAATGAGACAAGGAAGTCCACTCTCACCACTATTATTCAACATAGTTTTGGAAGTCCTAGCCACAACAATCAAAGAAGAAAAAGAAATAAAAGAATACAAATTGGAAAAGAAGAAAGAAAACTGTCACTCTTTGCAGATGACATGATACTATATGTAACAGAATCCTAAAGATACCACCAGAAAACTACTAGAGCTAATCAATGAATTTGGTAAACTTGCAGGATACAAAATTAATGCACAGAAATCTCTTGCATTCCTATACACTAATGAACAAAAATCTGAAAGAGAAATTAAGGAAACACTCCCATTTACCACTGCAACACAAAGAATAAAATACCTAGGAATAAACCTACATAGGAAGACAAAAGACCTGTATGCAGAAAACTATGACACTGATGAAAAAAATTAAAGATGATACAAACAGGTGGAGAGATATACCATGTTCTTGGATTGGAAGAATCAATATTGTGAACATGACTATACTACCCAAAGCAATCTACAGATTCAATGCAATCCCTATCAAATTTCCAATGGCATTTTTTACAGAGCTAGAACAAAAAATCTTAAAATTTGTGTGGAGACCCAAAAGACAGCAAATAGCCAAAGCAGTCTTGAGGGAAAAAATGGAGCTGGAGGAATCAGACTTCCTGACTTCAGACTATACAACAAAACTACAGTAATGAAGACAATATGGTACTGGCACAAAAAACAGAAACATAGATCAATGGCGCAAGATAGAAAGCCCAGAGGTAAACACACTCACCAATGGTCAACTAATCTGTGACAAAGGAGGCAAGCATATACAAGGGAGAACAGGCAGTCTCTTCAATAAGTGGTGCTGGGAAAACTGCACGGCTACACATAAAAGAATGAAATTAGAACAGTCCCTAACACCACACACAAAAAGAAACTCAAAATGGATTAGAGATCTAAATGTAAGACCGGGCACTATAAAACTCTTAGAGGAAAACATAGGAAGAACACTCTGGCATAAATCACAGCAAGATCATTTTGATCCACCTCCTAGAGTAATGGAAATAAAAACAAAAATAAACAAATGGGATCTAACAAAACTTAAAAGCTTTTGCACAGCAAAGGAAACCATAAACAAGATGGAAGACAACCCTCAGAATGAGAGAAAATATTTGCAAACAAATCAACGGACAGAGGATTAATCTCCAAAATATATAAACAGTTCATGCAGCTCAATATTTTAAAAAACCAGCACCCCAATCCAAAAATGGGCAGAAAACCTAAATAGACATTTCTCCAAAGAAGACATACAGATGGCCAAGAAGCACATGAAAAGTTGCTCAACATCACTAATTATTAGAGAAATGCAAATCAAAACTACAATGAGATATCACCTCACACCATTTAGAATGGGCTTCAACAGAAAATCTACAAACAACCAATGCTGGAGAGGGTGTGGAGAAAAGGGAACACTCTTGCACTGTTGGTGGGAATGTAAACTGATACAGCCACTACGGAGAACTGTATGGAGTTTCCTTAAAAAACTAAAAATAGAATTACCATATGATCGAGCAATCCCACTACTGGGCATATACCCAGAGAAAACCACAATTGCAAAAGACACGTGCACCCCAATGTTCATTGCAGCACTATTTACAACTGCTAGGTCATGGAAGAAACCTAAATGCCCATCGAAAGATGAATGAATAAAGAAGATGTGGTACATATATACAATGGAATATTACTCAGCCATAAAAGGGAACGAAACTGGGTCATTTGTAGAGACGTGGATGGATCTAGAGACTGTCATACAGAGTGAAGTAAGGCAGAAAGAGGAAAACAAATATCATATATTAAGGCATATATGTGGAACCTAGAAAAATGGTACAGATGAACTGGTTTTCAGGGCAGAAATTAAGACACAGTTGTAGAGAACAAACGTATAGGCACCAAGGGGGGAAAGCCTTTGGGGGGGGGATGATGGTGTGATGAATTGGGCAATTGGGATTGACATGTATACACTGATGTGTATAAAACTGATGATTAATAAGAACTTGCTGTATAAAAAATAAATTTTTTAAAAACTCAATAATTTTACATTTGATTACAGCTTGAGATAACAATATTTTGGATATAGTACGTTAAATGTAATATATAATTAAATTATTTTCACCTGTTTCTTCTTATTTTTAATATGGCTACTAGAAATTTTAAATTTTACATGTGGCTCACATTTGTGGCTATATTATATGTCTGTTAGGCAGCACTTCAATAAAGGACCCTAAAGTTAAAGAAGACATGCTTTCCTCTCTGAGGATATGCAACTACAGAGGAAGGTAATTATAATATCATAATATGATGATAAAATCCACAGAAGGGTGTAAAGAGAACACTGAGTTATCGTTTTTGACAGAGCATCTGAGGAAGGATCCATGAAAGAAGTAAATTTGGACCATAATAGGAGGACAGTAATATTAACATTTCACGTAGAGAAAACAACATAAGTAAAGACCTGGCAACAAGAAAGTGTATCACTTCCCTATGGCTAATGATAGAAACTTAAAATCTATCAAGAAAATATTTCATCCCCTCACCAATTCTCCTTAACAGCATCTGTTTCTACTTCCATGCCTACTTTCAGCAAGGAAAGCCCCTCTCAGTGAGGTTGTAGACATAATGCTGGTTTATGACAGATAGAGAGATTGCTACTTCAGTTATGCTGATAAGGAACTCTGAGGAGCTAACCTTTGGTGTTGCTACTGAAATGGAAACGTAAGATGTAACTCACCTGACACCTGAGGTAACTCCAAAAGGGAAATGGACAAAGAAGAATAGAATTCCTAATAGCTTGTCTCCTGAGAATTAGAATATCTTATTGTTCACCATAAAGTATTTGATGAGTGAGGAAAACTGAACAAAATAAAAAGAGGGAGAAAGAAGTGAAGGAATTTAGGGGAGGGGAAGGAGGATCAGTTTCCAAAAGAAATATTGTATCGATAAAAAATAGCACATAAGGAAATTAAGAGAGAAGTGAGGGCTATAAATGAAACAGTGAAATATCTTGCAGGGGGTTGAATTAAGGCTCTGGCATGTGATGCCTTTTGGTTGTGGACAAATTTCTTAATCTCTCTGAGTTTCAGTTTTCTGATCTGTAAAATGTATAACAAAATCTTTCATGCAAAGTTATAAGAATTGGAAATAATATTAAACATAGTGTCTGACACCTTGTAGTGTTTAATAAATGTTAGCTATTATATTTGACCACTCTGGTTAACTAATTTTGAATATTTATCTTATCTTGGCTGATTCTCTGGAAGGAATTGTGCTAACTGGTTAAACCAATCCAAATCTCTCACCTATTATTTTTAAAGGGAAAGTAAAAAGACAATACAAGGAGAATATTTTATTTAATCAATTCTAAAACATGCATTTTACCCTCCTATTTAACATTAGTGAACCTATATTATGTCTTACAGTTAATGGTGTTATACAAAGGTCAGTCAGGCTGAGGGAGTTGTTATTGTCTGGGCATATGTAAAGTTGTTATTATTTCTGGTGGCATGCATATACAAATGCAGCCTTAGATGTTTAATCTACAAACCATTTAAGGATTATTTAAATAAAAACTATGAGTCCTAGTGATTGCAAACATTCTTTTGCTCATCTTCTGGTAAAATCCAGAAGTTTCAACATCAAAGCTTGTTGAAGTGAAACCCCTTAAGAAGTCACAGAGGATAACGTAGGTGGGAACATATGGACAACAATAACCAACTTGAAAAGTGACTCAGAAGGCTTAAAGTCTGGAAATTAGGAACTTTTAGAATAAATTCAAATTATTTTGCTCATATTTCTCTTTTTATTGGTGCACAGAGTAAATATGATAAAAATATGTATCTAAATAAGTCTAAAAGAAATATTTTAGTAATTGTTAAAGGGAATTCTAAGAGATATGAAAGCATTATGTTATGGTTCAAGTGCTTATGTTTTTTTCCCTTTTTAATGGTACATAAAATGAACCATGCATTTTATAATTTATGGAGTCTTAGATTCTATGAAATACAGTAGTTTTCAACCAATTGTGAAAGAGAATGAATAAATGAAGGACAGAAAAATATTCTTAGGTTTATAGTACATTCTTAGTATGTTCTAAAGTCATAGCAGGCCAAGGGCAGAACCATGAGGTAAGTAGAGTGTATCTTTAATTTGGGGTCCTTTTGTTCTCTCTCAAATGGAAAAGCAGGTAAGTGTAATCAAAGGGTAAAGAATTTGGAGTGCAAAGACTCTGATTTTAGTTATTGCCCAAATAACTGCTAGGTTTGTGAACTTCTGTGGGTCATAACACCTCTGAGTTTTCTCTGGGGGTAATAATATAACTGCTTTATGTTCTTTCAGAAGATGGTTAATTAAAAAGCACATTAGAAAAGCACTATACAATATTGGTTACAATTAACTGATATTGGTCCTTTTTTGTTGTTGTTTTACAGATAAAAAGGGAACTCAGATTTATTTTTCTAGAGCACATAAAGTGAAGGGAGATTAATATATTGTTATCTATTCTTGCACATAATCATTCAGTTGGCTGAACAGTTATAGTCTACAGGCTACTTGTAGCCAAACATTTCAGTCTCTGGGAGTTAGAGGAATACTCCTCTAGGAGAAGTTGGTGAATGCATTCTCAGGAGAGGACTGATGATATTTCTAAGAGATATTCCCTTATTTCCTCCAGTATTCAAGTTTGGGCATCCCATTGCCAAGATTCTTCCTTCTCCTGGCCCAACATCTTTACTCCTTTTTTCTGGCTGTTAGGGACCAGGTTCCCTGTCCAAGCTCCTCCTCCTTTCCCAGTTAGTGCCCATTGTTAGTCCCCCCATCATTCAGCTACTTGGCGCCCTCATTAGGGAGACATGGTATGTATGTTCTGTATCTCTTATTCCCTCAAAGCCAGTCTTTCTGTGGTTCAGCTTACTAAACAGTTAATATCATAAACTGGATTTAAAATTCATCTTATTTTAATAAAAAATATTACTTTAAAATGATCCTGAAGCAGACTTTTTATAGTCTTAAAGAAGCATTAATGGAAATTGGGAGGTATTGCACAAAGGGTAGAGATTTCCAGTTATAAAATTAATGTTGGGGATCTAATGTATAGCATGGTGGATTTAGGTAATAATACTATATCATATACTTAAATGTTCTTAAGAGAGTACTGTCATTCCTGGCTACCTGCAAGGGAGTGGTTCCAGGACCCACTTTAAATACAAAATCCGTGGATGTTCAAGTTCCTTATTAAAATGACGTATTATTTGCATATAACCTATGCATGTCCTCTTATATACTTTAAATCATCTCCAGATTACTTATATTACCTAATACAATGTATATGCTATTTAAAATTTGGCTGGCACACAGCAAATTCAAGTTTAACTTTTTGAAATTTTTTTCCAAATATTTTTCATCCATGGTTGATTGATCCATGAATACCAAGGGCGTATTGTGGATCTTAAATGTTCTTATCACAATAAAAGAAATTGTAACTATATGATGGGATTGGAGGTGGTAGCTAATATTACGGTGGTAATAATTTTGTATTTATAAATATATCAAATCAACATATTGTACACATTAAACTTACACAATGTGTCAATCATATCTCAATAAAACTGGAAAAAAGTACTAATGATGAGACTTTAAGGTAAGGTGCCTTGGAAAGAAAGAAAGAAAAGAAAGAGAAAGAAAAGAAAGAGAAAGAAAGAAAGAAAAGAAAGAAAGAAAAGAAAGAGAATGGTGCCTTGGCCACTGTTTAAGGAGTTAACTTCCTCAGAAAATATTGCTTATATCCCTCAGTCAACGTTATAGGCATTCATTTAGTTCATTTATACCTTGAGTTAATCTTGCCTAAGGGCATTGAAAAGTTTCCAATAAACATAGTCAACTGACTCATGTTCCTTAACATGATAGCTTTCAATTTGTTTAACAATTCATTTATGCATTTGACACAGAGCACACATTTATGTTTATAGGTAATGTACACAAAATTAAAACAGAAAAATAATATAGTAATTCTAAACCTTACAAGTCACTGAAAGATTATGACCAGCAGTTTAAAAAACACTGATTTAGAAAATAAGTCCTTTTGACAAGCTTGATCACAAATATGTTTGGTAGCCTATAAATTACTTTGCTGGAAGATATGTATTTCAGACAGCATTACAGTGTTAAAAGAAAGTGTAGCAAATAATCTTAGACTGTAATTTTAGTCTGTGACTTTTCCAAATCTGAATTTTCCATTTCTATGTTATTTTTCTCTCAGGGACCAAATTTCTACACATGATTTTGTAGCAGAGTCAGGGAAAGTAAGGATATTAATATTAAAAAATCTAGTCCATATTTTCTTCCAGTCTTTTTTCCACTATCTTTTTATCCGATCTCAGACTTCCTTATCATTTAGGTTTGGTTAAAGATTATTTCTCTATCCATTTGCCTTGTTCACAAATAATCCAATTGTCTCTCATTTCTTACTTTCTCTAGTGAGACAAGTTGTCAATTCTAAATACAGAGCTTAAAGAATTTCCTGCTCCCAATATTGTTTTTTCACTGTTTATTCCCATTAAGTATTTCATTGTTAGGGATAACATATTTTGGTTTTCCTTCAAGGAAATGCTTCATCATCATTATTATCAACATCATCATTGCCTAAGTATATTGTTGGCAGTATGGAAAGGTAATTATAATATTTGATATTTAATTATAATAGATTAAACATTTATTAAACATTCTGTTTCATCATAGTGAAAAAGTTCAATAAAGATGAGTAAGTGCCCCATGAAGCTAATTTTATCTACATAAAATTGAAGAATGTGACTATAAAAATATGTAATCTTAATTAAAGAAAGTTGTTTAGCCATTTAAGAAGTGACTTTTACAAAAAAGTCATTTTACAATCTGAAAGATAAATTAAGGAAACACTCCCATTTACCATTTCAACAAAAAGAATAAAGTACCTAGGAATAAACCTACCTAGGGAGACAAAAGACCTGTATGCAGAAAACTATAAGATACTATTGAAAGAAATTAAAGATGATATGAACAGATGGAGAGATATACCATGTTCTTGGATTGGAAGAATCAATATTGTGAAAATGACCATACTACCCAAAGCAATCTACAGATTCAATGCAATCCCTGAATTTGCAATACAATTCAATGCAGTGGCATTTTTATGGGACTAGAACAAAAAATCTTAAAATTTGTATGGAGACACAAAAGACTGCGAATAGCCAAAGCAATCTTGAGGGAAAAAAGCGAAGCTGGAGCAATCAGACTCCCTGACTTCAGACTATACTACAAAGCTACAGTAATCAAGACAATATGGTACTGGCACAAAAACAGAAACAAAGATCAATAGAACAAGACAGAAAGCCCAGAGATAAACCCATGCACCAATGGTCAACTAACCTATGACAAAGGAGACAAGGATATACAATGGAGAAAAGACAGTCTCTTCAATAAGTGGTGCTGGGAAAACTGGAAAGCTACATGTAAAAGAGTGAAATTAGAACACTCCCTAACACCATACACAAAAATAAACTCAAAATGGATTAGAGACCTAAATGTAAGACCAGACACTATAAAACTCTTAGAGGAAAACATATGAAGAGCACTCTGTGACATAAATAACAGCAAGATCTTTTTTGATCCACCTCCTAGAGTAATGGAAATAAAAACAAAAGTAAACAAATGGGACCTAATGAAACTTAAAAGCTTTTGCACAGCAAATGAAACCATAAACAAGATGAAAATACAACCCTCAGAATGAGAGAAAATATTTGCAAACAAATCAACGGACAGAGGATTAATCTCCAAAATATATAAACAACTCATGCAGCTCAACCCAATCAAAAAATGGGCAGAAGACCTAAATAGACATTTCTCCAGAGAAGACATATAGATGGCCAAGAAGCATATGAAGAGCTGCTCAACATCACTAATTATTAGAGAAATGTAAATCAAAGCTACAATGAGATATCACCTCAAACCAGTGAGAATGGGCATCATCAGAAAATCTACAAGCAACAAATGCTGGAGAGGGTGCAGAGAAAAGAGAACCCTCTTGCACTGTTGGTGGGAATGTAAATTGTTACAGCCACTATGGAGAACAGTATGGAAGTTCTTTAAAAGACTAAAAATACAATTACCACATGATCCAGCAATCCCACTACTGGGCATATACCCAGAGAAAACCATAAGTCAAAAAGACACATGCACCCCAATGTTCATTGCAGCACTATTTACAACTGCTAGGTCATGGAAGAAACCTAAATGCCCATCGAAAGATGAATGGATAAAGAAGATGTGGTACACATATACAATGAAATATTACTCAGCCATAAAAAGAAATGAAATTGGGTCATTTGTTAAGACGTGGATGGATCTAGAGACTGTCATACAGAGTGAAGTAAGCCAGAAAGAGAAAAATAAATATCGTATATTAAGGCATATATGTGGAACCTAGAAAAATGGTACAGATTAACCAGTTTACAGGGCAGTAATTGAGACACAGATGTAGAGAACAAACGTATGGACACCAAGGGGGGATAGCCGTGGGGGGCAGGGGGTGCTGAATTGGGCAATTGGGATTGACATGTATATACTGATATGTATAAAATTGATGACTAATAATAACCTGCTGTATAAAAAAATAAATAAAATAAAATTTTTTAAAAATCATTTTACAGTAATATGCTTGGTTATGCAGATGTAGAAAATAAACTGTAGTTATGTATTCCATTCAATCCAGAAAGGTTACTTCTGAGGATTAAAGATTTACATGGACACAAGAAGATTACAATCTAGAATAGGAGGAAGGTTTATAAAAAAAAATTAAAGTGCAATGTGATTTATAAATTAGTTGAACAATAAATAGAGTACAGTGGTAACTGAGGAAGGAAGGACTAAATGTTTTGAGAGAAGGGTTCAAAAAAAGAGCTCACAAAAGCTGGATCTTGAAGAACATGTAGAGAAGAAATTATTCAGAAGGAGAATAGTTGTGAGAAACTATCAAGATATTTTCAATCTTCCTAGTTTGCCATAATTAATTGTGACAACTCTGGCAGGTATGACATTTTCTAAATTTATAAAAAGAGATATTTTGTCATTGAAGGAGTCATTTTTTTCCCTACTGATTTTACAGTAGTAGGCTGACTTGTGTCATTGCAAAAAATGGTCTCTGATTAAATTTTACTGACTTCTACAGAGTAGTTTTCACATCACTATATATCTTTTCCCTTCACTTTTCTCAGCTAAGATGTGGTCTCTATTACAAAAGTAAGACCTTTTAAAATATACCTCTCAGTTTCCTGGCAAAGTTGATCATTTAAAAAGTTACACCTCCAGTCCACAGAAACGAAAAATTATCTTAGCTATTCATTTGGCAATGCCTTTTATACAAATAGGTTAGGAAAACAACAAGGATTTGAAAAATCTACAAAATCTGAAATTACAAAGCTCAAATTTTGTACTGTGTAATGGCAACAATAAAAGGCAGGACACGCCAGTTCTTCCTTGGTGACTTCAGCCCCCATATCTAAATCATTCCCAGGTTTATAAAAGAATAGAGAGGCATTTTAAAAGATATAAATATGTGGTAGTATGGGATTTTTATTTATTTGCTTATCTTATTTGCTTATTTATTTATTTGCTTATTTGCTTATCTTATGTGTCTCCATAAGAATGAAAACACCATAAAAGCAGAGTACTCATCTATCGTATATATTCCTGTATCCTCAAAACATAGAACAATGTGTAGCATATATTAAGAAATCAACAAATATTTGGTGAGGGAATGAATAAATAAGTGAAATAATTCAATATTGAATGAAGTAAATCTTTTTCTTTAGTATTCATACATTTTAAAATAGGAAGATGTTACACTGTCATCCTCAAAAGCAGAGAAAAAACGGAATGAACATTTTTTGATTGTTTAGACATTGTAATTGAATTTCAGGTATATGGTTCCTTCATTTAACATTTATTGAAAATCTACTATTTCTCACAGAAAAATAAATAGACATAGTCCCTCCCTTCATGCAATGTATATTTAGATGAGGTGGGAAATACATAAACAAGAAAGTGCTATAATATTCGTCCTTGGTATTCATAAAACTTGCACTCACAGTCTCAACTATTCACAAGTGAGCTCAGAGTTGTTATACAGAGTAAAATGTTTTCACCAAGAGATGCATTTAAATCACCTGTGCTGCAGTGTAGGGAGCTAGTCAGTGAGCTTAGATGCTGTTTACCAACTGCACGTCCACATAGGCTGCATTCTGTCCCATTCTTAGATAAACATTTTTGGGACAAATTTTCTGATGCTTTGGTGTAGTGAATTTAGGGGTTTCCAAAGATTTGTTTGGATTTCCAAAGATATATCCTTTTCATCTTTTCAGTAGAATTTCAGGAGTCTATTATTACATGCTAAAATAAAGAAATGTACAGGATACCAAGATAGCAGAGAAGATTGGGATGATAGACAAGTTAGGATATTAGTGTGATAGTCCAAGTAATACAGTGAGATCCCCAGCTAAGGTTGGAACAGTAGGAATGGAGAAGAGAAGCCAATTAGAAGGAGATTCAGGAGGTGGAATTGACGGGTTATTTCCTAAGTGATTGCAGTGTTCAGAGTCCAGTTTCTGAACATAAGTTGTTTTTATTATATGGATTTTTTTTCCTTGTGTTGAATTCTGTTGAAATGACTTGGGCAAAGGAGCGATACAAAAATGTGAGCTTAATACTGTGTTTAGTAGATTGAAAATTCTTCAGAGGCTTAAGACATTAAGAATGTCTGTGTAGGGGCTTCCCTGGTGGTGCAGTGGTTGGGAGTCCGCCTGCCGATGCAGGGGACACGGGTTCGTGCCCCGGTCTGGGAGGATCCCGCGTGCCGCGGAGCGGCTGGACCCATGAGCCATGGCCGCTGAGCCTGGGCGTCCGGAGCCTGTGCTCCGCAACGGGGCGGGGGGTGGGGGGCGGCGCAGCAGTGGGAGGCCTGCGTATCGCAAAAGGAAGAAGAAAAAAAAATGTCTGTGATTTCCTTCCAAGATCAAGAAACTAATGTCATCTAACTTAGTTTAGATAGCCATGCCATCCATTTCATGTTCTCATCTTGCTGATGTGGAAAAATGTCAGTGGCTAGATTATGTTTGCCAGACTCAGTGAGCCTGATTCAGGGCACTCTGAGCAGAGAAACTCTCAAGATGGGCTGCTTCTTTCAGGACATCTTTTGAATTTGGTCTCCCATTGTTAGGAGAAGCCCCTGACTTTGCTCACCACAACATGCATGTCCTTCTACCTGTTTTCTTCTTTCTCCAGACCCTTAAGTTCTGCTAAGGGACTGACTGTTGTCCTAACAGGTTTGTTTTACTATTAAGGTCTCCTTATTCATTGTCTCACACTTCCTAACTTGACTTCTTATGCACCTCCTGTTTCCTGGTTTGGTCCCTCCATTTTGCTCTCACCTACAACACCTACCTGTCTGCCCTAAAATTTCAGACTCTTGACCTGGCTTCAGATCCTTGGTTTTACTTTGATTGTGAATCTTTTAAATATTCATATTATTCAAAATTATTCACCCAGCCCTTTTTATCTCCATGTTACACACTCTGACACAGCTATGGTTTCTAGAACCACTTCAAAGCTGATATCTCCCAACTCAAATTTAACTCACATTTAACTCTCCCATCCAAAATTAACTCACAATATCCTACCATCTTAGTTCCACCCAAAAGGACTTTCTCCTTTAACCCTTATTTCAATCCATAACACTCAACACATTAATCCAGTGTTTGGGGCATCCTCCTTTATAAATCTCTATTTTTTAAAATTTTTACATCCAGTCTGTCACCAAGTCCTATCAATTTGCCACCTACATTTCTCTCTAACAAGTCTCCTCCTTTACATCAACATTACCACTCAAATTCAACTAAGAAGTTGCTTAGTCTATAGTCTTTCTCACTCAATCATAAGTCTAAAGTCATTCTTCATCCTGTAGCCCATATTAATATTCTAACTCAGAAATATAATATGCCAATGTACTACTTAAGTTTTGTTACTTTATCTAACACATGTATATTTATTGATCACCTATTTCCATTCCAGGCACCGTGAAAAGACACAGGGTTATCACAAAAAACAAAATAGGCATGATCAAGTCCCATACTCTTGATAGCTTTCAGAATCACATCCAAAGTCCTTATAATTCTAGAAATCCATAGTCTGCCTTTGCCTACCTATTGAAAAAATGGGAATCTTACTGGGTAAGATTTGCTTTAGTTTGGGTTTTCCTCCTGAAAGTACTCCACACTCCATGCATGACTATGTAAAAGGTGGACTGAAATGATCTGGTATAAGAAGTTAGGATCCACTGCTGCCATCATAATAGTCACTGGAGAGTCAGGCACTTAGTTAAACATGCAAATGTCTGTCTCCAACTGTCTTTTAATCTCATATAATAAATTAATATCTTACCACTTTCGATATTTGGTTCAAAATACTCTGAAATATTTCTAACTCCTTTCAGTGAGAACATACTCTTTATTAATATTGTGACAGAAAGTAATTGCATATTGAAATGTTTTACTTTATACTAAAAAAATGATATTCTACCATGGCTTGATTTTTATTTTAATAATACACTTACCTAACTGAAGTAACTTTTAAAATTGAAGTATTTGGTATAATTTTGGTGATTTTAGGCTATGCATGTCCTCCTACATACCTATTCACATAGATATCATAATATTTTAATGGATAGTGTCAGTAAGAAGGTAGCTATTGTCCACATTTTACTGTGTCCTGGCTCCTGGTACACAGCTCTCCCAGGCAACACTTAGAAGTTCCCAAGAGGCAGGTGCAGTTGCTCAGACATACTCATTTAACTTGACTTAGCTTGTTTTGTTTCTTTATGTGGTTGTTTTTAATGTGACAGAAAAAGTAGTGTGAAAGAGAATTGGAGGAATACCTTAGGCAAGTTTCTGGCAAATTATTATTTGCTTAAATTTATTTTTTTAGGATATTCCTTTTATGAAAAAGAACAGTTAAAGAAAATGAAGTACATTTCAAATATCTAATTCAAAAGCCATATTAATTTATATTCTGAGGTTTTAAAAGAAGTGGTTAAATTTATTTTTACTTCAATATTTATTGAGACACTACTACATGTAGGAAGATTCCTGTAGGTGCTGGGGATATAATAGTAAGACATGGATCCTTGTTCTCCTAGAGCTTCGCATCATGCAACAGAGACAGATAATGGAAAAATAAAATAAAATAAAGCATAGTAGCTATTGGAAAAGGGTAAATGCAGTGAATAAAATTCATACCAGGGATACCTAACTTCCTGATGGAAGGCTTCCTGATGAAGTGACTTCTAAACTGTGGTCTGAAATGTGAAAAGCCATCCAGATGATCAAGAATTGAAGAAAACACCTACACTGTTGGTGGGAATGTCAATTGTTGTAGCCATGATGGAAAACAGAATGGAAGTTTCTTAAAAAACTAAAAATAGAGCTACCGTATGATCTATCAATTCCACTCATGAGCATATATCCAGAAAACACAGAAACTGTCATTCAAAAAGATACATACACCTCAATTTTCATAACAGCACTATTTACAACAGTCAAGACATGGAAACAACCCAAGTGCCCATCAACAGACAATTAGCTTAAGAAGATGTGATATATATATATATTACTCAGCCATAAAAAATAATGAAATCTTGCCTTTGCAGCAACATGGATGGGCCTAAAGAATATTACGCTTAGTTAAGTAAGACAGACAAAGGTAAATGATATCACTTATATGTGGAATCTGAGAAATAATACAAATGAATCTATATACAAAACAGACATAGAAAACAAGCTTATGGTTACCAAAGGGGAAAGAGAAGTGGGGAGGTAAATTAGGAATATGGGATTAACAGATACAAACTACCATACATAAAATAGATAAGCAACAAGGATTTATTGTATATAACAGGGAACTATATCCAGTATCTTGTAATAACCTATAATGGAAAATAATCTGAAAAAATATATCTATATAACTGAATCACTTTGCTGTACACCTGAAACTAACATAATACTATAAATCAACTATACTTCAATTTTTTTTGACTTTATTCAGTCAAGCTTCAGTTTTCAAATATAATCTGAAATATATAATGTATAAAATGTGGTTCTTTGAAACTTCAGAGAAAGAACAAATTCTGATGGCAGTTGTTACCATCCTTGCCCCAATCACCATCTCATTGGCCCAGAGAAGAGAGTAAAAACATGGCATTCAGGTCAATCTAAAATGGTCAGCATTATTGTACACATCATGATCTTTGATGAGCTTTCTCCACGTTCAGGACCCAGAGCCACACTGTTCAGGGAAATGTCATATAAATGGGTACCCTAATTCTAAGCTAGAAATTACTGCTCACCCAGATGATACCCCAGCAATGCTACAAGGTAACTATGTGATATTAGACAAATCACCCTATATTCCAGGTCACTCTTTATGCAGCCATGAAATGAAGATCCTTAATATTCCTGGCTTCTAAACAAATCTTGTCCAATTGAATTAGGAAAATTAGTCAAAAATTTTTTTAACATAACATAGTTTTTATAATCAAGTTGATCAATATCTGAATATCCAGGTTTTAGAATACTAATGGCCTTTGTTGCTGGTATTATTTCTAGTTTTTTAAATAATTGTATATTTTCCTGACACTAAGGGAAAAGGGGTTAAAATATGAAACACACCATTCCACTCTTAATAACAGAACTCCCAAAATGTTTAGTATGGGGGAAAGTTGAAGCTAAATACACTAAAATAATGTTTGGGGATTTAGTATTCCACTTATCCTTATCTTTACCTTGTATATCTGAGGATATTTCAAATTTTAAAAAAATTATTATTTAATTTTACTGCAGTATAGTTGATTTACAGTATTAGTTTCAGGTGTACAACATAGTGATCCAAAGTTTTTATAGATTATTCTCTATTTCAAGTTGTTATAAAATATTGACTATATTCCCTGTGCTGTACAGCATACACTTATAGCTTTTTTTTTAAAGTATAGTTGACTTACAATGTTGTATTAGTTTCAGATATACAGAAAAGTTAGTCAGTTATACATATATCTATATTTGTTTTCAGATTCTTTTCCCTTATAGGTTATTATGAAATACTGAGTATAGTTCCTTGTGCTACACAGTAGGTCCTGGTTTGTTGTCTATTTTATATATGGTAGTGTGTATAGGTTAATCCAAAACTCCGAACTTATCCCTCCCCTCACTCTCACCCTTTTGGTAACCATAAGTTTGTTTTCTATGTCTGTGGGTCTAATTCTGTATTGTATCAATAAATTGGTACAACTACTATGGAGAAGACTATGGAGGTTCCTTAAAAAAACTGAAAATAGAGCTACCATATGATCCAGCAATCCCACTCCTAGGCATATATCTGCAGAAAATCATAACTTGAAAAAAATACATGCATGCCAATGTTCATTGAAGCACTATTTACAATAGCCAAAACATGGAAGCAACCTAAATGCCCACTGACAGATGAATGGATAAAGAAGATGTGGCATACTTATACAATGAAATATTACTCAACCATAAAAAAGAATGAAATAATAATTTATGCAACATGGATGGACCTACAGATTATCATAGTAAGTGAAGTAAGCCAGAGAAATACAAATATCATACAATATAGCTTATATGTAGAATATAAAAAATGACATAAATGAACTTATATATTTACATTCCCACCAACACTGTAGTACGGTTCCCTTGTGTTTGTAGACTTTTTGATGATGGCCATTCCGACCAGTGTGAGGTAATACCTCATAATAATTTTGATTTGCATTTCTCTAATAATTAGCAATGTTGAGAATCTTTTCATGTGCTTTTTGGCCATCTGTATATCTTCTTTGCAAAAATGTGTGTTTAGAAGTTTTGCCCATTTTTGGATTGGGTGGTTCTGATAAGTGAAATAGAGACTAAGAAAAAATAGAAAAGATCAATGAAACAAAGAATGGGTTCTTTGAAAAGATAAAGTTGATAAACCTTTAGCCAGACTCATCAAGAAGAAGAGGGAGAGGACTCAAATCAATAAAATTAGCAATGAAAAATGAGTCATTACAGCCAACACTACAGAAATACAAAGGACCAAAGAGACTACTACAAGAAACTATATGCCAAAAAATGGACAAACTTGAAGAAATGAACAAATTCTTAGAAAGGTACAATCTCCCAAGCCTGAAACAGGAAGAAATAGAAACTATGAACAGACAAATTACAAGTATAGAAATTGAACCTGTGATTAACAAACTTCCAACAAACAAAAGTCTAGGACCAGATGGCTTCACAGGTGCATTCTACCAAACATTTAGAAAAGATTTAACACCTATTCTTCTGAAATTGTTCCACAAAATTGCGGATGAAGCAACACTTCCAACTCATTCTATGAGGCCAACATTACCCAGATACCAAAACCAGACACATTTACCACAAAAAATGAAAATTACAAGACAATATTACTGATGAACATAGATGCAAAAATCCTCAACAAAATACTAGCAAACCAATCCAAAAATACATTAAAAGGATCATACGCCATGATCAAGTGAGATTTATCCCAGGGCTGCAAGGATTTTTCAGTATCTGCAAATCAATCATTGTGACATTAACAAGTTGAAGAATAAACATCATATGGTCATCTCAGTAGGTGCCTAATTCAACACCAATTTATGATAAAAATACTCTCCAGAAAATGGGCATAGAGAGAATATAACTCAACATAATAAAAGTCCTATATGACAAATCCACAGCTAACATCTTACTCAATGGTGAAAAGCTGAAAGCATTTCCTCTAAGATCAGGAACAAGATAAAGATGTTCACTCTCAACCATTTTATTCAACATAGTTTGGAAGTCCTAGCCACAACACTGAGAGAAGAAAAAGAAATAAAAGTAATCTGAATTGGAAAGGAAGAAGTAAAACTGTCACTGTTTGCAGATGTCATGATACTATACATAGAAAATCCTAAAGATGCTGCCAAAAACTATTAGAGCTCATCAATGAATTTGGTAAAGTCACAGGATACAAAATTAATACACAGAAATCTGTTGCATACACTAACAACAAAAGATCATAAAGAGAAATTAAGGAAACAGTACCATTTACCATCTCATCAAGAAGAATAAGACTTCTAGGAATAAATATAACTAAGGGGGCAAAAGACCTGTATCCCAAAAACTATAAGATGCTGAAACAAGCAGATGGAAAGATACACCATGTTCTTGGATTGGAAGAATCAATGTTGTCAAAATAACCATGCTACACAAGGAAATCGACAGATTCTATGCAAGTCCTATCAAATTACCAATGGCATTTTTCACAGAAATATAACAAATTTTATTTTTAATTTGTATGGAAATGCAAAAGCCCCTGAATAGCCAAAGCAATCTTGAGAAAGAAAAACAGAGTAGGAGGAATCAGCCTCCTTTACTACAGACTATACTATAAAGCTACAATAATCAAAGCAGTATGGTACTGGCACAAAAACAGAAATATAGATCAATGGAACAGGATAGAAATCCCAAAAATGAACCCACACACCTATTGTCAATTAATCTATGACAAAGGAGGCAAGAATATACAATGGAGAAAAGACAATGTCTTCAATAAGTGGTGCTGGGAAAACTGGACAGCTACATGTAAAAGGATGAAATTAGAACATTCTCTAACACCATATACTAAAATAAACTCAAAATGGATTAAAGACCTAAATATAAGACCAGAGACTATAAAACTCTTAGCAGCAAACATAGGCAGAACACTCTTTGACATAAATCGCAGCAATATTGTTTTGGATCTATCTTCTGGAGTAATGGAAATAAAAACAGAAATAAACAAATGGGACCTAAATAAACTTAAAAGCTTTTGCATACAAAGGAAACCATAATCAAAATGAAAATACAACTTACAGTATGGGAGAAAATATTTGCAATTGATGCAGCCAACAAGGGATTAATCTCCAAAATATACAAAGAGCTCATACAGCTCAATATCAAAAAACAAGCAACCCAAAAAATAAATAATGGGCAGAAGATATACTTCAATTTATTGATAAAAAAAAATTGAGGAAAGCAGAGGGAAGAATTTATACACAGGCATGGAGCAGAGATGATGGCTAGGCTGTGAAGAAAATGGAAACCATTTCTATGGAAATAAAAAATAGAAAAAATTTCTATTTAGAAAATGGAAGTTACCCCAGAGAAGTGGTACAAGGCAGTCTAAGCAGATAAGCAGCAACAATAAAGGCCCACGGGAGTAAAGGAGCTTGATGTGTTTAGGAATCTGTGGGTGACTTTGTACCATAATAAAATATATCAAAATAACTGCATATCTTGTAAAGTCATATGTTAATAAAAACAAAGTAATAATCAGAAATTCATTTTTTATTAAAGAGATTGGTTTGGTTAAACTAAAGGTTTCTTGTTCTGTATTTCATGTGTCAGAGGGAATGGGGTCAAAACAAAACAAATAATACATGCTTAACTGTTCTAGGACTTAATGTGTGAAGAGATTCCTTAAAACTGACTTTGTGTGCACACGCAACATACACAGAATTTGTCTTTGATGACTACTTTGTGTAGGTTCTTCATTTACCAAGTTCAATTTTGAAAAGTTTCCTACTCTTTCTTTTGTTTGCTTGGACGAGATCAATTGCACACTAATTACAAATAAGTAATACAAAGCTTTTCATTTCAAAATTTAGAGCTTTTTTCTCAAAGTCCTGGTTAAAAGTAGAGCTAATTCAGGGGACTTATTCTAGTCCATGAACTCACTGATTAGTGAGAATCTACTATTTTTTTATTTTGTACTAAAGACTGCCATCAAAACAAAAAGTGACAGCTGGATTAAAGCAGCACTAAAAGAACAGTTTTGAGGTTTGAGTAATTTTAGCCTCATTTGCTAAGCTTTTTATTTTCTTTTTGCAGCCATTAACTAGTTTCTTCTCATTTTTAGCCAGATTTCAGAGGATCTAAAGATACAATTTCATAAGTTCTGGGATGACATTACTTTATCAATTATTGGATTAATGTGACAAGCAGAAGTAGGATTGGGTATAAAACATTAATTCAAGGTCCCTTGTTTAAAAGTTGCTTTTCAATCTTAGTGTACAAATATTGATGATGGATACAAAGATGAATGAGTATCCAAAGATGACTTGAATATCAAAGATGACTTGAGGGATAAAAATATAGTGCTGCAAGTATTTAGAGGAAGGAAAATGTGACATTTGTGCCCAACATAGAATTTTCTTTATTTTATCCTGCTGATCAATTTACTTGCTCCTTCGTTCAACAAAATTTTCAAGGTTGTGCACTAAATGCAAAATTTAGTGGTAGGTGTTAAAGATACAGAAATAATTTGAAACTGAAAAAGATATTAAATTAATGATTCACTAATACTCGGGAATCCACGGACTCTTTTAAAAGCTGATAAACACTACAGATGCAACATACATGTGCAACTTCAGGAGATCTATGGATGCCTTGAAGTCTACCCTTGGACCCTTTGGGATTTATGAATCTTGCTTAATGATTTCTTAATTTTCAGTTTTGTTCATTGTTTGAATTTTTCACCCAACCCGACTTATATTTAAACCTTATTATGGGGTTAACTTTGATTTCACAATTTACCCCTAAAATTAATATTGGGCCAGATCTTCCAGACATATCTCTAGTTGAAAGAACTATTGTTGATAATTAAGGAGCCAACCTGCTCAGGAAAATGAACATGAGTACCATGGAATGCCAACATGCAATAAATGTTGGTGACAACAGTAATGCACATCAGGATTAGGGTATGTATAAAGGATTTAGGGTTGTTATTGCCTTTTGGTTGGTTAGTTGGTTGATTGATTGATTTCTTCTAAGATTTGTAAATTATTATTTTTCACATTGCATTACACTTTACATCTTTTTACATTCTTGCATTCAATTCTTTTATTCTATATCCTTGAGTTAGCTGTTAATGTCTGAATGTAAAAATAAACGTTGTTAAAGATAAACATTTGAGAATGTTTTTTTATTGGTGGAGGAATATGATTTACATTTTTAAAAGAAATTTTTTATTTTATAACAGTTTTATATTTTCAGAATAATTGTGAAGTTAGTACAGAGAGTCCCAGAATACCTATTTTCAGTTCTCCCCAAATAAGAGTATGGTACTATTGTTATAATTAATGAACCAATATAGATACATTATTACTAACTAAAGTCTATATTCAGATTTCCTCAATTTTCCCCTGATTTCCTTTTTCTGTTCCAATAGCCTACCTAGGATACCATATTACATTTAGTAGTCATGTCTCTTAGGTTTGGTTTAGACAGATTGATTTACATTTGATGTTGTGTGTATTTGAATTTTATTGTAGCTTTCTGTTATTTTTCAAAATCTTTAAAAAAAATTTTCAGAAAACACTTTCCCTTGTGCTGGTCATTTGGGTAATGCTATATAACCATTTAAGCAGATTTTATGGAGGTTTGCATAAACATAAATTATGATCATGAATCTTTCATCTTCAATAATGAAAAAAGGGATTAAAATAGAAAACTGCCAAGATGTTATCATAGATGAATTCAGTAGAAGCCATAAGAATAATGTCTCCATTTAGACTTTAGTCCTCACTGGTTGTGTTCTTTAGCAGGCCATTTATTCTTTGTCTATCAGTTTCAACATCTGTGGAATAAAGTGTATGAACTAGAAAAGTATCTAGTGCTTATACTATAAGAAGATAAATAGGGGCTTCCCTGGTGGCGCAGTGGTTGGAAGTCCGCCTGCCAGTGCAGGGGACGCAGGTTTGTGCCCCGATCCGGGAGGATCCCACATGCCACGTGGAGCGGCTGGGCCCGTGAGCCGTGGCTGCTGGGTCTGCGCGTCCGGGGCCTGTGCTCCGCGGCAGGGGAGGCCACGGCAGTGGGAGGCCCGCGTATTGCAAAAAAAAAAAAAAAAGAAGAAGATAAGTAAAACTGACCATTATTTATCCGATTAAAGTTAATAATCATAATGTTTTATATTGGATATGAGTAAATGCTTATTATGTACTAGCCTAAGCTGGTACACATTATTATTCTCTCTGCATTACAGATTATGAGTTTTAGAGAAGTAATTTGCCCAGGATCATACAACAGATAATTGATAGGTCAGATTCCAAAGCATATGACCCATTTTAGCATTCATAAGCCTAAAATGCCCTTCATCCCAACTGCCACATTTTTGCCAGGGCTAATCTATAGACCAACGTTTCAAGGTGAAGAAGTTTCTCTATGTATTCCCAGTGCCCCTAGGTACGTGAGACTATATAAAATGCCATAAATGAGACTAGGTTTCTACTCACTCCAAAACAAATGTGCTGAAGTCTCAAGGAGGAGTATTCACAATTCTATCACATTTGTCAATATTATAATTATACATATCTTTTTTTTTAAGTCTTCAAGAGATATTGTGTCTTCTGGGAGCAGGGTGGAATATTGTGTTTCCTTTCTCAAGTTGAAAGGTAGCATATGTCTCTGTATACATTGTGGAGGAATTTACACAATGCTGGCTAAAACCATTTGCTAGGAAAGAGTACAGCTATGTAAACTACTTGGCTCCTGTAGTTTCAGTAATTTGTAAATATATCTGTGAAACTTAAACAATGTTTTAAACTTGTGGTTCTCAACTTTGGAAGCACATTAGAAACCCTGGAGAGAGTTAAAAATCCCAATGCCCAAGCCTCATTCCAAACTTGTTAAATAAAAATCTCTGGAAGGGAGACAAAAACAGTAATTTTAAAGTTCTGCAGTTCATTGAAACATGTAGCCAAGAGTTCTACATTATAACTCAGGAGTTTAATTTTGTTAATGTACTATTATTCTAGAAGGTAAAGTTGTCTATGCTATTTAGTCTTATAATATGAACAAGAAAAGCTATGGCTTATAAAAGAGGATAATAATTATTAATGTTTAATAATAAAACTCATTTTTTTATTGGAGTATAATTGTTTTACAATGTTGTATTAGTTTCTGTGGTACAATGAAGTGAATCAGCTATGTATATACATATATCCCCTCCCTCTTGGACCTCCCTCCTCCACCCCCACCCTATCCACCTAGGTCATCACAGAGCACCGGGCTGAGTTCCTTGTGCTATACAGCAGGTTCCCACTAGCTATCTATTTTACACATGGTAGTGTATTTATGTCAAACCTAATCTCCCAATTTATCCCACCCTCCCTTTCTCCCCCTATGTCCACATGCCCATTCTCTACATCTGCATTCCTATTCCTACCCTGCAAATAGGTTCATCTGTACCATTTTTCTAGATTCCACATATATGTGTTAATATACTATATTTCTTTTTCTCTTTCTGACTTACTTCACTCTGTATGAGACTCTAGGTCCATCCACATCTCTAAAAATGACCCAGTTTCATTTCTTTTTATGGCTGAGTAATCTTCCATTATATACATCTACCACATCTTCTTTATCCATTCATCTGTTGATGGACATTTAGGTAGTTTTCAAGTCCCGGCGATTGTAAATAAAGCTGCCATGAACATTGGGGTATATGTGTCTTTTTGAACTATGGTTTTCTCAGGGTATATGTACAGTAATGGGATGGCTGGATAATATAGGAGTTCTAATTTGAGTTTTTTAAGGAACCTCCATACTGTTCTACACAATGACTATCAATTTACATTCCCACCAACAGTGCAAGAGGGTTCCCTTTTCTCTGCACCCTCTCTGGCATTTGTTGTTTGTAGATTTTTTGATGATGGTCACTCTGACCAGTGTGAAGTGATACCTCACAGTAGTTTTGACTTGCATTTTTCTAATAATTAGTGATGTTGAGCAGCTTTTCATTTGTCTCTTGGCCATCTGTATGTCTTCTTTGGTGAAATGTCTATTTAGGTCTTCCACCCATATTTTAATTGTTTTATATGTATATATATATATATATATATATATATATATATATATATATTGAGCTGTATGAGCTGTTTGTATATTTGGGAGATTAATCCCTTGTATGTTGCTTCATTTGCAAATATTTTCTCCCATCGTGAGGGTTGTCTTTTTGTCTTGTTTATTGTTTCCTTTGCTGTGCAAAAGCTTTTACGTTTAACTAGGTCCCATTTGTTTATTTTTGTTTTTATTTTCATTACTCTAGGAGGTGGGTCATAAAAGATCTTGCTGTGGTTTATGTCAGAGTGTTCTTTATATGTTTTCCTCTAAGAGTTTTATAGTGTACAGTCTTACATTTAAGTCTTTAATCCATTTTGAGTTTACTTTTGTGTGTGGTGTTAGGTAGTGTTCTAATTTCATTTTTTTACATGTAGCTGTCCAGTTTTCCCACCACCACTTATTGAAGAGGCTGCTTTTCTCCAGTGTATGTTCTTGCCTCCTTTGTCATAAATTAGGTGAACATATTTGTGTGCTTTTATCTCTGAGCTCTCTATCCTGTACCATTGATCTACAGTTCTGTTTTTGTGCCAGTACCCTACTATCTTGATTACTGTAGGTTTGTAGTATAGTTTGAAGTTGGGGAGCCTGATTCCTCCAGCTCCATTTTTCTTTCTCAACATTGCTTTGGATATTCAGGGTCTTTTGTGTTTCCATACAAATTGTAAATTTTTTTCTTCTAATTCTGTGATGAATGCCATTGGTAATTTGATAGGCATTGCATTTAATCTGTAGATTGCTTTGGATGTTGTAGTCATTTTCCCAATATTGATTCTTCCAATCCAAGAACATGGTAATCTTTCCATCTGCTTGTGTTATCTTTGATTTCTTCCATCCATGTTTTATAGTTTTCTAAGTACAGGTCTTTTGCCTCCTTAGGTAGGTTGATTCCTAGGCATTTATTTTTTTGTTGTTGTGATGGATTGTTTCCTTAATTTCTGTTTCTGATTTTTCAGTGTTAGTGTATAAGAATGCAAGAGATTTCTGTGCATTAACTTTGTATCCTACAATCTTACCAAATTCATTAATTAGTTCTAGTAGTTTTCTGGTGGCCTCTTTAGGATTTTCTATATATAATATCATGTCAACTGCAAACAGTGAGTTTTACCTCTTCTTTTCCAATTTGGATTCCTTTTATTTCTTTTTCTTCTCTGATTGCCATGGCTAGGACTTCCAAAACTGTTGCGTAAAAGTGGTGAGAGTGGACATCTTTGTCTTGTTCCTGATCTTAGTGGAAATGCTTTTACTTTTTCACCATTGAGAATGATGTTTGCTGTGGGTTTGTCATATATGGCCTTTATTATTTTGAGGTAGGTTCCCTCTATGCCAATTTTCTGGAGAGTTTTTGTCATAAATGGGTATTGAATTTTGACAAAAGCTTTTCTTGCATCTGTTGGGATTATCAAACAGTTTTTATTCCATAATTTGTTAATGTGGTATATCACATTGATTAATTTGCATATATTGAAAACTCCTTGCATCGCTGGGGTAAATCCCACTTGATCATGGTGTATGATCCTTTTAATGTGTTGTTGGATTCTGTTTGCTAGTACTTTGTTGAGAATTTTTGTGTCTATATTCATCAGTGATATTGGTCTGTAACTCTCCTTTCTTGTAGTATGTTTTTCTGGTTTTGGTATCAGGGTGATGGTGGCTTCGCAGAATGTATATGGGAGCGTTCTTCCCTTTGCAGTTTCTTGGAAGAATTTGATAAGTGTAGGTGTTAGCTCTTCACTAAATGTGTGATAGAATTTGCCTGTGAAGCCATCTGGTCCTGGACTTTTGTTTGTTGGAAGATTTTTAATTACAGTTTCAATTTCATTACTTGTAATAGGTCTGTTTATATTTTCTAATTCTTCCTGGTTCAGTCTTGGAAAATTGTACCTTTCTAAGAATTTGTCCATTTCTTCCAGGTTGTCCATTTTATTGGCATATAGTTTTTTGTAGTAGTCTCTTATAATCCTTTGTATTTCTGTGGCATCTGTTGTGATTTCTCCTTTTTCATTTCTAATTTTATTGATTTGCATCATCTCCCTTTTCTTCTTGATGAGTCTGGCTAAAGGTTTATCAATTTTGCTTATGTTCTCAAAGAACCAACTTATAGTTTTATTGATCTTGGCTTTTGTTTTCTTTATTTGTATTTCATTTATTTCTGCTCTGATATTTTTCGTTTCTTTCCTTCTACTGACTTTGGGTTGTCTTTGTTCTTCTTTCTATAGTTGCTTTAGTTGTAACGTTAGATTGTTTATTTGTGCTTTTTCTTGTTTTCTTGAGGTGAGATTTATTTGCTATAAACTTCCCTCTTAGAACTGCTTTTGCTGCATCTCATAGGTTTTGGGTCATCGTGTTTTCATTGTCATCTCTTTCTAGGTATTTTTTTTATTTCTACTTTTATTTCTTCAGTGATCTCTTCATTATTTAGTAGCATAATGATTAGCTTACATGTATTTGTGTTTTTTACACTTTTTTTAACCTGTAATTGATTTTTAATCTCATAGCATTGTGGTCAGAAAAGATGCTTAATATAACTTCAATTTTATTAAATTTTCCAAGGCTTTTTTGTGACCCAAGATATGATCCATCCTGGAGAATGTTCTGTGTGCACTTGAGAATAAAGTGTATTCTGCCACTTTCTCATGGAATGTCCTATAAATATCAATTAAATTTATCTGGTCTATAATGTCATTTAAACTTGTGTCTCATTATTTATTTTCTGTTTGGATGATCTGTCCATTGGTGTAAGTGAAGTGTTAAAGTTCCCTACTATTATTGTGTTACTGTCAATTTCCTCCTTTAAGGTTGTTAGCATTTGCCTTATGTATTGACGTGCTCCTATGTTGGGTACATAAATATTTATAATTGTTATATCTTATTCTTTGATTGATCCCTTGATCATTTTTTAGTGCCCTTCCTTGTCTCTTGTAACATTCTTTATTTAAAATCTATTTTATCCAATACGAGTATTGCAATCCAGCTTTCTTTTGATTTCCATTTGCATAGAATATCTTTTTCCATCCCCTCACTTTCAGTCTGTATGTGTCCCTAGGTCTGAAGGGAGTCTCTTGTAGACAGCATATATATGAGTCTCATTTTTGTATCCATTCAGTCAGTCTGTGTCTTTTGGTTGGAGCATTTAATCCATTTACATTCAAGGTATTTATCAATATGTATTTTCCTCTTACCATTTTTAAAATTGTTTTGGGTTTGTTTTTCTGGGTCTTTTTCCTCTCTTGTGTTTCCCACCTAGCGAAGCTCCTCTAGCATTTGTTGTAAAGCTGGTTTGGTGATGCTGAATTCTCCTAACTTTTGCTTGTCTGTAAAGCTTTTGATTTCTCTGTTGAGTGTGAATGAGATCCTAGCTGGGTAGAGTAATCTTCATTGTAGGTTTTTCCAATTTATCTCTTTTAAGTATATCCAGCCACTCCCTTCTGGCCTGCAGAGTTTCTGTTGTAAAATCAGCTGATTACCTTATGGGGATTCCCTTGTATGTTACTTTTTGCTTTTCCCTTGCTGCTTTTGTTTTTTCTTTGAATTTACTTTTTGTTAGTTAGATTAATATGTGTATTGGTGTGTTTCTCCTAGGGTTTGTCCTGCATTGGGCTCTCTGTGCTTCCTGGATTTGGGTGACTATTTCCTTTCCCACATTAGGGAAGTTTTTTACTATAATCTCTTCAAATATTTTCTCAGACCCTTTCTTTTTTGCTTCTTTTGGGACCCTTACAATTTGAATATTAATGTGATTAATGTTGTCTCAGAGGTCTCTGAGACTTTCCTCAGTTCTTTTCATTCTTTTTCCTTTATTCTGCTCATTGGCAGTCATTTCCACCATTCTATCTTCCAGCTCACTTATTCATTCTTCTGCATCAGTTATTCTGCTTTTGATTCCTTCTAGTGTATTTTTCATTTCAATTTTTGTTTTTCATCAATGTTTGTTTGCTCTTTAGTTGTTTTAGGCCTTTGTTAAACATTTCTTGTATTTTCTCAATCCTTGCCTCCATTCAGAGATTTTGGATCTTTACTATCATTGCTCTGAATTATTTTTCAGGTAGGTTGCCTCTTTCCTCCTCTTTTATTTGGTGTTTTAGGGTTTTACCTTGCTCCTTCATCTGTACCATATATTTTTGTAATCTCACTTTTTTTTTTGAAGTGTGAGGCTGTATTCCTGTCTTACTGGTTGTTTGGCCTGAGGTGCCCAGCACTGGAGTTTATAAGCAGTTGTGTAGAACCGGGTCTCAGTGCTGAGATGAGGACCTCCGGGAGATCTCAATCCAATTAATATTCCCTGGGGTCTGACATTCTCTGTAGTCCAGCAGTTAGGACTCAGCGCTCCCACCACAGGAGCTCAGGCCCAACCCCCAGCCTGGGAACCAAGATCTTGCAAGCTGTGTTGCACAGCAAAGAAAAAAAAAAAGAAGCAGTACAATAACAAAGAATTTTAAAAAATTAGAAAAATTAAAAATATCTTAGGAAAAATAAAAATATAAGTGAAAAAACTGCAACTGGGTAAAACAGAACCATAAAAGAAAAAGGAAAAAAAGAGGGTGGGGACACACCAAAAGGAGCAGAACAATAAGAAACTCTAAAAAATGAAATAAAATTAGAAGAATAAAAAAATTTTTAGAAAAAATAAAAATATAAATGAATCAACAACAATGAGGAAAAACAGAACCACAACCTAAAAAAAAAAGACCAGAAAAGGCCTTGCTGTGGGGGGTGGAGCTTAGGCACATGTGGTGTTTAAAGCAGAGTGGGGCCTAAGCTCAGGACTCCCTCAGCTGGGAAAGGCCTGGGAAGGGAGCCTCAGAGTGCGGAGTTTGGAGGAAAGACTCTAATTGGGGGTGTTCAAGTGGGGTTTAGGCCCAGCGTAGTTGGAGGGGGTCAGAGAGGGTTTTGGAGTGTGGTGTGTAGAGGTAAGGCCCTGGGTGGGGGTGTGGGGGCAGGGCTTAGGCTCAGCACGGCTGGAGGGAGCCTTGGAATGTGGAGGATTAGGCCCAGGATCTCAGCAGGCTCCCCGGAGCCCAAGTGGGCAGGAGAAACGCTGGCCATTGTCCCTTCTGATCCTCCACTCTCCCGAGGTTCTCCCCAATCCCTGCTGATCCCCTAACTGTGGGTGGGCCCCTTCAGGTGTGGGAGCCCCTCCCCTCCCCCAGCCGCCCCTCAGGGGTGTTGGTCCTGTCAAGCTGGCTTTTACCTTCTCCCCTTCCCTCTCACTCCCTCAGGAGCCACACAGCTGGAGAGTGCCTTGGTGGGCAGAGGATCAGGCCTGGGACCTCAGCAGGTTCCCCAGGCCCCAAATGGGTGGGGTAAACACTAACCATGTTTCCTTCTGATCCTCCGCTCTCGCAAGGGTCTCCTCAATCCTTGTTTATCACTTAACCATGGGTGGGTCCCTCCAGGTGTGGGAGCCCCTCCCTTCCCCCAGCTGCCCCTCAGGGGTGCCAGTCCCGGTCCCACTCTTACTTCTCCTCCTCCCTACCATACCCCCCACGTCCTACCTGGTTGCTCAGGGGTTCCTCCCATCCCCTCAGGTGTCCATGTTCCCCCACCAGTACCTGGTAGGTGCCCTAGTTGTGCAGAGACATGAACTCCACATCTTCCTAGTCCACTATCTTGACTCCCATCCTCTCAAACTCATTTTTAAAAGTGTTTTTTTCTTATACTTCTATCAAATGCATTGCTTTCTGACTAAGATAAATTTCAGATTTAGTGTATAGGCCTTCACATTAATACTCTTACAAGTTGGGTCAAATTTGAAACTCTTATCACATATCAAAAGTACTTAAATAATCACATACACATTAATTAGTGCCTTGTAAGGAGGTAGTGGTGAAGTTGATCCATATTGCTGTGTCCCCCAGCAGTCTCTAATATTGTTTTCAGTGCTTTCCACCATAGAATTCCAGGCATGCTCCCCTAATCATCTTCTGTAGGATAATATCCTCCCCATTAAAAAAAAAATCTGAAATTGTATGTTGCCATACCAGTGATAAGAACCATTTTTTTGTCAAATATTTTCTGTAAAGTGAAATTTATCTATGACTGGTAATTTGGTAATAATCAAAATAAACACAGTAAGACATTTTGCCCTAACTGCTATTTGTCCAGGCATATTACTTGAGAATGTGATGTTTTGATACCATTAGACTGGAGGCTGAGGCCCCTCATAAAAGAAAAAATGTCACATACCCACAGAGTTTCCCCATTTTCTTGCACATCAGAGAAACAAGAAAACATTGTAAAAGCTATAGATTATGTGAGTTGATCTTATTCTTCCTAAGAATTCTGAGCTTTTGAAATTAGAACTTAAAACATTAATTGATTGTTTCTTGTCAGGGAAATATTAGTTATGAATAAAAGGACAAGACAAAACAATGTAAAAAGAAATTTTATTAATCTGATTTTATTGGTGAAAGGAGAATTTTATGATAAAACCTTATATAAATATTAACTAATAGTGGTATAAGGATGAAGTACTTGTTTTCCTCAATCTTGCCTAACAATGTGAATAATCATTTTAAACTCCTTACTATTATAACCATTAAAGACTTTTCAATAGCTTGAAATTCCCCCCCCCCCAGTTTATTTAGACATAATTGACATACAACACTGATAAGTTTAAGGGGTACAGAACAAAGATTTGACTTATTTACCTCATGAAATGATTCCCACAATAAATTTAGTGAACATCTCATAGACACAAAATTTTAAAAATAGATTTCCTTGTGATGGGAACAGTTAGGACTTATTATCTTAACAACTTTCATAACATACAGCATTGTTAATTATATTGATCATGCTGTACTTTACACCTCTAGTACTTACTTGTCTTATAATTAGAAGTTTTTACTCTGGCCCCCTTCATCCAATTTTCCCTACCCAACTCCCACCTCTGATAAACACAAAAAATGACCTAAGTTTCTGTGGGGTTTTTTTTTTAAGTATAATTGATCTACAATACTATTCAAATTCCTGTTACACAACATAATGATTCGATATTTCTATACATTTCAAAATGACTACCACAGTACTTCTAATTATGAATGATTACCACAGTAATGCTATCTTTGTATGTCACCATACAAATATATTACATAGTTACTATATTCCCCACACTGTGTGTGTGTATATATATATATACATACATATATATGTATATATATATTAACATCTTTATTGGAGTATAATTGCTTTATAACGGTGTGTTAGTTTCTGCTGTAAAACAAAGTGAATCAACTCTATGCATATATATATCCCCATGTCCCCTCCCTCTTGCGTCTCCCTTCCACTCTCTCTATCCCACACCTCTAGGTGGTCTCAAAGCAATGAGATAATCTCCCTGTGCTATGCAGCTGCTTCCCACTAGCTATCTGTTTTACATTTGGTAGTGTATATGTCAATGCTACTCTCACACTTCATTCCAGCTTCCCCCTCCCCATGTCCTCAAGTCCATTCTCTACGTCTGTTAATTTATTCCTGTCCTGACCCTAGGTTCATCAGAAACTTTTTTTTTTTTTTAGATTCCAAATATATGGGTTAGCATATGGTATTTGTTTTTCTCTTTCGGACTTACTTCACTCTGAATGACAGTCTCTAGGTCTATCCACATCTCTGCAAATGGCACTATTTCATTCCCTTTTATGGTTGAGTAATATTCCGTTGTATATATGTACCACATCTTCTTTATCCATTCGTCTGTTGATGGACATTTAGGTTGCTTCCATGATCTGGCTATTGTAAATCGTGCTGCAATGAACATTGGGGTGCATATATCTTTTTGAATTATGGTTTACTCTGGGTATATGCCCAGGAGTGGGATTGCTGGATCATATGGTAGTTCTATTTTAAGTTTTTGGAGGAACCTCCATACTGTTCTCCATATTGGTTGTACCAATTTACATTCCCACCAACAGTGCAAGAGGGTTCTCTTTTCTCCACACCCTCTCCAGAATTTATTGTTTGTAGATGTTTTGATGATGGCCATTCTGACCAATGTGGGGTGATGCCTCATTGTAGTTTTGATTTGCATTTCTCTAATGATTAGTGATGTTGAGCATCCTTTCATATGTTTGTTGGCAATCTGTATATCTTCTTTGGAGAAATGTCTATTTAGGTCTTCTGCCCATTTTTCGTTTAGGTTGTTTTTTTGTTTTGTTTTGTTTTTTTTCCAGTACGTTGGACTCTCACTGTTGTGGCCTCTCCCGTTGCGGAGCACAGGCTCCGGACACGCAGGCTCAGTGGCCATGGCTCACGGGCCCAGCCGCTCCACGGCATGTGGGATCCTCCCAGACCAGGGCATGAACCCACGTCCCCTGCATCGGCAGGCAGACTCTCTACCACTGCACCACCAGGGAAGCCCCTAGGTTGTTTGTTTTTTTTGATATTGAGCTGTATGAGTTACTTGTAGTTTTGGAGATTAATCCTTTGTCAGTTGCTTCATTTGCAAATATTTTCTACCATTCTAAGGGTTGTCTTTTCATCTTGTTTATGATTTCCTTTGCTGTGCTAAAACTTTTAAGTTTCATTAGGTCCCATTTGTTTATTTTTGTTTTTATTTCCATTTCTCTAGGAGGTGGTCAAAAAGGATCTTGCTGTGATTTATGTCATAGAGTGTTCTGCCTATGTTTTCTTCTAAGAGTTTGATAGTGTCTGGCCTTACATTTAGGTCTTTAATACATTTGGAGTTTATTTTTGTGTATGGTGTTAAGAAGTGCTCTAATTTCATTATTTTACAGGTAGCTGTCCAGCTTTCCCAGCACCTCTTATTGAAGAGGCTGTTTTTTGTCCATAGTGTAGTCTTGCCTCCTTTATTAAAGAGAAGGTGACCATATGTGCATGGATTTATCTCTGGGCTTTCTGTTCTGTTCCATTGATCTATGTTTCTGGTTTTTTTCAGTACCAAACTCTCTTGATTACTATAGCTTTAGCACCAGCAATCAGAGAAGAAAAAGAAATAGAAGGAATTCAAATCGGAATACAAGAAGTAAAACTGTCATTCTTTGCAGATGACATGATACTATACATAAAGAATCCTAAAGATGCTACCAGAAAACTACTAGAGCTATTCAATGAATTTGGTAGAGTAGCAGGATTCAAAATTAATGCACAGAAATCTCTTTCATCCCTATGCACTAATGATGAAATATCTGAAAGAGAAATTAAGGGAAATAATCCCATTTACCCTTGCAACAAAAAGAATAAAATACTTAGGAATATACCTACCTAAGGAAGAAAAAGACCTGTATGCAGAAAACTATGAGACACTGATGAAAGAAATTAAAGGTGATACAAACAGATGGAGAAATATACCATGCTCTTGGAGTGGAAGAATCAACACTGTGAAAATCACTATACCACCCAAAGCAATCTACAGATTCAATGCAATCCCTGTGAAACTATGAATGGCATTTTTAACAGAACTAGAACAAAAAATTGCACAATTTGTATGGAAACAAAAGACCGTGAATAGCCAAAGCAATCTTGAGAAAGAAAAACGGAGCTGGAGCAATCAGGCCCGCACTGTATATTTATACTGTGACTCGTTTATATTGCAACTGGAAGTTTATACCTCTTAACCTCCCTCACCTATTTCTTACCTCTCCCCACAACACTCCTCTCTGTATCTATAACTTTTTTTCTGTTTTCTCTTTGTTCATATATTTTGTTCTTTAGATTCCACATATAGTGAAATCATACAGTGTTTGTCTTTCTCAGTTGGTTTTATTTCACTTAGCATAATACCCTCTAGGTCCATGCATGTTGTCACACATAGGGAAATTTCTTTCTTTTTTATGGCTGAGTAATATTCCATGTTGTTTATTTATTATATATTTATTTTATTTATATATAAATATATAATATTGTATAATATAATATATATAATATAAATACATATAAATGTATATCTTTGTGTGCTTATAAGTATATATATAATATACTCATTATATATTTATTTTATATATATGTGTGTATATTTATACATATATCTCATATCTTCTTTATCCATCATCTGGTGATTAATACTTAGGTTGCTCCATATCTTAGTTATTGTAAATAATGTTGCAATTAATATTTGGGATACATATATCTTTTTTAATTTATGTTTTCATATTCTTTAGATAAATAGCCAGGATTGGAATTTCTTAATCATATGATAGTTGTATTTTAAAATTTTTGTGAAATCTCCATACTGTTTTCTGTAGTGGCTGCACCATTTTACATTCTCACCAACAGTCTTCAATCCATTTTGAGTTGATTTTTCTACATGGTCTGAGAGAGTTGTCCAGTCTGATTCTTTTCCATGTAGCACCATTTATTGTAGAGGCTGTCTTTTCCTCATTGCATATTCTTGCATGAAAATAAGAATGGGTTTATTTCTAGGCTCCCTACTCTGTTCCATTGATCTATGTGTCTCTTTTCTGCCAGTACTGTACTGTTTTGACTACTGTTCAAATCAGTTCAAAATCAGGAATATGATACCCTCAGCTTTGTTCTTCTTTCTCAAGATTATTTTGGATATTCAGAGTCTTTGGTGTTTCCACAAATGCCATTGATATTTTGATAGGAATTCCATTGATCTGTAGATTGCCTTGAGTAGTATGATCATTTTAACAATATTCAATCTTCCAATCCATGAAAATGGTATATCTTGCCATCTGTTTATGTCTTCCTCAATTTCTTTTATCAGAGTCTTTTAGTTTTCTGAGTATGGGTGTTTTACCTCCTTGGTTAGATTTATGCCTAGGTATTTTATTCTTTTTAATGGAATTATAAAAGGAAGTGTTTTCTTAATTTCTTTGATACTTTGTTGTTAGAGTATAGAAATGCAACAAATTTCTGTATTTTAATTTTGTCTCCTGCAACTTGACTGAATCCATTGATGAGTTATATATATAGGTTTTGGTGGCATCTTTAGGATTTTCTATGTATAGTATCATGTTATCTGCAAACAGTGACAGTTTCACTTCTTCCTTTCCAATTTGGAATTCTTTATTTCTTTTTTTTGTATGATTGCTGTGGCTAGGGCTTCTAATAGTAAGTTGAATAAAAGTGGCACAGGTAGGCATCCTTGTCTTGCTCCTAATCTTAGAGGAAATACTTTCAGCTTTTCAATGTTGAATGTAATGTTGGCCATGGGTTTGTCACATGTGTCCCTTATTATGTTGAAGTATGTTCACTCAATAGCACTCTGTTGAAAGTTTTTTTGTTTTGTTTTTGTGGTACATGGGCCTCTCAGTGTTGTGGCCTCTCCCGTTGTGGAGCACAGGCTCTGGACACACAGGCTCAGCGGTCATGGCTCACAGGCCTAGCTGCTCCATGGCATGTGGGATCTTCCCGGACCGGGGCACAAACCCATATCCCCTGCATCAGCAGGTGGACTCTCAACCACTGCGCCACCAGGGAAGCCCTGTTGAAAGTTCTTTTTATCATAAATAGTTGTTTAATTTTGTCAAAAACTTTTTCTGCATCTCCTGATATGATCATATGATTTTTTTTGAATTTTATTTATTTTTTTATACAGCAGGTTCTTATTAGTTATCCATTTTATACATATTAGTGTATGTATGTCAGTCCCAATCTCCCAATTCATCACACCACTTCTTGTTTTTTAATATGGTGTATCACATTGATTGATTCACAGATATTGAGCCATCTTTGCAGGCCTGTGATAAATCCCATTTGATCATGGTGTATTATCTTTTTGAATTCTATTTGCTAATATTTTGTTGATTGTTTTTTGCATCTATGTTCATCAGTGATATTCGTCAGTAATTTTCTTTTTTTATCAGGTAGATTGCTTATCTCAACTTCTCTTAGTTCTTCTGGGGTTTTATCTTGTGTCTTTCTTTGGATCATAATCTTCTACTGCCTCATTTTGCCTAATTTGCTGTTTTTATTTCTATGTATTTAGTAGGTTGGTTACATTTCCCCACCTTGAAGAAGTAGGCTTGTGTAGGAGATTTTCTATGTTCCTAGCAGTGCACTCTGCTCTGGTCACCAAATCTCTATGCTCTAGGGGTGCCCCCTATGTGGGCTATGTAAGTCATTCTACTGTGGCTGGCTGACTGCTGTATGTGATCTGGTAGGCATGACAGGCCTTGGTCTGGTCAGTTTACAGGCTACCAGCCACTGGCAGGCAAGGTAAGGTCACAAAGTGGCTAGCTGCAGGGCTCTGGGGGGCCCCAGGGCTACTGCCAGCCCACTGGAGTGTGGAGCTTGATTCCACGATTGGTGGTTGTGGAATTGGGGGTTCCAGATCTAGTGTCAGCCTGCTGATGGGCAGGGCTGATTCCTGACACAGCTGGCTGCAGCTGAGGTGTCCCAAAGCTTATGTCAGTCTGCTAGTGGGTGGGGCTGGATCCTGGGGGTTGTGGGGCACAACATTGTCTCAGAGCTGGTTTTGTCCTGCTGGTGGGTGAGACTGGGGCCAAAGGGATCCTTTAGCTGGCGCAGCCTGCTGGTTGGTGGGCTGGGTCTTGACATAGCAAGCTGTGGGACTGTGGTAGTCCTGATGCTGGTGTCTGTTCACTGGTAGGCAGAGGTAAGGCCTGGTCCCAGGAGAATTTTGAAGCTGATGTTAGCCTACTGGTGGGCAGAGCTCAGTCTAGGGTGGTCTCTGACTGCAGGGCCCTGGTGGTCTTGGAATAGTTGTCTGCCAGTTGGAGGCAGGACTGGGTCCCAGGGTGTCTGTGGGCACAGGTGGTCTTAAGGCAGCTGGCCTGCTGGTGGGCAGGCCTGTGTCCCTGCCCAGCTAGCTGCTTGGCCTGAGGTGTCCTGCTCTTGGTGCAGACAGGCTAGTGGGCAGGACTAAGTCCTAGTGCTAATAAGCTAGATGGAGGATTCCAAAATGCTGCTTGCCAGCACCATCATCCTTCTCATACAAAGAGTTTCCCAAAAGTGCTGCCACCAGTGTTTCTGTCCCCAGGGTAAGCTCCAGTTGCCTCCTGCCTCTCTGGAGGGTCTCCAAAATCAGTACGTGGATTTGATCCTGGGTCCCAGAGTGTGAGATTTTGTATGTGCCTTGTAACAGTGGAGTCTATATTTTCTATAGCTCTCTGGCTTTCCCAAAAGTAAGCCTTAGTCTGATGGGCCTTGTAGAAACAAACTGAGGACCTTTTTAATTTGGGTGTTTTTTATAGTTTACTGAACCCAGAGCCAACTGACCTATGGTCTACAGCTGGCTTAACACTAATTTGCTCTTTTCATTGTGCTCCTCTTGACTTCAGTTTATTTGTAAAATGAGGGAGCTGGACTAAAGGTTCTGTGCTGCCCTCCCAACCCTAACATTCCTTCTTTACTAAATGAGACGAGTTTTGACTAGCTGAGGTTGAACTATATAAGCCTTCTATTTTTAAGAGCTGTAGGAGGCATGTTATCTAGAAATGCAGTTGTTTACGTGCCTTGACAAATAAATAATCAGTAGAGTATTATGAGAATAACTGAACCCTTTGATTACTGGGGATTTTGATATGTCCCAGAGTTTTGCATTATTTCATACATTTCATATAGGTATGGGAGATTGAGTAATAGATATCCTAACCTCAATATAAATCCTAAAGTTATTGTGTTTTTCAATAAATTCCTAGGAAAAACACATTGTTTTCATGAACTTTCTCTAAAAAGTGAAGTCTAGTGTTATTTACCAAAGCACTGATCTTATTAAAGCATTTGTGTGTGTGTGTGTGTGTGTGTGTGTGTGTGTGTGTGTGTGTGTTGCTCTGCTAAGTGTTTATAAGTTGCAAGAGGTCTGTTTAATGCAGGTTTCTCAACCTCAGCACTATTGATATTTTGAACTGGAAAATTCTTTCACGTGGGGAAGGTGTCCTAGGAATCTCTAGCTCTACTGAGTAGATGCCAATAATAGCTCTCCATCCCAGTTGTGAAAATAAAAAATGTCTCAAGACATTGTCAAATGTCCACTGAGGGGCACAGATGGACCCAGCTGACAACCACTGGTTTAGTGCAGGGCAATCCTCTTTAGCTAGAGTATACTGACCAGATGGATGCAAACGTTACCGCTTGGTTAACCAATTAAATAAATTTTAATCTTGCCAAAATGAATCTAAATCTCTCATTGACAGTTAAAAGTAGCTCTCTAAAGATGTGGCACATATATACAATGGAATATTAGCCATAAAAAGAAACAAAATTGAGTTATTTGTAGTGAGGTGGATGAACCTAGTGTCTGTCATACAGAGTGAAGTAAGTCAGAGAGAGAAAAACAAATACCATATGCTAAAACATATATATGGAATCTAAAAAAAAAAGGTTCTGAAGAACCTAGGGACAGGACAGGAATAAAGATGCAGACTTAGAGAATGGACTTGAGGACACAGGGAGGGGGAAGGGTAAGCTGGGATGAAGTGAGAGAGTGGCATGGACATATATCCACTAACAAATGTAAAGTAGATAGCTAGTGGAAAGCAGCCGCATAGCACAGGGAGATCAACTCGGTGCTTTGTGACCACCTAGAGGGGTGGCATAGGGAGGGTGGGAGGGAGATGCAAGAGGGAGGAGATATGGGTATATATGTATATGTATAGCTGATTCACTTTGTTATAAAGCAGAAACTAACACACCATTGTAAAACAATTATACTCCAATAAGGATGTTAAAAAAAAAAAAGTAGCTGTCTATTTTGTCTAACTGCTAGATACAAGAGGCAGATTCTGAATGTGGCAATCAGTGACTTCGTTATAAGGTAACAACTCCTGGGAAATCTCAAGAAGTTGCTGAAAGAAATGTAAAAGAAAATGGAGTCTGATGATTCAGCTTGTAAGTTCTCAGTGGTATCTCCTTATATCCAAGAGTAAATACTTTTTCTGAGTCCTGTTCCATTATAGTGACAGTAACAGCGAATCTGTGCTATTTTTGTGTTTGTTGATATTCTTGTGTATGTTTTAAGGTAGTCTTCTAAGAGATAAGGTTTTTTTAAATAACCATTTCTCCATCCACCTTCTCAAGAATACCAGGGTTTTTATCTTCACGCTTTTTAGGTTATAATAATTCTTAGTATGACAATGTAGTTAAAAAAAAAAAAAAGAACAGCCTCAGTTCTTTTGAACAGAGGCAAGGGTGGACCCATGTAAGCCTTCAGTATAGTTGGTGGGGTATGGAGTCTTCTTCTCAGAATAAAAGCACAGAATATAGAGGCTGTAAAATGTGTCAGTTTGATACCCATTTCTGCTGTTTTACTGCTTAAAAAGATCACAGGTCCAACATGACAATCTTATATTTAAGATCTGTGTGTTTTTAGGCAATCTTATATTGCACAAGGTAATTTAATATAAATAAACCTTCTGAAAGTAAAGAAATATAATAAAATTTTTCAAAATTGTTTGCTAATTTTAGAGAAAAGTGTGTTATGTTTGTTTATAAGGAATACTACCATTCATTATGTAACTGAGCAGGACCCTATGGGGCCTTCCCGAGACAGGCCTTCCCCATATCCTCTGCCATAGCTCCTCTCTGAAGTACCTAGATAACAGTATTTGATGCACATTCCCTGAGTTGTTTTACAGATGTGAAAACTCCCCACCAAATGGAAGAAGTTAACTACTTCATGACCATGAGCACATAGCCCCAGGTCTCTTGGAGACTAAGGAATGATAATGTTAACCCTTGTGACACCTCCCTGTTACCTCACCATCATCCAATCAGAGAACTGTGCATGAGCTGATCACATACCCTGCAACCCCCCTCCCTCACCTCGCTTTTAAAAATGCTTTGCCAAAACCCTTCAGGGACCTCAGGGTTTTTTTTAGAGCATGAGCCACCCTTATCCTTGCATCACTCTGCAATAAACCTTTCGCTACCCCCAACTCCAATGTTTTGGTTCGTTTGGCCTCACTGTGCATCAGGCACAGGAACTTGCAATAACAATTACATTTTTTTTGTCTTTAAATCCAAACAATCTCTCATCAGAAATAGGCCTAAATTTTTAAGATAGTTTGTGTTCTTTAAAAAAAGTACATCTCATTTCTTCTCCCAGCCAATATGAAAGAAGAGGCTGAGTTTACACTCCCACCCTCAACAATTAAAAATCTGGACAAAATGAACAAAATGACAGTTTCATGTCATTGAACATTAGGCAATGGAAGACAGTGATGCCTGAGAGAAAGGGAACAAAATGAAACATATGATTTCCCTGGCGTATTTCTTTGGGGTATATTCAGGCTGCAGTGCAAGGAAGGACAAATCAGGAGGAACCCAACAAACCCCCCAAGTTGAAGAGATGAAGCTGAGAGTCTATGGAGAGCAAAAAACCTAGAATTCACAGACAGAGTACCACTAAGGAGAGAGGTACAATAAGACCACCAGAGATCTTCCAAGGAGCCTCCTATATGTTTCTTAACTTACTGATTGTTGTTTGTATGTGAGAAAACTACCTGAGCCCAACAGGGAAAAACACCTGAAAGGATTAGAGAAAAAGTTCCTTGAACTCACACAAGACTTGGAAAAAATGCCAGAACCAATCAGGAAAACTGAAAAACCTCATAAATCATAGACATTGGGTATAGTACTCAGAGGGTTCTTGCCTCACTAGTGGGGAATAATTAGCCCTACATGAAACACAGCTCAAGACTTGCCTAAACATTTTAAAAAGCAAGACTTGAAAGGAAAAAATGAAAAAACTTTCCAAGTACCTTGACTGCATCCCAGGACAAAGCTCAAGAACATTTATAAGAATATAAAAAATATCCAGCACTCAACAAAGTCAATTCATGATACCTAACATGCAACCAAAATTTACTAGGCATTCAGAAAAGCTGAAAAATATGACCCATAATAATGAGAAAAATCAGTCAATCAAAATTGATACAGAACTGGAGCATAGGTTAGAATTAGCAGACAAAAATATTAAAACAGGGGAATCGGGAAGATGGTGGAAGAGTAAGAGGCAGAGATCACCTTCCTCCCCACAGATACACCAGGAATATATCTAATCGTGGAACAACTCCTACAGAACACCTACTGAATGCTGGCAGAAGACCTCAGACCTCCCAAAAGGCAAGAAACTCCCCATGTACCTGGGTAGGGGAAAAGAAAAAAGAATAAACAGAGACAAAAGAATAGGGACGGGACCTACACCAGTGGGAGGGAGCTGTGAAGGAGGAAAAGTTTCCACACACTAGGAAGCCCCTTCGACGGCAGAGACTGCAGGTGGCGGAAGGGGAAAGCTTCGGAGCCACAGAGGAGAGCACAGCCACAGGGGTGTGGAGGGCAAAGCAGAGAGATTCCCGCACAGAGGATCAATGCCGACCGGCACTCACCAGCCCGAAAGGCTTGTCTGCTCACCCACCGGGGTGGGCAGGGCTGGGAGCTGAGGCTCGGGCTTCAGGCGGGGCGCAGGGAGAGGACTGGGGTTGACGGCGTGAACACAGCCTGCAGGGGGTTAGTGCATCACGACTAGCCAGGAGGGAGTCCTGGGAAAAGGCTGCACGTGCCGAAGAGGCAAGAGACTTTTTCTTCCCTCTTTGTTTCCTGGTGCGCGAGGAGAGGGGATTAAAAGCGCTGCTTAAAGGAGCTCCAGAGACAGGCGCGAGCCGCGGCTAACAGGGCGGACCACAGAGATGGGCATGAGACGCTAAGGCTGCTGCTGCCGCCACCAAGAAGTCAGTGTGCGAGCACAGGTCACTATCCACACCTCCCTTCATGGGAGCCTGTGCAGCCCGCCACTGCCAGAGTCCCAGGATCCAGGGAAAACTTCCCTGGGAGAACGCACGGTGCGCTTCAGTCTGGTGCAATGTCCTGCTGGCCTCTGCTGCTGCAGGCTTGCCCCGCATCCGCACCCCTCCCTCCCCTGGGCCTGAGTGAGTCAGAGTCCCCAAAGCAGCTGCTCCCTTAACCCCGTCCTGTCTGAGCGAAAAACAGACGCCCTCCGGCAACCTACACACAGAAGCAGGGCCAAATCCAAAGCTGAGACCCAGGAGTTGTGCAAACAAAGAAGAGAAAGAGAAATCTCTCCCAGCAGCCTCAGAAGCAGCGGATTAAAGCTACACAATCAACTTGATCTACCCTGCATCTGTGGAATACATGAATAGACAACGAATCATCCCAAATTGAGGAGGTGGATTTTGAGAGCAAGATTTATTATTTTTTACCCTTTTCCTTTATTGTGAGTGTGTATGTGTATGCTTCTGTGTGAGATATTGTCTGTATAGCTTTGCTGTCACCATTTGTCCTAGGGTTCCATCCATCCGTTTTTTTTTTTTCTTTAAAAAAATTTTTTTCTTAATAATAATTTTTTATTTTAGTAACTTTATTTTATCCTCTTTCTTTCTTTCATTTCTTTCTTTCTTCCTTCCTTCCCTCCTTCCTTTCCTTCTTTCTTTCATTTTTCCTTTCTTTCTTCCTTTCTTTCTTTTCTTTCTTTCCTCCTTCCTTCCCTCCTTCCTTTCCTTCTTTCTTTCATTATTCCTTTCTTTCTTCCTTTCTTTCTTTTCTTTCTTTCCTCCTTCCTTCCCTCCTTTCCTCCTTCGTTCCTTCGTTCCTTCCTTCCTTCCTTCTTTCCTTCCTTCCTTCCCTCCCTCCCTCCCTCCCTCTCCTCTTTCTTTCTTTCTTTCTCTCTTTCTTTCTTTTTCTTTCATTCTACTTTTTCTCCCTTTTATTCTGAGCCGTGTTGGATGAGGGGCTCTTGGTGCTGCAGCCAGGAGTCACTGCTGTGCCTCTGAGGTGGGAGAGACAACTTCAGGACACTGGTCCCCAAGATACCTCCCAGCTCCACATAATGTCAAATGGCAAAAATCTTGCAGAAATCTCCATCTCAACACGAGCACCCAGCTTAACTCAACGACCAGCAAACTACAGTGCTGGACACCCTACACAAAACAAGCAGTGGGCTTCCCTGGTGACACAGTGGTTGCGGGTCCACCTGCCAATTCAGGCAAGGCAGGTTTGTGCCCGGGTCCAGGGTACTCCCGCATGCCGCAGAGCGGCTGGGCCCGTGGGCCATAGCCACTGGGCCTGCACAGATGGAGCCTGTGCTCCACAACGGGAGAGGCCACGGTGGTGAGAGGCCTGCGTACTGCAAAAAAAAAAAAACAAAAAAACAAAGAAAAACAACTAGGAATACATGAAAACAACCCAACCCATTAGAGATGCTGCCTAAAATCATAATATGCCCACAGACACCTCAAAACACAACACCAGACGTGGACCTGCCCAACAGAAAGACAAGACCCAGCCTCATCCACCACAACACAGGCACTAGTCCCCTCCACCAGGAAGCCTACACAACACACTGAACCAGTTTTAGCCACTGGGGACAGACAACAAAAACAACAGGAACTACGAACCTGCAGCCTGCAAAAGGGAGACCCCAAACACAGTAAGATAAGCAAAATGAGAAGGCAGAAAAACACACAACAGATGAAGGAGCAAGATAAAGACCCACCAGACCTAACAAATGAAAAGGAAATAGGCAGTCTACCTGAAAAAGAAATCAGAATAATGATAGTAAAGATGATCCAAAATCTTGGAAATAGAATAGACAAAATGTAAGAAACTTTTTTATTATTTTATTTTATTATTATTATTTTTTTTGCGGTTCATGGGCCTGTCATTGTTCTGGCCTCTCCCATTGCGGAGCACAGGCTCCGGACACGCAGGCTCAGTGGCCATGGCTCATGGGCCCAGCCGCTCCGTGGCATGTGGGATCTTCCTGGACCGGGGCACAAACCCGCATCCCCTGCATCGGCAGGCAGACTGTCAACCACTGCACCACAAGGAAAGCCCAAGAAACATTTAACAAGGACCTAGAAGAACTAAAGATGAAATAAGCAAAGATGACCAACACAATAAATGAAATTAAAAATACTCTAGATGTGATCAATAGCAAAATAACTGAGGCAGAAGAATGGATAAGTGACCTGGAAGATAAAATAGTGCAAATAACTACTTCAGAGCAGAATAAAGAAAAAGAATGAAAAGAACTGAGGACAGTCTCAGAGACCTCTGGGACAACATTAAACGCAACAACATTCAAATTATAGTGGTTCCAGAAGAAGAACAGAAAAAGAAAGGGACTGGGAAAATATTTGAAGAGATTATAGTTGAAAAATTCCCTAATATGAGAAAGGAAATAGTTAATCAAGTCCAGGAAACACAGAGAGTCCCATACAGGATAAATCCAAGTAGAAACACGCCAAGATACATATTGATCAAACTGTCAAAAATTAAATACAAAGAAAACATTAAAAGCAGCAAGGGAAAAACAACAAATAACACACAAGGGAATCCCCATAAGGTTAACAGCTGATCTTTCAGCAGAAACTCTGCAAGCCAGAGGGGACTGGCAGGACATATTTAAAATGATGAAGGAGAAAAACCTACAACCAAGATCACTCTACCCAGCAAGTATCTCATTCAGATTTGATGGAGAAATTAAAAACTTTACAGACAAGCAAAGCTGAGAGAGTTCAGCACCATCAAAGAAGCTTTACAACAAATGCTAAAGGACCTTCTCTGGGCAAGAAACACAAGAGAAGGAAAAGACCTACAAAAACAAACCCAAAACAATTAAGAAAATGGGAATAGGAACATACATATAGATAATTACCTTAAAGGTAAATGGATTAAATGCTCCCACTAAAAGACACAGACTGGCTGAATGGAAACAAAATCAAGACCCATATATATGCTGTCTACGAGAGACCCACTTCAGACCTAGGGACACATACAGACTGAAGGCGAGGGAATGAAGAAAGATATTCCATGCAAATGGAAACCAAAAGAAAGCTGGAGTAGCAATTCTCATATCAAACAAAATAGACTTTAAAATAAAGACTATTAGAGGAGACAAAGAAGGACACTACATAATGATCAAGGGAACAATCCAAGAAGATATAACAATTGTAAACATTTATGCACCCAACATAGGAGCACCTCAATACATAAGGCAAATACTAACAGCTATAAAAGGGGAAATCAACAGTAACACATTCATAGTAGGGGACTTTAACACCCTACTTTCACCAATGGACAGATTATCCAAAATGAAAATAAATAAGGAAACACAAGCTTTAAATGATACATTTCACAAGATGGACTTAATTGATATTTATAGGACATTTCATCCAAAAACAACAGAATACACATTTTTTTCAAGTGCTCATGGAACATTCTGCAGGATAGATCATATCTTGGGTCACAAATCAAGCCTTCATAAATTTAAGAAAATTGCAATTGTATCATGTATATTTTCCGACCACAATGCTATGAGACTAGATATCAATTACAGGAAAAGATCTGTAAAAAATACAAACACATGGAGGCTAAAGAATACACTATTAATAACGAAGTGATCACTGAAGAAATCAAAGAGGAAATAAAAAATACCTAGAAACAAATGACAATGGAGACAAAACAACCCAAAACCTATGGGATGCAGAAAAAGCAGTTCTAAGAGGGAAGTTTATAGCAATACAAACCCAAGTTAAGAAGCAGGAAACATCTCGAATAAACAACCTAACATTACACCTCAAGCAATTAGAGAAAGAAGAATAAAAAAACCCCAAAGTTAACAGAAGGAAAGAAATCATAAAGATCAGATCAGAAATAAATGAAAAAGAAATGAAGGAAACAATAGCAAAGATCAATAAAACTAAAAGCTGGTTCTTTGAGAAGAAAAACAAATAGATAAACCATTAGACAGACTCATCAGGAAAAAAAGGGAGAAGACCCAAATCAATAGAATTAGAAATGAAAAAGGAGAAGTAACAACTGACACTGCAGAAATACAAAAGATCATGAGAGATTACTACAAGCAACTCTATGCCAATAAAATGGACAATCTGGAAGAAAGGGACAAATTCTTAGAAATGCACAACCTGCCAAGACTGAATCAGGAAGTAATAGAAAATACGAACAGACCAATCACAAGCACTGAAATTGAAACTGTGATTAAAAATCTTCCAACAAACAAAAGCCCAAGACCAGATGGCTTCACAGGCGAATTCTATCAAACATTTAGAGAAGAGCTAAGACCTATCCATCTCAAACTCTTCCGAAATATAGCAGAGGGAACAACACTCCCAATTCCTTCTATGAGATCACCATTACCTTGATACCAAAACCAGACAAAGATGTCCCAAAGAAAGAAAACTACAGGCCAATATCACTGATGAACATAGATGCAAAAATGCTCAACAAAATACTAGCAAACAGAATCCAACAGCACATTAAACGGATCATACACCATGATCAAGTGGGGTTTATTCCAGGAATGCAAGGATTCTTCAATATACGCAATTCTATCAGTGTGATAAACCATATTGACAAATTGAAGGAGAGAAACCATATGATCATCTCAATATATGCAGAAAAAGCTTTTGACAAAATTCAACACCCATTTATGATAAAAACCCTGCTGAAATTAGGCATAGAGGGAACTTTCCTCAACATAATAAAGGCCATATATGACAAACACACAGCCAACATCATCTTCAATGGTGAAAAACTGAAAGCATTTCCACTAAGATCAGGAACAAGACAAGGTTGCCCAGTCTCACCACTCTTATTCAACATAGTTTTGGAAGTTTTAGCCACCACAATCAGAGAAGAAAAGGAAATAAAAGGAATCCAAATCGGAAAAGAAGAAGCAAAGCTGTCACTGTTTGCAGATGACATGATACTATATATAGAGAATCCTAAAGATGCTACCAGAAAACTACTAGAGCTAATCAATGAATTTGGTAAAGTAGCAGGATACAAAACTAATGCACAGAAATCCCTGGTATTCCTATATACTAATGATGAAAAATCTGAAAGTGAAATCAAGAAAACACTCCCATTTACCATTGCAAGAAAAAGAATAAAATATCTAGGAATAAACCTACCTAAGGAGACAAAAGACCTGTATGCAGAAAATTATAAGACACTGATGAAAGAAATTAAAGATGATACAAATAGATGGAGAGATATACCATGTTCTTGGATTGGAAGAATCAACATAGTGAAAATGACTCTACTACCCAAAACAATCTACAGATTCATTGCAATCCCTATCAAACTACCACTGGCATTTGTCACAGAACTAGAACAAAAAATTTCACAATTTGTATGGTAACACAAAAGACCCCGAATAGCCAAAGCAATCTTGAGAACGAAAAATGGAGCTGGAGGCATCAGGCTCCCTGACTTCAGACTATACTACAAAGCTACAGTAATCAAGACAGTATGGTACTGGCACAAAAACAGAAAGATAGATCAATGGAACAGGAGAGAAAGCCCAGAGATAAACCCACACACATATGGTCACCTTATCTTTGGTAAAGGAGGCAGGAATGTACAGTGGAGAAAGGACAGCCTCTTCAATAAGTGGTGCTGGGAAAACTGGACAGGTACATGTAAAAGTATAAGATTAGATCACTCCCTAACCCCATACAAAAAAATAAGCTCAAAATGGATTAAAGACCTAAATGTAAGGCCGGAAACTATCAAACTCTTAGAGGAAAACTTAGGCAGAACACTCTATGATATAAATCACAGCAAGATGCTTTTTGACCCACCTCCTAGAGAAGTGAAAATAAAAATAAACAGATGGGACCTAGTGAAACTTCAAAGGTTTTGCACAGCAAAGGAAACCATAAACAAGACAAAATGACAACCATCAGAATGGGAGAAAATATTTGCAAATGAAGCAACTGACAAAGGATTAATTTCCCAAATTTACAAGCAGCTCATGCAGCTCAATAACAAAAAAACAAACAACCCAATCCAAAAATGGACAGAAGACCTAAATAGACATTTCTCCAAAGAAGATATACAGACTACCAACAAACACATGAAAGAATGCTCAACATCATTAATCATTAGAGAAATGCAAATCAAAACTACAATGAGATATCATCTCACACCAGTCAGAATGACCATCATCAAAAAATCTAGAAACAATAAATGCTGGAGAGGGTGTGGAGCAAAGGGAACACTCTTGCACTGCTGGTGGTAATGTGAATTGGTACAGCCACTTTGGAGAACGTATGGAGGTTCCTTAAAACACTACAAATAGAAATACTATATGACCCAGCAATCCCACTGCTGGGTATATACTCTGAGAAAACCATAATTCAGAAAGAGTCATGTACCAAAATATTCATTGCAGCTCTATTTACAATAGCCCGGAGATGGAAACAACCTAAGTGTCCGTCATTGGATGAATGGATAAAGAAGATGTGGCACATATACACAATGTAATATTACTCAGCCATAAAAAGAAACAAAATTGAGCTATTTGTAATGAGGTGGATGGACCTAAAGTCTGTCATACGGAGTGAAGTAAGTCAGAAAGAGAAAGACAAATACCATATGCTAACACATATATATGGAATTTAAGGGAAAAAAATGTCACGAAGAACCTAGGGGTAAGACAGGAATAAAGACACAGACCTACTAGAGAATGGACTTGAGGATATGGGGAGGAGGAAGGGTAAGCTGTGACAAAGCGAGAGAGTGTTCTGGACATATACCCACTACCAAACGTAAAATAGATAGCTAGTGGGAAGCAGCTGCATAGCTCATGGAGATCAGCTCGGTGCTTTGTGACCACCTAGAGGGGTGGGATAGGGAGGGTGGGAGGGAGGGAGACGCAAGAGGGTAGAGATATGGGAACATATGTATATGTATAACTGATTCACTTTGTTATAAAGCAGAAACTAGCACACCATTGTAAAGCAATTATACTCCAATAAAGATGTAAAAAAAATATTAAAACAGTTATTTTAATTGTATTCCATATATTCAAAAGTTAATTTGATACCTGAAAGATTAAAAAAAAAGTTCAAATTGAACTTTGAGAAAGGAAAATCACTATATCTAAGAAGAAAAATACTCTGGATGTGATTAGCTAAATATAAGGCATTACAAAAGAAAAGATTAGTAAATTTGGAAATAGAAGTGATCTAAAATAAACAGAGAGAAAAAATATTTTAAATTAACAGATAAACAGAAATATAATTATTTATTTTACAATTGTGTTTAATGCTATGAAGGAAAAAATAGGGTTTTCTGTTAGAATAACTGGAGGGAGAATAATACATTTTCCATTTATTAGAGCATACTAGGTACAAATAAAACCTGATTTAAATTGTAACACAACTGGATTTATTGTGTTACAATAGAAAAGTAAAAGTAGTTTTTTTCTTATAATTAATCCATTTGTTCATTTATTCCACACCATCCTTGTTCATTGATACTATTGATATAATAGTCCAGATATTTGGCTCACAAAAATGACCAAGGCCCCAGTCCCTTTCTTTGAGGAGCTAGGAGTTTAATGGTTCAGCAGTACCTCTTATTAAAATAATTGCATACCAAATGAAAACATAAATATATCCTTTTCGTTTTCTTTTTTAGATGAGAATAGGCATTCACTCAGGCTCTGTGCTGGCTGGAGTTGTTGGGGTAAGAATGCCGCGATATTGCCTGTTTGGAAATAATGTCACTCTGGCAAGCAAATTCGAATCGGGAAGTCACCCTCGACGCATCAATGTCAGCCCAACCACTTACCAGTAAGTGTTCTTTGGCCTTCTCCCCCTGTCTTTGGCATTGCGTTATACTAGTAGCCTGTCACTTGTGAGACGCTTATTTTTTTCTTGATCCTGTTATTATCTAAGATAATATGAGTAGATCCATCCAGTCTGAAAGATAGCAATTATGTCACAAAATTTAATTTGCACCCTAAGAAAGTACATGGAAAACCTGACTTGACTGAGAGGTAAATGGAGGTTTGCATTTCCCACAGTCTCTGTCTTCCTTAGGTATTCCTGTTTAAAATACAGGAAAGCAGGGTTTTTCCTGGTGGCACAGTGGTTAAGAATCCACCTGCCAGTGCAAGGGACATGCGTTCGAGCCCTGATCCAGGAAGATCCCACATGCCATGGAGCAACTAAGCCCATGTGCGACAACTACTGAGCCCACGTGCCACAACTGCTGAAGCCCGCACGCCTAGAGTGCATGCTGCGCAACAAGAGAAGCCACCACAATGAGAAGCCTGTGCACCTGAATGAAAAGTAACCCCCGCTCGCCACAACTAGAGAAAGCCCGTGCACAGCAACAAAGACCCAATGCAGCCAAAAATTTAAAAAAATAGAGGAGAGCAAATGTTAAGGGTCTGAAACACACTAGAAATCTTAACATTTTCAAAATGTTTCTCAATGTTTATAAAAATCAAAGGAATAAGATAGAAAAGGTAATTGTCTCTTTTTATTCTTCTAAATAATGAATATAAATAGGGACTCTTTAAAGTTAAATATATACTAGATACAGAGTAAAACTTCAAACTCTATTTATCTTAAAGGTTGTATTTGACAACTCTACACATTTTGACAGCTGAAGTCATCCTTGTTTTGTGCCTGGTAGATATCAAGCTCCAGGCATTAGCTATTACGTGCCATATGGGCAGAGGCCAAGTCTTTTTGACTCATGGTTATATCTCCAAAACTTACCCAAAAAATGTTTAGCACATAATAAGCACTCTATTAATATTTATCAGATTAATGAATAAATGTACTGATAAGATAAATATCTCTATACTAAGAAAATAATATGAATATCTCCTACTTGGTAGACTTTGGCCTAATGCTAAGCTTTGGTGTACAAGCGATTTCATTAGTTCCATGATTTAAATGACTTAGAAATCACATTGTAAAACTGTAAAGTAGAAATGGTGACCATGGATATTTTTATTAGCATGACTACCATGTTAACCCAGGCTAACAAAAAACCCCAGAAGCAGAAACTTTAAATACATAGATAATAAATGTTGATTTATAATAACAAACAAAATGGTGACACTTTGAAGCTTTTGATACCACATATATACAGAGGGAAGTTAAGGTTTCTTAGATAAAAGACAAGTATTTCCAGATTCCTGAGGACCACATGAGAAAGGGGAAGAAATTACAAATATGAAATCAAGATAAAGTTGCTTAAGAACTACATGTCATTTTTAGGGTCTTTATATAAGGGTTTTGCTTCTTTTAAATTTCTCCCAATTTTTCTAACACAATTCTGGGCATAATACATATGATATGATAATGGTTTCCATATTAAATGGAATTAGGAAGCTTCTCAAGATCAATGCTCTAGATCACTGCACTTTGTTCTCTAGACCATGGGGTAAGGAAAAGTTCCTGAAGATCAACCACCTCACCTGCATACTCCTACCATGGTTATGATTTTTCCCATCATGGAGCTAATACATATGTTTCCTCTTTGTATAAGTGAGTGTAGATTTATAGAAACTCCATTTTAAAAAAATGATGTGTAAAGAATGGGTCAACCATGTGAGGAGTTATACCCTGAGCTTAAATATCATTGCTATAGCTGGCTTTGTCTACATGTGACCAATAAAGGAAACCCCACAAGCAACACAGAGTCTGTGCCTTTGGGTGTTGTCTTTGAGTTTTAATAATCTTTTTCATATTGGTGGGAGTTTGTAATTATCCTTAGTGATCAATAAAGTCTGAAGAATTGAATCATTTAAAACACTGTGAGCATTGAAATATTTTGTTCTGTTATGATCTGTCCCCCCAACTCCCCCCCACACCAAAACACAAATGGAGACATAGATGAACAAATTGAACTGCCTTCTGGGTAGATTATAAAAGATACTTTCTCTGACTGGTCCCAAATCTTATAATTTCTAATAATACTTTATAAAAATATTTTTGTGTTTGGTCTATCCTCAAAAATAACACTTTTCTTCCAACTGTTTCTGTGTTCCTCCCTCCTTCCCTTCTTTCAACAAATACTTGTAGAGTACCTACTATATTCCAAGCACTATGACAGTCACCAATGTTACAGCAATAAACAACATAAATATGATCTTTGCCTTCATAGAGGAGACTACCAGATGGTAGATGTATACAAATAAACAGTTTATTACAATAGACTAGTGCTGAGGTCAAAAGGACATGATGAGAGTATTTAGAGCAACAAGAGGAGTGGACTAAAATGAGGATGAAGAGATAGACTGAAGTCAGACCAACTGAAGCTGTAATTCATGTTAAGGGATTTCAACTTAACACTAAGAGCAAAGAAAGACATTGAAGAGTTTTAAGCAGACGAGTGACTTGACCAGATTTGTACTTTAAAAAGATCTCCAAGGTTGTAGAGAGAATAGATTAGAAGGTGAGAAGGGCAGCAATCCAGTGCTTGAAATCAGGTAATCTTATTCCCGTTTCCTTGATGGAAATGTAGCTAATTACTGAGACCCTGGAATCCAAACCATTTGCTGTTTCAACTTGTCTTCCATGCTTCAGAAGAGTGATTGGACTCAATGACCTTTGACATCCATTTTTATCTGGGATACCATTAAAAACAATGTACTTTGGTTCCTGGTAATCTTCTAGAAAACTAAATTTAGGTATATGATCTCAGTGTGACTTGGTTTTCAGATTCTGGATGTGTTCGTGCCCAAGTGGTTTCTGTTGGTTTTATATACACCAATCTATACACTTCAGCTATGTATAATTGTTCTATTCCACATAGCACAAGTGATTTATGAATCCACAAGTGTAGAGTATACTTCCCTTTCCCAGGATACTCAAAGTGAAATGCCAGGTGGATGTTTCATGGACATTCTCTAAGAGGAGATAAAATTGAACTTTCTTAGAGCAAATAGGAATTTGTGAAGTTAAACTGAGTATTCCGCTCATAAGAGCTTGAAATTTCCAATTTTCTTTCCTGAATTAAATGCTGAAAAATGTTCAATATTGTCTGGTTATTTTGAAATCTTCAGACAGGTTTCTAAAAATTTTTATTTTAATATTTTAATTTCATTGGAGTATAGTTGATTTACAATGTTGTGTTAGTTTCAGTTGTACAGCAAACTGATTCAGCTATACATATAAATATAATCATTCTTTTTTAGATTCTTTTCTAATATAGGTTATCAAAGAGTATTGAATAGGGTTTCCTGTGCTATACAGTAGGTCTTATTTGGTTATCCATCTTATATATAGCAGTGTGCAGGTATTCATCCCAAGCTCCTGATTTATCCCACCGGCGCCATGTCTCCCCTTTGTTAACCATAAGTTTGTTTTCAATATCTATAAGTCTGTTTCTGTTTTGTAAATGAGTTCACTTTTATCTTTTTCTTTTAACATCTTTATTGGAGTATAATTGCTTTACAATGTTGTATTAGTTTCTGCTGAATAACAAAGTGAATCAGACATATGTATACGTATATCACCATATCCACTCCCTCTTGTCTCTCCCTCCCACCCTCCCTATCCTACTCCTCTAGGTGGTCTCAAACCACCAAGCTGATCTCCCTGTGCTATGCAGCTGTATCTTTTTCTAAATTAGATTCCACATACAAGTGATACCATATAATATTTTTCTTTCTCTGTGTGACATACTTCACCTAGTATGAGAATCTCTAGGTCCATCCATGTTGCTGCAAATGGCATTAATACATTATTTTTCATGGCTGAATAATATTCTATTGTATATATGTACCATGTCATCTTTATCCATTCCTCTGTCAATGGAAATTTAGTTTGCTTCCATGACTTGGAAATTATAAATGTGCTGCAACGAATATTAGGGTGCTTGTATCCTTTTGGATTATGGTTTTCTCTGGATATATGCCCAGGAGTGAGATTGCTGGGTCATATGGTAGTTCTATTTTAAGTTTTGTAAGGAACCTCCATACTGTTCTCCATAGTAGTTGTACCAATTTACATTCCCACAAACAGTGTAGGAGGGTTCCCTTTTCTCCACACCCACTCCAGCATTTATTGTTTGTAAACTTTTTGATGATGGCCATTCGACTGCTGGGAGATGATACCTCAGTGTAGTTTCGATTTGCATTTCTCTGATAATAAGTGATGTTGAGCATCTTTTCATATGCTCCTTGACCATCTGTATGTCTTCTTTGGACAGCTATCTGTTTAGATCTTCTGCCCATTTTCTAATTGGGTTGCTTGTTTTTTTTTGACCTAGAGCTGCATGAGCTGTTTATATATTTTGGAGACTAATCCCTTGTCAGTCATATCATTTGCAAATATTTTCTCCCTCTGTGGGTTGTCTTTTTCTGTTGTTGCTGGTTTCCTTTACTGTGCAGAAGCTTTTACGTTTCATTAGATCTCATTTGTTTATTTTTGTTTTTATTTCCCTTACTCTAGGAGATGGGTCAAAAAAGATCTTGCTGTGATTCATGCTAAATAGTGTTGTGCCTATGTTCTTCCCTAAGAGTTTTATAGTATTTAGCATAACATTTAAAAGTCTTTAATCCATTTTGAGTTCATTTTTGTATATGATGTTATGGAGTTTTCTAATTTCATTTTTTTTAACATCTATATTGGAGTATAATTGATTTTCAATGGTGTGTTAGTTTCTGCTTCATAACAAAGTGAATCAGTTATACATATACATATATTCCCATATCTCTTCCCTCTTGTGTCTCTCTCCCTCCCACACTCCCTATCCAACACCTATAGGTGGTCACAAAGCACCGAGCTGATCTCCATGTGCCATGTGGCTGCTTCCCACTAGCTATCTATTTTACGTTTGGTAGTGTATATATGTCCATGCCACTCTCTCACTTCGTCACAGCTTACCCATCCCCCTCCCCATATCCTCAAGTCCATTCTCTAGTAGGTCTGCAGCTTAATTCCCACCTTACCCCTAGGTTCTTCATGACCTTTTTTATCCCCTAGATTCCATATATATGTGCTAGCATACGGTATTTCTTTTTCTCTTTCCAACTTACTTTATTCCATATGACAGACTCTAGATCCATCCAGCTCACTACAAATAACTCAATTTCGTTTCTTTTTATGGCTGAGTAATATTCCATTGTGTATATGTGCCAAAACTTCTTTATTCATTCATCTCTTGATGGACACTTAGGTTGCTTCCATGTCCTGGTTATTGTAAATAGAGCTGCAATGAACATTTTGGTACATGACTCTTTCTGAATTATGGTTTTCCAGGGTGTATGCCCAGTAGTGGGATTGCTGGGTCGTATGGTAGTTATGTTTGCAGTTTTTAAGGAACCTCCATATTGTTCTGCATAGTGGCTGCACCAATTTACATTCCCACCAACAGTGCAACAGGGTTCTCTTATCTCCACACTCTCTCCAGCATTTATTATTTCTAGATTTTCTGATGATGGCCATTCTGACTGGTGTGAAATGATATCTCATTGTAGTTTTGATTTGCATTTCTCTAATGATTAATGATGTTGAGCATTCTTTCATGTGTTTGTTGGCAATCTGTATATCCTCTTTGGAGAAATGTCTATTTAAGTCTTCTGCCCATTTTTGGATTGGGTTGTTTGTTTTTCTGTTATTGAGCTGCATGAGCTGCTTGTAAATTTTGGAGATTAATCCTTTGTCAGTTGCTTCATTTGCAAATATTTTCTCCCATTCTGAGGGTTGTCTTTTGGTCTTGTTTATGGTTTCCTTTGCTGTGCAAGGGCTTTTAAGTTTCATTAGGTCCCATTTGTTTATTTTTGTTTTTATTTCCATTTCTCTAGGAGGTGGGTCAAAAAGGATCTTGCTGTGATTTATGTCATACAGTGTTCTACCTCTGTTTTTCTCTAAGAGTTTGATAGTGTCTGGCCTTATATTTAGGTCTTTAATCCATTTGGAGTTTATTTTTGTGTATGGTGTTAGGGAGTATTCTAATTTCATATTTTACATGTACCTGTCCAGTTTTCCCTGCACCATTTATTGAAGAGGCTGTCTTTTCTCCACTGTATATTCTTGCCTCGTTTATCAAAGATAAGGTGACCATATGTGCGTGGGTTTATCTCTGGGCTTTCTACCCTGTTCCATTGATCTATCTTTCTGTTTTTGTGCCAGTACCATACTGTCTTGATTACTGTAGCTTTGTAGTATAGTCTGAAGTCAGGGAGCCTGATGCCTCCAGCTCCGTTTTTCGTTCTCAAGATTGCTTTGGCTATTCGGGGTCTTTTGTGTTACCATACAAATTGTGAAATTTTTTGTTCTAGTTCTGTGACAAATGCCAGTGGTAGTTTGATAGGGATTGCATTGAATCTGTAGATTGTTTTGGGTAGTAGAGTCATTTTCACAATGTTGATTCTTCCAATCCAAGAGCATCGTATATCTCTCCATCTATTTGTATCATCTTTAATTTCTTTCATCAGTGTCTTATAATTTTCTGCATACAGGTCTTTTGTCTCCTTAGGTAGGTTTATTCCTAGATATTTTATTTTTTCTGTTGCAATGGTAAATGGGAGTGTTTTATTAATATTACGTTCAGCTTTTTCATCATTAGTGTATAAGAATGCCAGAGATTTCTGTGCATTAATTTTGTATTCTGCTACTTTACCAAATTCATTGATTAGCTCTAGTAGTTTTCTGGTGGCATCTTTAGGATTCTCTATGTATAGTATCATGTCATCTGCAAATAGTGACAGCTTTACTTCTTCTTTTCCAATTTAGATTCCTTTTATTTCTTTTTCTTCTCTGATTGCTGTGGCTAAAACTTCCAAAACTATGTTGAATAAGAGTGGTGAGACTGGGCAACCTGGTCTTGTTCCTGATCTTAGTGGAAGTGGTTTCAGTTTTTCACCATTGAAGACGATGTTGGCTGTGTGTTTGTCATATATGGCCTTTATTATGTTGAGGAAAGTTCCCTCTATGTCTACTTTCTGCAGGGTTTTTATCATAAATGGGTGTTGAATTTTGTCAAAAGCTTTCTCTGCATCTATTGAGATGACGACATGGTTTTTCTCCTTCAATTTGTTAATATGGTGCATCACGTTGAATGATTTGCATATATTGAAGAATCCTTGCATTTCTGGGATAAACCCCACTTGATCATGGTGTATGATCCTTTTAATGTGCTCTTGGATTCTGTTTGCTAGTGTTTTGTTGAGGATTTTTGCATCTATGTTCATCAGTGCTATTGGCCTGTAGTTTTCTTTCTTTGTGACATCTTTGTCTGGTTTTGGTATCAGGGTGATGATGGCTTTGTAGAATGAGTTTGGGAGTGTTGTTCCCTCTGCTATATTTTGGAAGAGTTTGAGAAGGATATGTGTCATCTCTTCTCTAAATGTTTGATAGAATTCACCTGTGATGCCATCTGGTCCTGGGCTTTTGTTTGTTGGAAGATTTTTAATCACAGTTTCAATTTCAGTGCTTGTGATTGGTCTGTTCATATTTTTTATTTCTTCCTGATTCGGTCTTCGCCAGTTGTGCTTTTCTAAGAATTTGTCCATTTCTTCCAGGTTGTCCATTTTATTGGCATAGAGTTGCTCATAGTAATCTCTCCTGATCCTTTGTATTTCTGCAGTGTCAGTTTTTCCTTCTCCTTTTTCATTTCTAATTCTATTGATTTGAGTCTTCTTCCTTTTTTTCTTGATGAGTTTGGTTAATGGTTTATCAATTTTTTTTATCTTCTCAAAGAACCAGCTTTTAGTTGTATTGATCTTTGCTATCATTTCCTTCATTTCTTTTTCATTTATTTCTAATCTGATCTTTATGATTTCTTTCCTTCTGCTAACTTTGGGGGGGTTTTTTTTTTTTGGTTTTTTTGTTGTTGTTGATTTTTTATGTTTTTTTGCAATACACAGGCCTCTCACTGTTGTGGCCTCCCCCATTGCGGAGCACAGGCTCCGGACATGTAGGCACAGCGGCCATGGCTCACGGCCCTAGCTGCTCCATGGCATCCGGGATCTTCCCAGACTGGGGATAAACCCATGTCCCCTGCATCGGCAGGCAGACTCTCAACCACTGCACCACCAGGGAAGCCCTGAAGATTTTTGTTCTTCTTTCTCTAATTGCTTTAGGTGCAAGATTAGGTTGTTTATTTGAGATGTTTCCTGTTTCTTAAGGTAGGATCATATTGCTATAAACTTCCCTCTTAGAACTGCTTTTGCTGCACCCCATAGGTTTTTGGTCATCGTGTCTCCACTGTCATTTGTTTCTAGGTATTTTTTTATTTCTTCTTTGATTTCTTCAGTGACCACTTCGTTATTAAGTAGTGTATTGTTTATGCTCCATGTGTTTGTATTTTTACAGATCTTTTCCTGTAATTGATATCTAGTCTCATAGTGTTGTGGTTGGAAAAGATACTTGATACGATTTCAATTTTCTTAAATTTACCAAGTCTTGATTTTTGACCCAAGATATGATCTATCCTGGAGGATGTTCCATGAGCACTTGAGAAAAATGTGTATTCTGTTGTTTTTGGATGGAATGTCCTATAAATATCAATTAAGTCCATCTTGTTTAATGTATCATTTAAAGCTTGTATTTCCCTATCTATTTTCATTTTGGATAATCTGTTCATTTTTGAAAGTGGGGTGTTAATATCCCCTACTATTATTGTGTTACTGTGGATTTCCCATTTTATGACTGTTAGAATTTGCCTTATGTATTGAGGTGTTCTTATGTTGGGTGCATAAATATTTACAATTGTTATATCTTCTTGGATCAATCCATTGATCATTATGCAGTGTCCTTCTTTGTCTCTTGTAATAGTCTTTATTTTGAAGTCTATTTTGTCTGAAAGGAGAATTGCTACTCCAGCTTTCTTTTGATTTCCATTTGCATGGAATATCTTTTTCCATCCCCTTACTTTCAGTCTGTATGTGTCCCTAGGTCTGAAGTGGGTCTCTTGTAGACAGCACATATATGGGTCTTGTTTTTGTATCCATTCAGCCAGTCTGTTTGTTTTGGTGGGAGCATTTAATCCATTTACTTTTAAGGTAATTATTGATATGTATGTTCCTATTCCCATTTTCTTAATTGTTTGTTATTGTGGGTCTTTTCCTTCTCTTGTGTTTCTTGCCTAGAGAAGTTCCTTTAGCATTTGTTGTAAAGCTGGTTTCATGGTGCGGAACTCTCTCAGCTCTTGCTTGTCTGTAGAGTTTTTAATTTCTCCATCAAACTGGAATGAGATTCTTTCTGGGTAGACTAATCTTGGTTGTAAGTTTTTCTCCTTCATCACTGTAAATATGTCCTCCACTCCCTTCTGGCTTGCAGAGTTTCTGCTGAAAGCTCAGATGTTATCCTTATGGGGATTCCCTTGTGTATTATTTGTTGTTTTTCCCTTGCTGCTTTTAATATGTTTTCTTTGTATTTAATTTTTGATAGTTTGATTAATATATGTCTTAGAGTGTTTCTCTTTGGATTTATACTTTATGGGCCTCTCTGTGCTTCCTGGACTTGATTAACTATTTCCTTTCCCATATTAGGGAAGTTTTCAACTATAATCTCTTCAAATATTTTCCCAGTCCCTTTCTTTTTCTCTTCTTCTTCTCGGACCCCTGTAATTCGAATGTTGGTGCGTTTAATGTTGTCTGAGAGGTCTCTCAGGCTGTCCTCAGTTCTTTTCATTCTTTTTTCTTTATTCTGCTCTGCAGTAGTTATTTGCACTATTTTATCTTCCAGGTCACTTATCCATTCTTCTGCCTCAGTTATTCTGCTATTGATCCCATCTAGAGTATTTTTAATTTCATTTATTGTGTTGTTCATTGTTGCTTGTTTCCTCTTTAGTTCTTCTAGGTCCTTGTTAAATGATTCTTACATTTTGTCTATTCTATTTCCAAGATTTTGGATCATCTTTACAATCATTATTCTGAATTCTTTTATAGGTAGACTGCCTATTTCCTCTTTGTTTCTCAGCTCTGGTGGGTTTTTACCTTGCTCCTTCATCTGCTGTGTGTTTTTCTGTCTTCTCAATTTGCTTATCTTACTGTGTTTAGAGTTTCCTCTTTGCAGGCTGCAGGTTTCTAGTTCCTATTGTTTTTTGTGTCTGTCCCCAGTGGCTAAAGTTGGCTCAGTGGGTTTTGTAGGCTTCCTGCTGGAGGGGACTGGTGCCTGTGTTCTGGTGGATGAGGCTGCATCTTGTCTTTCTGGTGGGCAGGTCCACGTCTGGTGGTGTGGTTTAGGGTGTCTGTGGCCTTATTATGATTTTAGGTAGCCAGTCTACTAATAGGTGGTGTTGTGTTCCTGTCTTGCTAGTTGTTTGGCAGAGGGTGTCCAGCACTGTACCTTGCTGTTTGTTGAGTGAAGCTGGGTCTTGCTGTTGAGATGGAGATCTCTGCAACATTTTTGCCATTTGACATTACGTGGTGTTGGAAGGTCTCTTGTGGACCAGTGTCCTGAAGTTGGCTCTCCCACCTCATAGGCACAGCACTGACTCCTGGCTGGAGCACCAGGAGCCTTTCAACCACACAGCTCAGAATAAAAGGGAGAAACAGTAGAAGGAAAGAAAGAAAGACAGAAAGAAGATAAAATAAAATAAAGTAAGATAAAATAAAAGTTATTAAAATAAAAAATTATTATTAAGAAAATAAAATATTTTAATTAAAAGAGAAAAAAGGGATGGACAGAAACCTAGGACAAATGGTGAAAGCAAAGCTTTACAGACAAAATCTCACACAGAAGCATACACGTACACACTCAGAAAAAGAGGAAAAGGGGAAAATATAATACATCTTGCTCTCAAAGTCCACCTCCTCAGTTTGGAATGTTCATTGTCTATTCAGGTATTCCACAGATGCAAGGTACATCAAGTTGATTGTGGAGATTTAATCCACTGCTCCTGAGGCTGCTGGCAGAAATTTCCCTTTCTCTTCTTTGCTCGCACAGCTCCCAAGGTTCCGCTTTGGATTTGTCCCTGCCTCTGCGTGTCAGTCACCTGAGGGCATCTGTTCTTCGCTCAGACAGGACAGGGTTAAAGGAGCAGCTGATTCGGGGGCTCTGGCTCACACAGGCCGAGGGGAGGGAGGGGTACGGATACAGGTCGAGCCTGTGACGGCAGAGGCCGGCATGACGTTGCACCAGCCTGAGGTGAACCATGCATTCTCTCGGGGAAGTTGTCCCTGGATCACGGGACCCTGGCAGTGGTGGGCTGCACAGGCTCCAGGGAGGGGAGGTGTGGATAGTTACCTGTGCTCGCACACAGGGTTCTTGGTGGCGGCAGCAGCAGCCTTAGCGTCTCATGCCCATCTCTGGGGTCCGCATTGTTAGTCGCGGCTCACGCCCATCTCTGGAGCTCCTTTAAGCAGCCCTCTTAATCCCCTCTCCTCATGCACCAGGAAACAAAGAGGGAAGAAAAAGTCTCTTGCCTCTTCAGCAGCTCCAGACTTTTTCCCGGACTCCCTCCCAGCCACCCATGGTGTACTAACCCCTTCAGGCTGTATTCACGCCACCAGCCCCAGTCCTCTCCCTGAGATCTGAGATCTGACCGAAGCCTGAGCCTCAGCTCCCAGCCCCCACCCGCCCCGGCATGTGAGCAGACAAGCCTCTCATTCTGGTGAGTGCTGGTCCACACCGATCCTCTGTGTGGGAATCTCTCTGCTTTGCCCTCCACGCCCCTGTTGCTGTGCTCTCCTCCATGGCTCCGAAGATTCCCCCCTATGCCACCCACTGCCTCCACCTGCTAAGGGGCTTCCTAGTGTGTGGAAACCTTTCCTCCTTCACAGCTCCCTCCCACTGGTGCAGATTCCATCCCTATTCTTTTGTCTCTGTTTTTTCTTTTTTCTTTTGCCCTACCCAGGTATGTGAGGAGTTTCTTGCCTTTTGGGAGTTCTGAGGTCTTCTGCCAGCATTCCATGTGTGTTTTATAGGAGCAGTTCCACGTGTAGATGTATTTCTGATGTATCTGTTTGGAGGAAGGTGATCTCTGCGTCTTACTCTTCCGCCATCTTCCTCAAGTCCTCCTAATTTCATTCTTTTATATGTAGCTTTCCAGTTTTCCCAGTGTCACTTATTGAACAGACTGTCTTTTTCTCCACTGTATATTCTAGCCTCCTTGTTGTAGATTAATTGACAATAGGTGTGTGAGTTTATTTCTAGGTTTTCTATCCTATCCCATTCATTGATATTTCTGTTTTTGTGCCAGTACGTTATATTTTTATTTTTTTATTTTTTGCGGTACGTGGGCCTCTCCCTGTTGTGGCCTCTCCTGTTGCAGAGCACAGGCTCCGGATGTGCAGGCTCAGCGGCCATGGCTCACGGGCCCAGCTGCTCTGCGGCATGTGGGATCTTCCCAGACCAGGACACGAACCCGTGTCCCCTGCATCAGCAGGCGGACTCTCAACCACTGCGCCACCAGGGAAGCCTCAGTACGTTATTGTTTTGATTACTGTTGTTTTGTAGTATAGAATGAAGTCAGGGGGTCTGATTCCTACAGCTCTGCTTTTCTTTCTCAAGATTGATTTGGCTATTCAGGGTCTTTTGTGTTTCAATACAAATTTTAAATATTTTTTGCTCTCCTTCTATGAAAAATGCCATTCGTAATTTGATAGGAATTGCATTGAATCTGTAGATTGCCTTGAGTACTAAGTCCTTTTGACAATATTGATTCTTCCAATTGAAGAACATCTGTTTGTGTCATCTCTGATTTCTTTCATCAGCATCTTATACTTTTCAGAGTAGAAGTCTTTTGTCTCCTTAGATGGCTTTATTCCTAGGTATTTTATTCTTTTTATGGAATGATAAATGGGACTGTTTCTTTAATTTCTCTTTCTGATCTTTTGTTGTTAGTGTATAGGAATGCAAGTGATTTCTGTGTATTAATTTTGTATTCTGCAACTTTACCAAATACATTGATTAGCTCTAGTAGTTTTCTGATAAAATCTTTAGTATTTTCTATATATAATATCATGTCACCTGCAAACAGTGACACTTTTACATCTTCTTTTCCAATTTGGTTTTCTTTTATTTCTTTTTCTTCTCTGATTGCTGTGGCTAGGACTTCCAAAATATGTTGAATAAAAGTGGTGACACTGGGCATCCTTGCCTTGTTCCTAATCTAAGAGGAAATGTTTTCAACTTTTCAGTGATGAGAATGATGTTGGCTGTGGGTTTGTCTTACATGGGCTTTATTCATTGAGGTAAGTTCCCTCTATTCCCACTTTCTGGGGAACTTTTATCATAAGTCAGTGTTGAATTTTGTCAAAAGCTTTTTCTGCATCCTTTGAGATGATCATATGGTTTTTATTCTTCAGTTTGTTAATGTGATGTATCACACTGACTGATTTGTGCATTCTGAAGAATCCTTGCATCACTGGAATAAATCCCACTTGATCATTGTATATGATCCTTTTAATGTAATATTGGATTCAGCTTGCTAGTATTTTTGTTGAGAATTTTTGCACCTATGTTCATCAGTGATATTGACCTGTTATTGTGTGTGTGTGTGTGTGTGTGTGTGTGTGCGTGTGTGTGTGTCTTTGTCTGGTTTTATTTATCAGGGTTATGGTGACCTACTAGAATGAGTTTGGGAGTGCTCTTCCCTCTGCAGTTTTTTGGAAGAGTTTCAGATGGATAGATGTTAACTGTTCTCTAAATGTTTGATAGAATTCACCTGTGAAGCCATCTGGTCATGGACTTTTGTTTGTTGGAAGATTTTTAATCATAGTTTCAATTTTAGTACTTGTGATTTGTCTGTTCATTTTCTGTTCATTTCTTCCTGGTTCAGTCTTGGAAGGTTGTATTTTCTAAAAATTTGTCCATTTCTTCTAGGTTGTCCATTTTATTAGCATATAGTTACTTTTAGTAATCTCTTATGATCCTTTGTATTTCTGTGGTGTCAGTTGTAACTTCTTCTTTTGAATTTCTAATTTTATTGATTTGAGTCCTGTCCCTCTTTTTCTTGATGAGTCTGGCTAAAAGTTTATCAATTTTGTTTATCTTCTCAAAGAACCAGCTTTTAGTTTCATTGATCTTTGTTATTGTTTTCTTCATCTCTATTCATTTATTTCTGCTCTGATTTTTATGACTTCTTTCCTTCTACTAACTTTGGGTTTTGATTGTATTCTTTCTACAGTTGCTTTAGATGTTAGGTTAGGTTGTTTATTTGAGAATTCTTTTGTTTCTTGAGGTAAGATTTTATTGCTATAAACTTCCCTCTTAGAACTGCTTTTGCTGCATCTCTTATGTTTTGGATCATCATGTTTTCATTTTCATTTGTCTCTAGGTATTTTTTAATTTCTTCTTCTTTAGTGATCCATTGGTTATTTAGTAACGTATTATTTAGCCTCCATGTGTTTGTGTTTTCTTGTGTTTTTTTCTCTGCAATTGATTTCTAATCCCATAGCGTTATGGTCAGAAAAGATGCTTGGTATGATTTCAGTTTTTGAAAGTTTCTTTCTTAAACTTTCCAAGGCTTGATTTGTGGCTCAAGACATGATCTATCCTAGAGAATGTTCCATATGCACTTGAGAAGAAAGTGTATTCAGCTACTTTCAGATTGAATGTTCTGTAAATATCAATTAAGTCCATCTGGTCTAATGTCTCATTTAAATTTTGTGTTTCCTTATTCATTTTCTGTCTGGATGACCTGTCCGTTGATAAGACTGTGGTATTAATGTCCCCCACTACAGCCGTATTACTGTCCATTCCTCCTTTATGGCTGTTAATGTTTGCCTTATATATTGAAGTGCTCCTATGTTGGGTGCATATGTATTTACAATTGCTATATCTTCTTCTTAGTTTGATCCCTTGATCTTTATGTAGTGTCCTTCTTTGTCTATTGTAACATTCTTTATTTCAGTCTGTTTTTTCTGATATGAGTATTGCTACTCCAGCTTTCTTTTGATTTCCATTTGCATAGAATACCTTTCTCCATCCCCTCAATTTCAGTCTGCATGTGTCCCTAAGATCTGAAGTGAGTCTCTTGTAGACAGCATATATACAGGTCTTGTTTTTTATCCATTCCGCCAGTCTATGTCTTTTGATAAGAGTACTTAATCCATTTACATTTAAGATAATTATCAGTATGAATGTTCTTATTGCCATTTTGTTAATTGTTTTGGATTCTTTTTTGAAGGTCTTTTTTCTTCACTTCATCTTTTTTTCTCTTCTCTTGTGATTTGATGTCTATCATTCATGATGTGTTTGAATTGCTTTTTCTTTTTTGTGTGTGTGTATCTATTGTAGATTTTTAGTTGGTGGTTCCCATGAGGTTTTGATATAGCAGTCTGTATATATACCAGATTGTTTTAGGTTGCTGGTCTCTTAGTTTCCATTGCATTTCCAATATCCTGCATTTGTACTCTCCTCTTCTCATAGTTGCTGGATTTGATATCATATTTGTATGCGGAGGAATTCCTACCTTTACATTATGTTTGTCTCTACTGGTAAGTTTCCCCATTTGTAATTTTCTTAACTCTATATGTACCCTTTTCTTTTCTGCCTAGAGAAGTTTCTTTAGGATTTGTTGTAATGCTGGCTTGGGGGTGGTGGTGGTGGTGGTGTGTGTGCTGAATTCTCTTAGCTTTTGCGTCTGTAAAAGTTTTGATTTCTCCTTTGAATCTGAACAAGAGCCTTGCTGGGGAGAGTATTATTGATTGTAGGTTTTTCTCTTTTATCACCTTAAATATATCATGCCACTCCCTTCTGGCCTGCTGAGTTTCTGCTGAAAAATCAGCAGATAACCTTATGGGGCTTCCCTTGTATGTTATTTGTTGCTTTTCCTTGTTGCTTTTACTATTTTTTCTCTGTCTTTAATTTTTGTCAGTTTGATTAATATGTCTCTGCATGTTCCTCCTTGGATTTATCTTATATGGTACTCTCTGCACTTCCTGGTCTTGAGAGAGTTTTCCCTTTCCCATGTCAGGGAAATTTCTGGTTATAATCTCTTCAAATATTTTCTCCAGTTCTTTCTCTCTCTTTTCTTCTTCTGAAACCCTTATAATATGAATGTTGGTGTGTTTAATGTTGTCCCAGAGGTCTCTGAGACTGTCCTCATTTCTTTTCATTCTTTTTTCTTTACTCTGTTCCATGGCAGTGATTTCCTCCATTCTGTCTCTCAGCTCACTTATTCATTCTTCTGCCTCAGTTATTCTACTATTGATTCCTTCTAGTGTATTTTTCATTCCAGTTATTGAGTTGTTCATCTGTTTGTTTGTTCTTTAAATCTCCTACCTCTTTGTTAAACATCTCTTGTAACTTCTCAGTCTGTGCCTCCATTCGTTTTCGAAGATCTTGCAGCATTTTTACTATCATTAGTCCAAATTCTTTTCTGATAGATGCCTATTTCCACTTCACTTAGTTGTTCTTGTGGTTTTTCTCTTGTTCTTTCATCTGAAACATATTTCTCTGCCATTTCATTTTCTCTAACTTTCTGTGTTTGTGGTCTCCTTTCTGCTAGCTGGAGGGTCATAGTTTCTCCTGCTTCTTGTGTCTGCCCTCTGGTAGGTGAGGTTGGTTCTGAGGCTTGTGCAGGCTTCCTGTTGAGAGGGACTGGTGCCTGCCCTCAGGTTGGTGGATCTGGGTCTTGTCCCTCTGGTGGGCAGGGCCGTGTCAAGGAAGCAGGTTTACAGGTGGCTATGAGCTCAGTATGGCTTCAGGCATCCTGTCTGCTGATGGGTGGGTCTGTGTTCCTATCCTGCTGGTTGTTTGGCCTGGGACATTCCAGCACTGGAGTCTGTAGGTTGCTGGGTAGAGCTGAGTCTTGATGCCAGAGTGGCAACCTCCTGGGGAGCTCATGATGATCACTATTCTCTGGGGTTTCTGTCCCCAGTGTCCTTGCCCCCCAAGTGACACACAGCCAACCCCCATCTCTCCAGGAGACCCTCCAAGACTCATAGGTAGATTCAGCCCTGGATCCTATGAAGTTACTGTTTTGTGCTGGATCCCAAGGTATGTGAAAACTTGTATTCACCCTCCAATAATGGAGTCTCTGTTTCCCCCAGTCCTGTGGCCCTCCTGTACTCCACCCCCACTGGTCTTCAAAGCCAAATGCTTTGGGTATTCCTCCTTCTACTGCCACACCCTCATGCTGGGGAACCTGATGTGGGGCTCAGAACTCTCATTTTTGTGGGAGAACCTCTGTGATATGATTTTTTTCCAGTTCATGGGTCTCCCACCCAGTGGGTATGGGATTTGATTATGTTGTGAAAGTGCTCCTCCTGCCATCTTGTTGTGGCTTCTTCTTTGTCTTTGAATGTAAAATATCTTTTTTGGTTGGTTCCAGTTATTTTCATTGATGGTTATTCATTCAGCAGTTAGTTTTGATTTTGGTGTTTTCATGAGAGGAGATGACCTTAGGTCCTTCTACTCCACCCTCTTTTCCAGAATCGAGGGGCTGCTCCTTTTAGTTTGGTTGTTTGCTGCCTCTTTCCTCAGCATGTGCTGACTGTTATCCCCTTGATATGGAATGTGCAGCTACAGCAGCCCTTGCCTTCTTTGGACAGTGGGGGCAGGTCCTGGCACCTGCTCATGAATTTCCTAGGGGCAGATGTTATCCACTTACTCCTGGGACAGCAGGCGCAGGTCCTGGCTCTTGCTCATTGATTTCTTAGTGGTGGGAGCTATCCATACCCTTCTGGGACAGCTGGGACAGGTCCTGGTGACTGCAGGTAGATTTTCCAGTGGCAGAACCTATATGCACTCTCCTGGGACAACAGGGGCAGGGCCTGGCATCAGCTCACAGGTCTGGTAGAGGTGGCTAGTGCCTGCCTCTGGGGCCCAAGATGGTGGCAGTGACTCACACCTGCCCCTGGAGCTCCTGTAGGTGGTGTCCTATTGCCTGGAAGTGCTCACAGGGAAAGAAACTTTTATGGTGGTCCTACCCCTCTCTTCATGTGACTCCTAATAATGGCAACTTGCCTCTCTGGCAAGCCCAACCTTCTTCAGAGTAAACCCTCAGTTGCCACAGCCTGGCCTCTTCAAGCTGTTTCTGCACATCTCACCCTGGTCCTCTCCCTGGATCTGACCTCTGGATCCTGAGCTTCAACACCTAGCCCCCACCTGCACTGACAGAGGAGTGTCTCAGGTTGGGGAGTGCAGGGCACTCCATTTTGCCTTCCACAAACTTGTTGCTTGTCTCTCTTCTTAGGCTCCGAAACTCCCCTTCCATCCAGGCTGATATCCCCACCAGTAGAGAGATTTTCCAGGGTGCAGGAACCTTTCCTCCTTCACAGCTCCCTCCCTGGGGCACAGACCCTGTCCCCATTCTTTCTTTTTCTTTTTCCTTTTGTCCTACCCATTTACATGGAGGTTTTCTTGTCTTTTTGGATGCCTGAAGTCTTCTGTCAGCGTTCAGTAGCTGTTCTCTGTATTTTCAATGTTTTTGTGGGAGAATGTGAATTCCACATCCTACACCTCTGCCATCTTGATTCCCCTGCCTCCTTCAGAGGAGTTTATATTCAATTTATTTTTAACAAGACTATATAATTATCATAAACTGTAAGAGAGTGGAGTATTTGGATATAATGAGAAATTGAAATAATTTTCTGAATAATTCATTCCAAATACATTTTGCCTGAAATATTTAAATAGTTGATTGAAAAAAAAACACTTTTATAAATATTTTGAAGTACTAAAGTTTAAAAGGAATAATATAATACCCATGACCCCACCACTTGTTTTAGACTTTATATGTGCTTCAGATCTTGTTTAATAGAAATAAATAAGACTTTTCCTTTGGAATTTTTCCTTCCTTTCATTGTGACAAATACCCTAATGAATTTGTTGTGTTTCAAAGTCTAGTGTTTTATACATTAACTTTCTTATGTGTATCCAGAAACAATAGAATTTCATTTATTTTAATTTGCATAAGTGATATTTCACTGTATAAACATTTCTCTAACTTTTTAAAAATTTTATGTTTTAAGATCTATCCTTGTTGAGACATAGATAGCTCTAGCCCATCATTTTAATTACTATTCAACATTTCAGCATATGACTCTACTATATTTTAATGTTCACTCATCTATTCTTCTATTGATGAACACAGGTTTTGTTTTCTAATTTTTAATTATTACAAAGTATGTTCCTATGAACATGACATTACATAAATTAAGCTACTTTACATTTCATATGATATAAATAATTGAGTTTCCGAAACGTTACTAGAATTGGAATGATCAGATGTTGTTTACCTCAATATTAATTTAGACATAATGAATAAAGATTTCTAAACCAAGTCCATAACTTTTATATAATAGTATTCATGTTTTTAGACTTATTGTGAGTAATATTGTTGCATGCAGTAATGCCCAATGACCATTTTCTCTTCACCCAGGGCACTTTATTACTAGTTTCATCTCAGGACAAAAAGAAATTTTTATTGAATTTTGAATTTTTCATGTTTTATATTTTCATTTTTCTCTGAATAAATGTTATGTTTACAATCATCATTGTTCTCACTCATCCAAATTTTAAAATAATGCACATTATAAGTAATGGTCTCTTAACATCATGCTGCTGATCTGTGAAACTGAAATAACGGCTTATACTAAGGACATTTTCAGCAAATTTTGAAATGGCATGAATAGTCAAATTATTTGCCTGAGCAGAATCAATTGTATTTCCTTGCTAAGTACTAACTAAAAATGTAGAAAAAGTCTTTAACTACTTTGATATAAAATTTTCCTTAACCTTTAAGCATTTTTTTTCTCATTTTACAATTGATCTACTTCTAGACTTTTCAGAATGCCTATTTTTCATTCACTGTGAGAGGCTCCTTCTTCAGTTCAAACCAAGTTACCTTCTAACTAATGCTGTATAAATAGCTCATCATATCAGAGGATGTACAATGGAGCAGGATAGGGTAGTGGTCAAGTGAACCAGAATCAGAGTGCTTAGGTTGAAATCCAGAGTCTGAAACTTATTGTCTGAAATTTAGGAACTCAATTTCTTTTGGGCCCATTGTCCACATATTTAAATTCGTATCTATTTCAGAAGATTATTGTTAGGATTAAATATGATGTTTATAAAGCTCTTATATTTGGAACACTGTAGACATTCATTTATTATTTCAACCTGTTTCTTCCATGTAGGAATAGACTATCTTATTCTGCACTTGATTCTCATATTTTGTTTAGCCATGTTGAGTGATGTGTGATAGTTGCATTACAGACCTCATCTGGCAGTTCCAAAGAAACAGTGGGTTTGGTTATGTGGCCAAAGGCATTTTGAGCTATGACTCAGAAATGAGCTAGTAATCAGCTTATTCCTACAGGTTTTTATTAGCAAAGGCATTTTGCTGATGACTAAGTCTTAGTCATGTGGCAAACACTGACTGTTGTAAAGATAGTACGAGTTCCCCTATACTCTTTACTCAGTTTCCCCTAGTGTTAACATTCTACATAACCCTGGTACATTTGTCATAACTAAGTGATTAATAATAGTATGTTATTAACTAAACTTACATTGTTTTTTCACATTAGCCCATTTAATATTCATAGAAAGCCTGTGAGTTAAGCACTGTTATTATCTTTATTTTTCAGATGAAAAGAAATTGAGTCTTTGAAAGGTTAAATAAATCACCAAGAACACACAGCTAAAAACACACAATGTAGGAGTCAGAATTCAAATTCATAACTGCCTTATCCTAGAACCTGAGTTCTTATCCATGGCCAAACTATCTCTGTGGGTCAATAACTGTTGATAAGGAGCAATAATTTCTGAAGATGACTTGCCTTGATGGGGGGATTTCCTCTTCAACAGAGTGATAAAAGGATCAATAAGGAGCAAGCTGGAATCAGAGCAAGGGAGATTCTGTTCCATTCTTATTTCTGTACATATGAATATGTCCAGGTTACATTTTTGCTATGCCAGAGTTCTTTTCATACTCAAGGTAATAAAAAAGAAGAATGCTTGTCCTAAAATATTTGCTTGACATCTCCGTATTTCTAACCATATCTGTGTCTCTAACTCTGGATCTGAACATCAACTGTGGCAAATAGAGGCTTCCAGGTTAAACAGAAAACCATCTTTTGTGTCTATTATGCTAAAACATTTTGTGTCTAATGCATATAATAAAAATCACGGTGAATATAGGCATATTATTCAGAATTTTATTTTATAGACAATTTAGAGGAATGCATCTTTCTAGTATATTGAGATATGCATGGAATAATTGAAGAAAGATTAACTTACTTGGGTATATTTTTCTTTGCATGTAAAAGTTAATATTTACTAACTTAGTTAAAACACTAGGTAGAAAATCTGCTTCTATTTCTTTTTTTTTGCGGTAAGCAGGCCTCTCACTGTTGTGGCCTCTCCCATTGCGGAGCACAGGCTCCGGACGCACAGGCTCAGCGGCCATGGCTCACAGGCCCAGCTGCTCCATGGCATGTGGGATCTTCCCAGACCGGGGCACAAACCCGTGTCCCCTGCATCGGCAGGTGGACTTTCAACCACTGCACCACCAGGGAAGCCCTCTGCTTCTATTTCTTTGTCAATATTATTACTATACAAGAGTGAGATATACTGTAAATATTTACTCTTCTTACTATAGATACTTAAAATGGGGAAAGACATCCAAAGAAATTCTGTCTAGTAGTTTACCTATAACTTCCTCTTTTTAAAAACTCAAAATGCGCATCTGCACTAGTGACCATATAATTTTTAAATATTTGGGCTGAAAAAAAAAATATTTGGGCTGGTATTTTCCTGTCCTGTCAGTCTTTTAAGTGACTTTATTGATCTTCCTATTCTTTGTAGAAGCACCAAAAATAGTAAACACTATATTTTACAAAATAAAAAAAAATTAATAAAGACAAATGACTTAATAGTGTTTCCAAAAGGATAAATTAAGTTGTGCCTCAAGAATTATATTTCTATTTTTTTAATTACAAAGAATAACATCCATGTTACCCTTTTAAAAGTGTCAATAGGGCTTCCCTGGTGGCTCAGTGGTTGAGAGTCCGCCTGCCGATGCAGGGGACATGGGTTCATGCCCCGGTCCAGGAAGAACCCACATGCTGCGGAGCAGTTGGGCCCATGAGCCATGGCCGCTGAGCCTGCGCGTCCGGAGCCTGTGCTCCACAGCAGGAGAGGCCACAACAGTGAGAGGCCTGCATACTGCAAAAAAAAAAAAAAAAGTGTCAATATAAGTCACATATAGCAAAATCGAATGAGATATTCTATTTAGACATTTTTATTTAACTCTTTCTTCCTTTGTCTCTCTGCTGTACCAGATAGCATTTTCCCCAGAAAATATAATTCTGAGGATTGGAAATCATAAGCTTTCCTAATTTTTAAAAATAAATCCGGTCTACTTTTTTGACTTCAGAATATTCCACCTCAATCATTCCATATATTTACCAGCATTATGAGGTCATAATAGTGAAGTCTTTGAGGATCAGAATATAATATTGTGGTTATTTTTATAGTAAAAGTCATATATATATTTACCTAATAGCTCACTTTTATAAGTTTAATTGCTCATAGTTGTCAGAATCAATATATAAATAAGTACTGTGTAATAATGGTTAGTTATTATTTCATTGTTATGAAATGAAAAAGTGGGTCTGGCAATTTTGAAGTTTTTTGTAGTTTGACTATTTAGCATAGGTTTGGTCTATATGATAAGGCTCTAGATTAAATGTAGAAATATTGCTGGTCCTATATTAGGGCACATTCCTTACTCTAGATTAAGGTGTTTCTCTTTTCCCATGACAGTAATGATAAAATGTTAATTACCTAGATTAGGGTGCAGAATTTAAAGACATGGATCTGGTCCATGTCAATAGTTCTAATATGGCAGACATCTATTAATTTCATACAAAAGGGGAATATCTATGAAGTACAAAAAACAGCTATTTTATTGGCCATAAATAATATCTTTACAAATAACACCAAGTTTAACTAAATTCTTTACATTATCTAGATCACTATAAACTGAAAATTAGTTACTAAGATAATTGAGCATAATCTAAAGCAAGAGGGAAATCCAATGCACATCCTCCTTTTTCTTTCTCCACTAAAAATGGCACCAATGCAAGTGACTGGGTCATCAATGTTTATTTTGCAATTAATAAAGGATAAAGGATACTTTCTGAATTTTTTTAGATGTTCACATTTTAGCTAAAAGGGCCAAGTGGAAAAGTAACTTTTAAACATTTGTTGGCTATGAAACCAATTTAAGTAAACTCTGATTTAAAAATCCAAACTAGAGCATAGTTAAATATAATGTTGTTAAGGTATTGGGAGATGGTATAGCATTTAAGGAAAACTTAAGTTTGGTGTGTTTATGGGTTTCCTGACATATTTTCAATGCATACTCATCCTTTCTGGAAGGATGCTTTTTCTAATACATTAGATTTCCAAAGTGACCCACTGTTTGGAAAATTTTTTAAATTGCTTCTGGCTGATTAAATAAATGAATGACCAAATAAAACATATCAGGAGACCCAAGTTCACGTTAATGTTCTGACACTAATTAGTTTATGACCCTAGATAACTCACATGAATAATCTTATCTTCTGTTTCCTCATGAATTAGCAAAAAACAATTAGGTCTGTATTATTTCCAAAAATTTTACACTAAATCCTGGAAAAGAAAAAAGACATTAATGGAAAAGTAGTGAAATCTAAATAAAGTATTTAGTTTAGTTAATAACATACTATTATTAATCACTTAGTTTGACAAATGTACCAGGGTTATGTAGAATATTAACACTAGGGGAAACTGAGTAAAGAATATAGGGAAACTCGTACTAGCTTTACAACATTTCTGTAAAAGAGAATGTAAGAACTACAAACAAAATTTCTATTAAATTAAGTTTTGTGTCTAAAACAAAAAATAAATTATTCTAAAATAAAATATTTGTTTTAAAAAAGTATCACAGTTTTAACATCTAGTAAGGCTGAGAATTTATTTTCAACTTAGAAAATATTGGATCTTATATGTTATTAGAGACCCATTGCATGTTTTTGAGCCGGTAAACCACATGATCAAAGAAAAACTTATTTGGAGGTAATGTTTCACATGGAGGGAATAAGGAAAACTAGAGGAAATATGAGTATTGAAAAGCAACTTTATTGTTCTAAACTTGAGCTAGGACTGAGGTTGTGAGAATGGAAGGAAAGCATATGAAAGTATAAAGGTATGAATATCTTTAAAGAAATAATTAACAGGGCTGACTAGGCAAAATCACATAGCCATTATATGTATTATTTGGTCAACACTGGGCCTTGGAAGTGGAAAGTCATGTTTACTGACTTTTAAAAATAATAATAATGCCTTATGAATTTATCTTTTTCTTTCAAAATTCAAGATTTAGCATGTAATCAAACTTTTTCTAAATAAATCAATTTCTCTTTATCCCTTTTTCTCATTTATAAGCATTTTTCTTTAAAGGAATTGGAAAATTTTATATTTTATTACACTGGAGTGTTATATTAAGTAAATAGGTATGTTTCAATTCCACTCAAAACAAAGCAGTTTACCTCCAAAAAAATGATCATGATTTTGTATTATGAGAATACATTTTAAAAGGTAATAAAATAAAATATGTTGGGAAAAGTCATTTTTAAACTAGAAAATTGCAATTGGTCTTAATTGGAACTTAGTCTTTTAGCAGTTAGTTCCTTTCACTGTTCTTTTCTGTGTGACTTAGTCTTTTAGCAGTTAGTTCCTTTCACTGTTCTTTTGTGTGTAACACTTTGTGCACTCTGAGAAATCTCTGATCTAAATGCTATGCTCAAGAATTATTTTCATGGCTCTGATTAAACTGCAAAAATTCTCATACTTTAGTCACCCATTACTAAATCAAAATTGCTCTGTGATCAGCTTTTATGATGTTGGCCAACACAACAGTGTTTTCTCTGGAGATCGTACTTGAGACGTTTTCAGAATTGCAAGTCTAAAACTAACATGTTTGAACATGTTGTTTCACATGACCCTCTATAATTGGAGTAGGATATAAATTGTCAACCATCATTAAATGTTTGAGTCACAAATAATCTTTGGAATAAATTAGATCAAAATCTTTCCTTTTCCACAAGGAAATTTGAGAACCAACTATTTTTTTCTGGAATTTTATTTTATTTATTTTTTCACAACTTTATTGGAGTGTAATTGCTTTACAATGTTGTGTTAGTTTCTGCTGTACAACAAAGTACAAGCTATATATATACATATATCCCCATATTCCCTCCCACTTGAGCCTCCCCCCCACCCTCCCTATTCCACCCCTCTAAGTCATCACACAGCATCCAGTTGATCATCTTGCGCTATGCAACAGCTTCCTACTAGACATCCATTTTACATTTTGTAGTGTATATATGTCAGTGCTACTCTCTCACTTCATCCCAGCTTCCCCTTCCCCATCTGTGTCCTCAAGTCTGTTCTTTACATCTGGATCTTTTTTCCTGCCCTGCCATTAGGTTCATCAGTACCACTTTTTCAGTTTCCATATATATGCATTAGCATATGGTATTTATTTTTCTCTTTCTGACTTACTTCAGTCTGTATGACAGATTCTAGGTCCATCCACCTCACTACAAATAACTCAATTACATTCAATTTTACATCTGAGTAATATTCCATTGTATATATATGTCACATCTCCTTAATCCATTCATCTGTTGCTGGACATTAGGTTGCTTCATGTCCTGGCTACTGTAAATAGTGCTAAAATGAACACTGTGGTACGTGTCTCTTTTTGAATTATAGTTTTCTCAGGATATATGCCAAGAAGTGGGTTTGCTGGGTCATATGGTAGTTCTATTTTTAGTATTTTAAGGAACCACCATACTGTTCTCCATAGTGGTTGTATCAATTTACATTCCCACTAACAATGCAGGAGGGTTCCCTGTTCTCCACACCCTCTCCAGAATTTATTGTGTCTAGACTTTTTGATGATGGCCATTCTGACCGGTATAGATGATACCTCATTTTGGTTTTGGTTTTCATTTCTCTAATGATTAGTGACATTGAGCATCTTTTCATGTATTTGTTGGCTATCTGTATGTCTTCTTTGGAGAAATGTCTATTTAGGACTTCTGCCCATTTTTTGATTGGATTGGTTTTTTTTAATATTGAGCTGCATGAGCTGCTTGTATATTTGAAGATTAACTCTTTGTCTGTTGCTTCACTTGCAAAAATTTTCTCCCGTTCTGAGAGTTGTCTTTTTGTCTTGTTTATGGTTTCCTTTGCTGTGCAAAAGCTTTTAAGTTTCATTAGGTCCCATTTGTTTATTTTTGTTTTTATCTCCATTTCTCTAAGAGGTGGGCAAAAAGGATCTTGCTGTGATTTATGTCATAGAGTGTTCTGCCTATGTTTTCCTCTAAGAGTTTTATAGGCTCTGGTCTTACATTTAGATCTTTAATACATTTGGAGTTTATTTTTGTGTATGGTGTTAGGGAGCATTCTAATTTCATTCTTTTCCATGTAGCTGTCCAGTTTTCCCAGCACCACTTATTGAAGAGGCTGTCTTTTCTCCACTGTTTATTCTTGCCTCTTTCATCAAAGATAAGGTGACCATATGTGTGTGGGTTTATCTCAGGGCTTTCCATCCTGTTCCATTGATCTATTTTTCTTTTTTTGTGCCAGTACCATACTGTCTTGATTACTGTAGCTTAGTAGTATTGTTTGAAGTCAGGGAGCCTACTTCCTCCAGCTCCATTTTTCTTTCTAAAGATTGCATTTGATATTCAGGGTCTTTTCTGTTTCCATACAAGTTGTAAAATTTCTTGTTCTAGTTCTGTGAAAAATGCCATTGGTAATTTAAGTGGGATTGCATTGAATCTGTAGATCGCTTTGCGTAGTATAGTCATTTTCACAATATTGATTCTTCCAATCCAGGAGTATGGTATATCTCTCCATCTGTTTATATCATCTTTGATTTCTTTTATCAGTGTTTTATAGTTTTCTGAGTACAGATCTTTGGCCTCCATAGGTCAGTTTATTCCTAGGTAGTTTACTCTTTTTGTTGCAGTGGTAAATGGGATTGTTTCCTTAATTTCTATTTCTGATCTTTCATTGTTAGGGTATAGGAATGCAAGAGATTTCTGTGCATTAATTTTGTATTCCACAACATCACCAAATTTATTGATTAGTTCTAGTAGTTTTCTGATAGCATCTTTAAGATTTCTATGTATAGTATGTCATTGTCAAACAGTGACAGTTTTACTTCTTCTTTTCAATTGGGAGCCCTTTTATTTCTTTTTCTTCTCTCAGTTCTGTGGCTAGGACTTCCAATACAATGTTCAATAATAGTGGGAAGAGTGGACATTCTTCTGTTGTTCCTGATCTTACAGGAAGTGCTTTCAGATTTTCACCATGGATAATGATGTTTGCTGTGGGTTTGTCAAATATGACTCTTGTTGTGTTGAGGTAGGTTCCCTCTAAATCCACTTTCTGGAGAGTTTTTATCATAAATCAGTGTTGAATTTTGTCAGAAGCTTTTTCTGTATGTATCAAGTTGATCATATGATTTTTATTCTTTTTTTTTTTAATATTGTGTATCACATGGATTGTTTTGCATATATTAAAGAATCCTTGCATCTCTGGGATAAATTCCACTTGAACATGGTGTATGATTTTTTTAATGTGCTGCTGGATTCTGTGTGCTAGTATTTTGTTGAGGACTTTTGTGTGTATGTTCATCAATGATATTGGTCTAGATTTTTCTTTTTTTGTGATATTTTTTTCTGGTTTTGGTATCAGGGTAATGGTGGCTTCATAGAACAAATTTGGGAGTGTCCCTCCCTGTGCAATTTTTTGCAAGAGTTTCAGAAGGACAGGTGTTAACTCTTCTCTAAATGTTTGATAGAATTCAGCTGTGAAGCCCTTTGGTCCTGGACGTTTGTTTGTTAGAAGATGTTTCATTACAGTTTCAGTTTCATTACCTGTGATTGGTCTGTTTCTTCCTGGTTCAATCTTGGAAAGTTGTACCTTCCAAGAATTTGTCCATTTCTTCCAGGTTGTCCATTTTATTGGCATATAATTGATTGTAGTAGTCTCTTAATGATCTTTTGTATTTCTGCAGTGTCTGTTGTAACTTCTTTTTCATTTCTAAATTTATTGATTTGAGTCCTCTCCCTTATTTTCTTGATGAGTCTGACAAAAGGCTTATCAATTTTGTTTACCCTCTTAAAGAAAAAGCTTTTAGTTTTATTGATCTTTGCCATTGATTTCTTTGTTTCTATTTCATTTATTTCTGCTCTGATCTTTATGAGTTCCTTCCTTCAACTTTCAGTTTTCTTTGTTCTTCTTTTTCTACTTGCTTTATGTGTAAGATTAGATTGTTTATTTCAGATTTTTCTTGTTTCTTGCAATGAGCTTGAATTGCTATAAACTTCCCTCTTAGAACTGCTTTTGCTGTATCCCATGGGATTTTTTTTTCTTTCAGAGATTGTTTTATTCCTTGAAACAGTTCAAATAAACATTCATATTGAGGAGACACTGATTTTCACCTCCAGAAATGAATTGAAATTCAGAGATGTTTGTTTGGATTTTAAAAATAAATTTCTATATACCATCCATTATAGGCACAAATTATTTTAAATTTTCAATATTATAATGTGTATTAACTCGGCATTATCCTACCTCAAGTGCCACAATTTCTGATTTGAAATTCTAAAATTCTGAGAACTTATTTGCTATCTGCATCTAATCTTACCTGAAGTGATGAGATTCTTTGTTTTTTGTGTTGTTTTTTTTATTTTTATTTTTTATATCTTTATTAGAGTATAATTGCTTTACAATGCAGTGTTAGTTTCTGCTTTATAACAAAGTGAATCAGTTATACATATACATAAGTCCACATATCTCTTCCCTCTTGTGTCTCCCTCCCTCTCACCCTCACTATTCCACCCCTCTAGGTGGTCACAAAGCACTGAGCTGATCTCCCTGTGCTATGTGGCTGCTTCCCATGAGCTATCTATTTTACGTTTGGTAGTGTATATATGCACATGCCACTCTCTCACTTTGTCCCAGCTTACACTTCCCTCTCTGCGTATCCTCAAGTCCATTCTCTAGTAGGTCTGTGTCTTTATTCCCGTTTTGTCCCTAGGTTCTTCATGAGCTTTTTTTTTAAGATTATATATATATGTGTGTGTTAGCATATAGTATTTTCTGTTTTTGACTTACTTCACTCTGTATTACAGACTCTAGGTACATCCACCTCACTACAAATAACTCAATTTCGAATCTTTTTATGGCTGAGTAATATTCCACTGTATATATGTGCTACATCTTCTTTACCATTCATCTGTTGATGGTTGCTTCCATGTCCTGACTATTGTAAATACAGCTGTAATGAATATTGTGGTACATGACTCTTTTTGAATTATGGTTTTCTCAGGGTACATGCCCAGAAGTGGGATTGCTGGGTCATACGGTAGTTCTATTTTCAGTATTTCAAGGAACGTCCACACTGTTCTCCATAGTGGCTATCAAGTTACATTCCCACCAACAGTGCAAGAGGGTTCCCTTTTGTGCACACCCTCTCCAGCATTTATTGTTTGTAGATTTTGTGATGATGACCATTCTGACTTGTGTGAGACGATATCTCATTATAGTTTTCATTTGCATTTCTCTAATGATTACTGATGTTGAGCATCCTTTCATGTGTTTGTTGGCAATCTGTATATCTTCCCTGGAGAAATGTCTATTTAGGTCTTCTGCCCATTCTTGGATTGGGTTTTTTGTTTTTTTTGGTATTGAGCTGCATGAACGGCTTGTAAATTTTGGAGATTAATCCTTTGTCAGTTGCTTCATTTGCAAATATTTTCTCCCATTCTGAGGGTTGTCTTTTCGTCTTGTTTATGGTTTCCTTTGCTGTGCAAAAGGATTTAAGCTTCATTAGGTCCCATTTCTTTATTTTTGTTTTTATTTCCATTTCTCTAGGAGGTGCGTCAAAAAGGATCTTGCTGTGATTTATGTTTTAGAGTGTTCTTGCCTATGTTTTCTTTTAAGAGTTTTATAATGTCTGGCCTTATATTTAGATCCTTAATCCATCTGAGTTTACTTTTGTGTATGGTGTTAGGGAGAGTTCTAATTTCATTCTTTTCCATGTAGCTGTCCAGTTTTCCCAGCACCACTTATTGAAGAGGCTGTCTTTTCTCCACTGTATACTCTTACCTCTTTTATCAAAGATAAGGTGACCCTGTTTGTGTGGGTTTATCTCTGGGCTTTCTATCCCGTTCCATTGATCTATATTTCTGTTTTGTGCCAGTACCAAACTCTCTTATTTACTGTAGCTTTGTAATATAGTCTGTAGTCAGGGAAACTGATTCTTCAGGCTCCGTTTTTCTTTCTAGGATTGCTTTGGCTATTCAGGGTCTTTTGTGTTTCCATACAAATAGTGAATTTTTTTGTTCTACTTCTATGAAAAATGCCAGTGGTAGTTTGATACGGATTGCATTGAATCTGTAGATTGCTTTGGGTAGTATATTCATTTTGACAACGTTTATTCTTCCAGTCGAAAAACATGGTATATCTCTCCCTCTATTTGTATCATCTTTAATTTCTTTCATTAGAGTCTTATAATTTTCTGCATACAGGTCTTTTGTCTCCTTAGGTAGGTTTATTACTAGATATTTTATTCTTTTTGTTGCAATGGTAAATGGCAGTGTTTTCTTATTTTCACTTTCAGCTTTTTCAGCATTAGTGTACTGGAATGCCAGAGATTTTTGTGCATTAATTTTGTATTCTGCTACTTTACCAAATTCATTGATAAACTCTGGTAGTTTTCTGGTAGCATCTTTAGGAATCTCTATGTATAATATCATGTCATCTGCAAACAGTGACATCTTTACATCATCTTTGCAGATTTGGATTCCTTTTATTTCTTTTTCTTCTCTGATTGTTGTGGCTAAAACTTCCAAAACTATGTTGAATAAGAGTGGTGAGAGTGGGCACCCTTGTCTTGTTCCTGATCTTAGTGGAAATGCTTTCAGTTTTTCACCATTTCGGGCAATGTTGGCTGTGGGTTTGTCATATACGGCCTTTATTATGTTGAGGCAAGTTCCCTCTATGCCTACATTCTAGAGGGTTTTTATCATAAATTGGTGTTGAATTCTGTCAAAAGCTTTCTCTGCATCTATTAAGATCATCATATGGTTTTTCTCCTTCAATTTGTTAATATGGTGTATCATATTGATTGGTTTGCATGTATTGAAGAATCTTTGCATTCCTGGGATAAACCTGCCTTGATTATGGTGTATGATCCTTTTAATGTGTTGTTGGATTCTGTTTGCTAGTATTTTGTTGAGGATTTTTGCATCTATGTTCATCAGTGCTATTGGCCTGTAGTTTTGTTTCTTTTTCACATCTTTGTCTGGCTTTGGTATCAGTGTGTTGGTGGCCTCGTAGAATGAGCTTGGGAGTATTCCTCCCTCTGCTATATTCTGGAAGAGTTTTAGAAAGATAGGTGTTAGCTCTTCTCTAAGTGTTTGATAGAATTTGCCTGTGAAGCCAACTGGTCCTGGGTTTTGTTTGTTGGAAGATTTTAATAACAGTTTCGATTTCAGTGCTTGTGATTGGTCTGTTCATATTTTCTATTTCCTCCTGTTTCAGTCTCGGAAGGTTTTGCATTTCTAAGAATTTGTCCATTTCTTCCAGGCTGTCCATTTAATTGGCATATAGTTGATTGCAGTATTCTCTCATGATCCTTTATGTTTCTGCAGTGTCAGTTGTTACTTCTTTTTCATTTCTAATTCTATTGATTTGAGTCTTCTCCCTTTTTTTCTTGATGAGCCTGGCTAATGGTTTATCAATTTTGTTTATCTTCTCAAAGAACCAGCTTTTAATTTTATGGATCTTTGCTATCGTTTCCTTCATTTCTTTTTCATTTATTTCTGATCTGATCTTTATGATTTCTTTCCTTATCTTAATTTGGTGTTTTTTGTTCTTCTTTCTCTAATAGCTTAAGGTGTAAGGTTAGGTTGTTTATCTGAGATGTTTCTTGTTTCTTAAGGTAGGATTGTATTGCTATAAACTTCCCTCTGAGAACTGCTTTTGCTGCATCCTATAGGCTTTGGGTCATTGTGTTTTCATTGTCCTTTTTTTCTAAGTATTTTTTGATTTCTTCAGTTTTCCCTTGGTTATAAAGCAGTGTAATGTTTAGCCTCCATGTGTTTGTAATTTTTACATATTTTTTCCTGTAATTGATATCTAGTCTCATAGCATTGTAGTCAGTAAAGAAACTTGATATGATTTCAATTTCTTAAATTTACCATGGCTTGACTTATGGGCCAAGATATGATCTATCCTGGAGAATGTTCCATGAGCACTTCAGAAGAATGTGTATTCTGTTGTTTTGGGATGGAATGCCATATAAATGTCAATTAAGTCTACCTTTTAAAGCTTGTGTTTCCTTATCTATTTTCATTTTTGATGAACTGTCCACTGGTGAAAGTGGGGAGTTAAAATCCCCTACTATGATTGTGTTACTGTGAATTTCCCCTTTTACGGCACTTAGTATTTGCCTTACGTATTGAGGTGCTCATATGTTGAGTGCATAAATATTTACAATTGTTACATCTTCTTCTTGGATCAATCCCCTGATCATTAGGTAGGGTCCTTTTTTGTCTCTTGTAATAATCTTTGTTTTAAAGTCTATTTTGTCTGATAGGAGAATTGCTACTCCAGCTTTCTTTTGATTTCCATTTGCATGGAATATCTTTTTCCACCCCCTCACTTTCAGTCTGTACGTGTGTCTAGGTCTGAAGTGGATCTCTTGTAGACAGCATATATATGGGTCTTGTTTTTGTATCCATTCAGCCAGTCTATCTTTTGGTTGGAGCATTTAATCCATTTACATTTAAGGTAATTATTAATATCTATGTTCCTATTACCATTTTGTTAATTGTTTTGGGTTTGTTATTTTAGGTCTTCTTCTGTTTTGTTTCCTGCCTAGAGAAGTTCCTTTAGCATTTGCTGTAAAGCTGGTTTTGTGGTACTTAATTCTCTTAATTTTTGCTTGTCTGTAAATGTTTTAATTTCTCCATCAAATCTGAACAAGATCCTTGCTGTGTAGAGTAGTCTTGGTTATAGGTTTTACTCCTTCATCACTTTAAATATTTCCTGCCACTACCTTCTGGCTTGCAGCATTTCTGCTGAAAGATCAGCTGTTAACCTTATGGGGATTCCCTTTTATGTTATTTGTTTTTTCCCCTTGCTGCTTTTAATATGTTTTGTTTGTATTTAATTTTTGACAGTTTTATTTATATGTGTCTTGGTGTGTGTCTCCTTGGATTTATCCTGTATGGGACTCTCTGTGCTTCCTGGACTTTATTAACTATTTCCTTTCCCATATTAGGGAAGTTTTCAACTATAATCTCTTCAAATATTTTCTCAGTCCCTTTCTGTTTCTCTTCTTTTTCTAGGACCCATGTAATTCGAATGTTGGTGTGTTTAATGTTGTCCCAGAGGTCTCTGAGACTGTCCTCAATTCTTTTCATTATTTTTTCTTTATTCTACTCTGCCGTAATTATTTCCACTATTTTATGTTCCAGGTCACTTATCCATTCTTCTGCTTCAGTTATTCTGCTATTGATTCCTTCTAGAGAATTTTTAATTTCCTTTATTTTGTTGTTCATTCACTGTTTGTTTGCTGTTTATTTCTTCTAGGCCTTGTTAAATGTTTCTTGTATTTTCTCCATTTTATTTCCAAGATTTTAGATCATCTTTACTATCATTATTCTGAATTCTTTTTCAGGTTGTCTGCCTATTTCATTTTCATTTGTTAGGTCTGGTGGGTTTTTGCCTTGCTCCTTCAACTGCTGTGTGTTTCTCTCTCTTCTCATTTTGCTTAACTTACTGTGTTTGAGGTGTTCTTTTTGCAGGCTGCAGGTTCTTAGTTCCTATTGTTTTTGGTGTCTGTCTCCAGTGGCTAAGGTTGGTTCAGTGGTTTGTGTAGGGTTCCTGGCTGGACGGGCCTAGTGCCTGTGTTCTGGTGGATGAGGCTGGATCTTGTCTTTCTGGTGGGCAGGTCCAGGTCAGGTGGTGTGTTTTGTGGTGTCTCTGGCCTTATGATTTTACATAGCCTATCTGCTAATGGACGGGGTTGTGCTTCTGTCTTGCTAGTTGTTTGGCATAGGGTGTTTAGCACTGTAACTTGCTGGTCATTGAGTGGAGCTGGGTCTTGGTGTTGAGATGGAAATATCTGGGAGATTTTCACTGTTTGATATTACGTGGAGCTTGGAGGTCTCTTGTGGACCAGTGTCCTGAACTTGGCTCTCCCACCTCAGAGGAACAGACTTGATGTCTGGCTGGAGTACCAAGAGCCTGTAATCCACATGGCTCAGAATAAAAGGGGAAAAAAATAAAGAAAGAATGAAGATAAAGGAAAAGAAAGTAAAATAAAATAAATTTATTAAAATAAAAAATAATTATTTTAAAAAATTTAAAATTAAAAAGAAAAGAAAGAAAGATAGAAGAGAGCAGCCAAACCAAAAATCAAATTCACCAATGATAACAAGTGCTAAAAACTATACTAAAAATTAAAAAAAATAAAGGACAGATAGAACCCTAGGACAAATGTTAAAAGCAAAGCTATACACACAAAATCACACACAGAAGCATAGGCATACACACTCACAAAAAGAGAAAAAGGGGAAATATATATATATATATATATATATATATATATATATATATAGTTGCTACCAAAGTCCGTCTCCTCAATTTGGTATGATTTGTTGTCTATTCAGGTATTCCACAGATGCAGGGTACATCAAGTTGATTGTGGAGATTTAATCCGCTGCTCCTCAGCCTATTGGGAGAAATTTCCCTTTCTTTTCTTTGTTTGCACTACTCCTAGGGTTCAGCTTTGGATTGGCCCCGCCTCTGTGTGTAGGTAACCTGAGAGCGTCTGTTCTTTGCTCAGACAGGATGGGGTTAAAGGAGCAGCTGATTCGGCAGCTCTGGCTCACTCAGGCCGAGGAGAGGGAGGGGTACAGAATGCGGGACGAGCCTGTGGCAGTAGAGGCCAGTGTGACGTTGAACCAGCTTGAGGCACACTGTGTGTTCTCCCGGGGAAGTTGTCCCTGGATCACGGGACCCTGAAGTGACAGGCTGCACAGGGTCCCAGGAGAGGAGGTGTGGATAGTGACCTGTGATTGCACACAGGCTTCTTGGTAGCTGCAGCTGCAGCCTTAGTGTCTCATGCCCGTCTCTGGGGTCCATGCTGATAGCCGTGGCTCACTCCCATCTCTGGAGCTCCTTTAAGTCGCACTCTTAATCCCCTCTCCTCATGCACCAGGAAACAAAGAGGCAAGAAAAAGTCTCTTTCCTCTTCGGCAGCTACAGACTTTTTCCTGGACTCCCTCCCTGCTGGCTGTGGCACACTAGCCCCTTCAGTCTGTGTTCACACAGCCAGCCCCAGTCCTCTCCCTGCAGCCCATAGGTTTTGGATCATTGTGTTTTCATTGTATTTTGTTTCTATTTTTTTATTTCTTCTTTGATGTCTTCAGTGATTTCTTGGTTATTTAGCAGCACACTGTTCAGCCTCCATGTATTGTGGTTTTTACAGTTTTTTCCTGTAATTGATTTCTAACCTCATACCATTGTGTTTGGAAAAGATGATTGATAAAATTTCAATTTTCTTAAATTTTCCAAGGCTTGATTTGTGATCCAAGATGTGATCTCTTCTGGAGAACAGAACCAGAGAACTTAAGTGACTTAAAGAAATCCTGTAGTTCTCAAAAGATCCTTCAATCACTGTCTACCAACATAAATATTTCTCTTTCTTCATATAATGAAGATCATGGATCTAAATTTATTTGAATAGCCAGAGGGGCACAATTTGTCCCCATTGGAATGGCAGGTTTTGCAGCAATCGTTGTGTATGAATTATATAAATTGAAGAGAAGGGAAAATACTAAAATGTCCATTCACCTGATTCACATGTGCCTGGCAACCCAAAGCTTTGTTGCAGGAACAACGACTCTTGGTATGGACTATTCTATGTATCAGGAATTCTGGCCAAAATCTAAACCTTAGAAAAGATGCTGTCTTGGTCTTGTTGATAGTGCTTGCTTTAGTCAGGCATCTTATATTGAGGTTATATATTTATGTTGAAAATAAATTGTTTGAGTGGGTGAGACAATAACATGGTAATTTGAAAGTGGCTTCTTTTTTTGCAGGTTTGATTTGCCTGGTCATGAAATTATTGGTGACTAGCTCACTAACTATGTCATTCAAGGGAATCAAATTAACACAAAAGAAACATGTCACTTTTACACACACATGATAATGGTAAAATGTCCACCTTCTTAAGCTCTCCTCATGAAATTAGTTCTAAAGAAGCCAATCGTGAAATACTCCTAGCTGCTACAAAATATCACATGCTTTTGATGTTACATAGGAATTCTATTTGTTTTATGGCATTCTGTTTTTAGGACTGGTTGGCTCTTGAAGAACCCTTTCAGAACAATACATAGAATATAATATTATAATATTGTAAGCCTCCCCACACTAACCAATTGTGTGTGTTTAAACCAAACATGAAAAGCTGATAATAGAGCTGCTTAGAAGTAGTATTTATTTCAGGATCATACTTGTAAATATGGTAATAACTTAATTATGGATCCTAGTTTTGCTTTTTTGTTATTGCAGAATTTTATTTTGCTGCCGCTATTTTAGAATAATTTTTAAATGTCACCTTCAAGCAGAAATATGTATTTTAAGTGCTAATGAAAAGGTAAATGGAAAACACTGTTTAAAGTGTATATAGTATGTTTATTTTCTAAAAATCATAAATATTAAACTAAATAAATTATCTATAATGGAAGTGATTAATGATTTTTGAGCAAGCTGATTTGGTCAGACATTTTATACAAACTTTGGTATACTACAGAATGCTTTATTGCATTTGTGAAGTTCTCTCCTCTAATCTGAATTTATATTCTGTGGTGATAACAAGGGGAATGTAATGTTAATAAAATGTGAACACTTTAAAAGAAAAAAAAGGAAGAATGAGGAGGAGGAGGGTTAAACTCTTGAAGAAGAGAAAAAACTTCACTTTTTGTTTTCTAGTTCCTAAATATTTTCTTCAGGCTGATTTGCCTTCTTTGGGATTGAAGTCATTACAACTTTCTATGTTCTCCTTACAAAGATCTAGGCTAATTCTACTTATGATTGGTTCAGGAATACATCAAATAGAGAACACAGAATTCTTTAAAATTTTTTCTGCATTTAATATTTTAATAATGAAGTCAATGAAGGATTGTTCATTTTAAAAATGTGCATATTTTTTTCCTTCCACTCCATCCTTTGCCTTTTATACAGAAAGACTAGTGTGATATTGGACTTTTTTTTTTTTTAACATCTCTATTGGGGCACAATTGCTTCACAATGGTGTGCTAGTTTCTGCCCCACAACAAACTGAATCAGCTATACATACACCCACGTTCCCATATCTCTTCCCCCTTGCGTCTCCCTCCCTCCCATCCTCCCCATCCCACCCCTCCAGGCGGTTACAAACCACCGAGCTGATCTCCCTGAACCGCGCGGCTGCTTCCCACCAGCCATCTACCCTATGCTCGGTAGTGTATACATGTCCATGCCCCTCTCTCACCCCATCACAGCTCACCCCTCCTCCTCCCCATATCCTCAAGTCTGTTCTCTAGTAAGTCTGTGTTCCCATTCCTGTCTTACCCCTAGGTTCTTCATGACATTTTTTTTCTTAAATTCCATATATATGTGTTAGCATACAGTATTTGTCATTCTCTTTCTGTCTTACTTCACTCTGTATGATAGACTCTAGGTCTATCCACCTCATTACAAATAGCTCAACTTCATTTCTTTTTATGGCTGAGTAATATTCCATTGTATATATGTGCCACATCTTCTTTATCCATTCACCCGAAGATCAGCACTTAGGTTGTTTCCATCTCCAGCCTATTGTAAATAGAGCTGCAGTGAACATTTTAGTACATGACTCTTTAGTACATGACTTTAGTACATGACTCTTTTTGAATTATGGTTTTCTCAGGATATATGCCCAGTAGTGGGATTGCTGGGTCATATGGTAGTTCTATTTGTAGTTTTTTAAGGAACCTCCATACTGTTCTCCATAGTGGCTGTACCAATTCACATTCCCACCAGCAGTGCAAGAGTGTTCCCTTTTCTCCACACCCTCTGCACAATTTATGGTTTCTAGATTTTTTGATGATGGCCATTCTGACTGGTGTGAGATGATACCTCATTGTAGTTTTGATGTGCATTTCTCTAATGGTTAATGATGTTGAGCATTCTTTCATGTGTTTGTTGGCAGTCTGTATATCTTCTTTGCAGATGTGTCTATATAGGTCTTCTGCCCATTTTTGGATTGGGTTATTTGATTTTTTGTTATTGAGCTGCTTGTAAATTTTGGAAATTATTCCTTTGTCACTTGCTTCATTTGCAAATATGTTCACCCATTCTGAGGGTTGTCTTTTAGTCTTGTTTAGGGTTTCCTTTGCTGTGCAAAATCTTTGAAGTTTCATTAGGTCCCATTTGTTTATTTTTGTTTTTATTTCCATTTCTCTAGGAGGTGGGTCAAAAAGGATGTTGCTGTGATTTATGTCATACAGTGTTCTGCCTATATTTTCCTCTAAGAGTTTGATAGTTTCTGGCCTTACATTTAGGTCTTTAATCCATTTTGAGCTTATTTTTGTGTATGGTGTTAGGGAGTGATCTAATCTCATATTTTTACATGTACCTGCCCAGTTTTCCCAGCCCACTTATTGAAGAGGCTGACCTTTCCCCACTGTACATTCCTGCTTCCTTTATCAAAGATAAGGTGACCATATGTGTGTGTGTTTATCTCTGGGCATTCTATCCTTTTCCATTGATCTATCTTTCTGTTTTTGTGCCAGTACCATACTGTCTTGAATACTGTAGCTTTGTAGTATAGTCAAAGTCAGGGAGCCTGATTCCTCCAGCTCCATTTTTCGCTCTCAAGATTGCTTTGGTTATTCAGGGTCTTTTGTGTTTCCATACAAATTGTGAAAGTTTTTGTACTAGTTCTGTGAAAAATGCCAGCGGTAGTTTGATAGGGATTGCATTGAATCTGTAGATTGCTTTGGGTAGTAGAGTCATTTTCACAATGTTGATTCTTCCAATCCAAGAACATGGTATATCTCTCCCTCTATTTGTATCATCTTTAATTTCTTTCACCAGTGTCATAATTTTCTGGATACAGGTCTTTTGTCTCCTTATGTAGTTTTATTCCTAGATATTTTATTCTTTGTGTTGCAATGGTAAATGGGAGTGTTTTCTTGATTTCACTTTCAGATTTTTCATCATTAGTGTACAAGAATGCCAGAGATTTCTGTGCATTAATTTTGTATCCTGCTACTTTACCAAATTCATTGATTAGCTCTAATAGTTTGCTGGTAGCATCTTTAGGACTCTCTATGTATAGTATCATGTCATCTGCAAACAGTGACAGCTTTACTTCTTCTTTTCTGATTTGGATTCCTTTTATTTCCTTTTCTTCTCTGATTGCTGCAGCTATAACTTCCAAAACTATGTTGAATAAGAGTGGTGAGAGTGGGCAACCTTGTCTTGTTCCTGATCTTAGTGGAAATGCTTTCAGTTTTTCACCATTGAGGATGATGTTGGCTGTCAGTTTCTCATATATGGCCTTTATTAAGTTGAGGAAAGTTCCCTCTATGCCTACCTTCTGCAGGGTTTTTATCATAAATGGGTGCTGAATTTTGTCAAAAGCTTTCTCTGCATCTATTGAGATGATCATATGATTTCTCTCCTTCAATTTGTTAATATGGTTTATCACATTGATTGATTTGCATATATTGAAGAATCCTTGCATTCCTGGAATAAACCCCACTTGATCATGGTGTATGATCCTTTTAATGTGCTGTTGGATTCTGTTTGCTAGTATTTTGTGGGCATTTTTGCATCTATGTTCATCAGTGATATTGGCCTGTAGTTTTCTTTCTTCGTGACATCCTTGTCTGGTTTTGGTATGAAGGTGATGGTGGCCTCATAGAATGAATTTGGGAGTGTTCCTCCCTCTGCTATATTTTGGAAGAGTTTGAGAAGGATAGGTGTTAGCTCTTCTCTAAATGTTTGATAGAATTCACCTGTGAAGCCATCTGGTCATGGGCTTTTATTTGTTGGAAGATTTTTAATCACAGTTTCAATTTCAGTGCCTGTGATTGGTTTGTTCTTATTTTCTATATCTTCCTGATTCAGTCTTGGCAGGTTGTGCATTTCTAAGAATTTGTCCATTTCTTCCAGGTTGTCCATTTTATTTGCATAGAGTTGCTGGTAGTAATCTCTCATGATCCTTTGTATTTCTGCAGTGTCAGTTGTTACTTCTCCTTTTTCATTTCTAATTCTATTGATTTGGGTCTTCTCCCTTTTTCTCTTGATGAGTCTGGCCAATGTTTTATCTATTTTGTTTATCTTCTCAAAGAACCAGCTTTTAATTTTATTGATCTTTGCTTCATTTCCTTCATTTATTTCTGATCTGATTTTTATGATTTCTTTCCTTCTGCTAACTTTGGGGTTTTTTTGTTCTACTTTCTCTAATTGCTTTAGGTGCAAGGTTAGGTTATTTATTCTAGATGTTTCCTGTTTCTTAAGGTGGGCTTGTATCACTATAAACTTCCTTCTTAGAACTGCTTTTGCTGCATCCCATAGGTTTTGGGTCGTCATGTCTCCATTGTCATTTGTTTCTAGGTATTTTTTGATTTTCTCTTTGATTTCTTCAGTGATCACTTCGTTATTAAGTAGTGTATTGTTTAACCACCATGTGTTTGTATTTTTTACAGATCTTTTCCTGTAATTGATATCTAGTCTCATAGTGTTGTGGTCGGAAAAGATACTTGATACAATTTCAATTTTCTTAAATTTACCAAGGCTTGATTTGTGACCCAAGATATGATCTATCCTGGAGAATGTTCCATGAGCCCTTGAGAAAAATGTGTATTCTGTTGTTTTTGGATGGAGTCTCCTATAAATATCAATTAAGTCCATCTTGTTTAATGTATCATTTAAAGCTTGTGTTTCCTTATTTATTTTCATTTTGGATGCTCTGTCCATTGGTGAAAGTGGGGTGTTTAAGTCCCCTACTATGAATGTGTTACTGTCGATTTCCCCTTTTATGGCTGTCAGTATCTTCCTTATGTATTGAGGTGTTCCTATGTTGGGTGCATAAATATTTACAATTGTTATATCTTCTTCTTGGATTGATCCCTTGATCATTATGTAGTGTCCTTCTTTGTCTCTTCTAATAATCTTTATTTTAAAGTCTATTTTGTCTGATATGAGAATTTCTACTCCAGCTTTCTTCTGGTTTCCATTTGCATGGAATATCTTTTTCTATCCCCTTACTTTCAGTCTGTATGTGTCTCTAGGTCTGAAGTGGGTCTCTTGTAGACAGCATATATATGGGTCTTGTTTTTGTATCCATTCAGCCAATCTGTGTCTTTTGGTGGGAGCATTTAGTCCTGGACTTATTTTTTTTTAATTATTTTGATCAAAGGAGTAAAAAATTTGAAGAAATTATTTAATTTATAAGAACTGATTACAGTTAATTTTTCTAATCTCTCATTTGCCACCTCTTTTTGAAATTTTGCCTGTAGACATGTAATTCTTCTTTGTGTTTTTAATTTTAACTCTCTTTGATTTTTAGTCTGTTAAATGGAGGTTTTAGGCTTTTACAGCTGAAAATTGACAATGTCCACAGAAACCAATGGAGCAGAATTATCTTCAGCTATTCAGTATCCTAAAATTAAGAATTTAAGAAGCGCTTGTTTTGCCATCCAAATAAGAAACACATACCAGAATGTGCACTCCCTAGCAAGCACCAGGCACACAGACTGTGGAATTTATAATAAGCACACTTTGCTATGAATACTTAACACAATGTGGTTGCAAAAAGAAATGAGCCAGGGTGTCACAGAGAGCCTCTATGGCTCTCTGCCTTATACTTTTCAGGGACATATAGGGAAACTGTCCCCTTTTGAAAACTTGTCCATTAACTTGAATTTTAAAACCCACAAACATGTTTCTATAAAATTGCTACAAAACCTGCAACTTCAAATCTTTGTAACCTTAAAATGCATACAGATTTGGTGAGCTCCTTCTGTTTATTTCATAGTAAACCAGATTCTTACTTTCCTTATTTGGACAGGAGTGTTATTTCCAAAGAATGAATTGTTGAATTTCAAGGGATTTTAGGCTGTCTGATTCAATAACTATAGTTTTATTGGGCTTATTTTCAAACTGTATCAGATTTTGGAGCAGTGAAGCATAAAGCAGAAATACAGAGCAGAACTTTTATTCCACTCCGATGGAAAGAAGAAGGTGAATAGGAAAAATTGGGAACTACAAAATACTTAGAAAACCACAAAGAATTTTTACCTTTTTTTATTTTCTTTTCTCAGAACTGTTATCCTTCCCCATCACTCAAAGACGTAGTGTCTAATGCCATCATAACAGAGTCCAAATGCATTCCTTTGCAAAAAGATATTCAGGTAATTAACAACAGTAGAAAATTCTAATTTAACATTGCAGATTGAACACCTGAGTTTTCATTAATCTTTTCTGAAATGGTAGGAAAATGATAGTAAAAATATAAAACAAGTATAATCCTCTCCCAACGTATACATACAAAAAAGGGAAAAGGAGTTAACAGTGGAAGAGAGCAAGATGAAAAATGTATACTTTAGTGGTATTTGGCTTAGTACAGAGGGGAACAATGATGTCTCAAGTCTTACAGAAGAAGGTACAGATAAGAAGCAAGCTTATACACTCTAACTCTAAATATCAGCTTATTCAGAAAAAGGGAGAAACTAATTAAAGGATTAATTTACAAAGTCCAACACATAACTGAGAGAAATTTCAGAAAAATACAAGAAGTAGAAACAACCCCAGGTATTTTAAGATGGAAAAGATTTAATACAGTGAATGATATGCTTACAGAACCATGAAAGGGGGAAAAAAGAGCAGATTCTAAGCTGGATGTCTTGAAATGATGCCAGCAAATATAAAATTGGCTAGTTAAGCCTCTGATGTCACTACTGGAGTTATAATGGTCTAGGTCTGGAGCCATGGCCACAGCCATACTAAGCTTTGAATCTCAGGAAGCTGAAAAGTGGTTGCCTAAATGTTCATTCCAGCGATTAGGAGGTTGGGTGAAAAAGTCACCACTACTGGGCCATTTTCCTGATACTCAGGAAACTAGAAACTGGAGCCTTCTTCTGCAAAATTCTAATCTGATAGCCAGGGTTAATAGTCAGTTGCCAGAAGAAAATGGAATCAACTTCACTTCTGACATTCAAATCTTAAACGAGTGACTCTAATTGTAGGAACCTAATAATCACTCAGAAACTTAGTTGTGAGGATTTTGAAAAATGTGGTTTCTAGCTGGGTAGCCATGTGCTCATCTAAAACTCTATTATTTAGTAAGAATAGATTTGGGAGGGACAAATAACTCTAGAAGTATACAATAGTTTATTTTCCTTGAGATATTGAATGAAAATGGATCTAAATTTGAGCAGGTGAAACAGGGGGACTAAGTAACAGTCTATATACTGAACAGTGAGATTCCCAGTTCATTTCCTCCATTTAACTTCCAGAATGCTGGAAGCCAGGTTTAATGTCACAGGCGTGATTGGAACATTGTTACTTGGACAAATTAACCCAAGGGAAAAATGCTAAAAATATTGATATTTGGGAGCCCTAATGAAATGCCCAAAAGAAACCCACAATTTTATAAAATCTTGACATACATAAAGCTTCCAATCAGATTGTACTGTATCACAGTTAAGTAAAAGGGACTTCCAATGATATTAGTCATTTTTGAATGTCTTTAATATGAAAGAGAAAAACCAATATAAGCAAGCAAACAACAACAACCAAAAAAAAAGAAAATCCCAGCAACAAGTAGTCAATAATCATTTGGAGGAAATGGAGGCAATATAGAGAACAGAAGAAAATCAAAAAGGATGATTAATATTATCATAGATTTAAGATTGTAAGTAAGAACAAAACACTTAAAAAATGAAACAATCATATAACAAATATGAGCTCTTGGAAATTAAAAATATAATACCTGAAGTTATAAAATTGTTTTAAAATCCTTGTGAGGATTACAAGATAATATTAGAGGAAATCATACAGAAAGTAGAATAGAAAAATGAGCAAGTAAATCACAGAGAAAAGAAAACAACTGGAGGATCAATTTACCAAGTCCAATATATAACTAAGCAGAAATCCAGAAAGAAAAATACAGAATAAATGTAAAAAATTATCAACAAAATAACAAAAAAATTCTCAAAAATGAAAGATATAACTTGTATATCAAAAGGTTCCACTAATGGTCATTTTACTGAATAAAAAGATGCACTGAGGCACCATTATCATTAATTTTTATAAAACCAGAGACAGAAAGATGATGATGATGATGATAAAAGAGAGAGAGAGAGACTGACAGAAAGTTTATACCCACCTGAATAGGAAATAGAATGACAACTGACTTTTTAGCAGCAAAATATTGAGGAGAAGATAATTTCCAATCAAGAATTTAATGATGCATCAAACTAATCGAGTTGAGACGAGAACAAAATAAAGACATTTCAGATATTCAGTCTTCAAAAAGTCACTATCCTCAAAAAAAAAAAAAGTCACTATCCTCATATGCTTTCTAGGCCTCAGCTCTGCAAAATGCCTCATATATTATTGTCTCTTGCCTTGGTCTTAATGAATTCTTCTGTGAGCAGTAGCATGGAAATGAATAGATAAGTTTGTAATTACTTTGGTACATAGCATTCTGAGTTGTTGCTCTCTTATAACTTTGCATATTACACAGGTTTTTTTAGTTGTTGAAACAAACAAAAGATTTTCCAATCTTGCATGATGATCTCAAACATGCAGATGTTAGAGGACTGCACATCTAGTTGGTCACTATTAGAGACTGGAAATACATCTATTAATTTCAGCAAGGTTTGTTTTGTCTAGGGAGTTACCCATGACATCAACTCAGCTAAAACAAACAAACAAACAAAAAAACACTTTATGAAAAGACATTTTCAGCAAAAATAAAAGTTCCTTCTTTCCATCTCAGTCCTCTCCTGCCCCATAACTATTACAATCAAAACTAGCAATGCATTTGTTCAGCACCTAGCTCTTAGAAGGCATTTAGGAACTGTTGACCAGCTAACTGCTGAAGTCATTGACCAGAAGACTGCATGAAGGTAAAGACTGGCTTGAGAATTGTATTACTGGTTATCTTTCCTAATTCTACAGTCTTGGAGTACTATGAGAAATGCACATAGCAAACAGCCCTAAAGGCCTCCCTAATTAGCAATCAAATCAAAGTATAGATTTGGAGTAAAAGGAATAGAGTAATAAAAGATCAAATTCTAACCTAAGCCATTAGTTTAGAATAATAAACCATTAGGTTAGAATAATATATGACCATCAACCTGTGTATATGACAATTATACATATGTCATATATATGTATATATGACAACCTGTATATATGACTGTATATATGACAATGAAGTATGATCTGAAAAAGACAATAAATCCTAGAATACGATGCCTGAAATGTCACTGTTACAACTTGATTACTTTTTTATAACTCTGGATCTTATGTTAAAATGGAAATTACATTTAGTTCATTTGTACTTCAGTGTAATTTAGTTTCAGGTCCTTTTCTGAGACAGAATACAGGAGAGCACAACGCTTAGTGAAAACAAGGGGTAATGGGCATTCAAACAAGAGCTGAAGGAATCAGAGAACAGCTTCATTACACAGCAGTGAGGGAGCAGCTTCATGGACCTCCATGGAGGTCCGTGGCATGCTTGAGGGCAATCCGATGACCCGTAGAAGCAGTTAATTTTCATCTTAAAAATCAATTTGTAGAAAAAATTCTGTTGAGAAGAGGAAGGGTGACAGGCATGTAAACTAGGATTTGTGTGGCTTCTGAGCACTTGTTAAACATGTTGAAATTCCCAAGTTGTATATCAACCACTTAGGGATTCGAGCTTTATGTAGAGTTTTATGTAGAGTTTTATGTAGATTTAAGCTTCCATATCAGTCCTGAGCTGCTGAAGAAATGAACTTCTAGGCAAAGCTTTAGAGCCAGCCCAGGGACCTGGACTTAATAAAGCATATCAGAAGGGTCAGAAGTTCTGAGGTGATCAGTGTATAAATTCTTAATCCCTGTATACACATTTGATCATTTATTTATCACCATGACTCATCATGACCAGGTGTGCTGTGTGAAATGTTTCCCCCAACCTCCTGCACAGACCCGCCAGTAATTCATTCAGATTTTCCTATTGGAAATCATCTGAATATTGCACTTCAGTGTTTATATATAAAAAAACTTGCTAAATACTGGATATCATAGGAGCTTGATCAATTTATCCTTATGTGCTCTCATTTTTATAATTAAAATTTAAAACTGTATTTAGTTTATTTATACCAAAACGTATACTTATAAAAGAATAAAACTCCATAAAAGTTGATGCATTTGTGATTTTAGCACAGTATATATGAGATGAATTTAAAATGTCAAGAAATTAATTCATTATTAAAAGTTTCCTCCCAGACAAAGTCCAGTGAATTATTTAAGTTGTGGCATCCAAAGTCACTACTGCACCCTCTTTCAGTCATTTACAAGGGTTTTCATAGAAGTTATCCCAATTTTATTATTCATTGTCATAAAAATCTCAATTATAGCAAAATATAAAGACCTTAGTAAGGCAAACAAACTGTAAAGATAGCAAAATTAGGGGGCTTAACATGTAGGAATAGAGAAATGTAGTTTATGTAGAATCCTATTTGTTGATAATGGGCCTTTAAGGAAACTTGTTGGAAAGATTGAGCTTATGGCTCTACTTTATAATTAGTGGAAGTGAACTTCATTGCTCTGGTTCTAGAATTTTGTACTAAGATCCACAGTCATCATTTCTCCCTTTACCCTACAGAATTTCCTCTTTTGGATTTTATCATATGTTGTACCATATGCTGGCTTTTATTCTTAATTTGTGTCATCAGTATTTCTTGCCCTTTAAATTTTATATTAACATATTCTGTGCATGTCCACTTACTCTCTTCCATTCAGAGGACTATTTCAGCATGTTACAAGCACTCAACAAGTGTCTATTGATTGATTGGCATCATTGATACCCACATGTTGCACATTGATGACTGTTCTGAGCTAAGAAAAATTATTCTGGAATTCAATTCTAAATTAAACTATTGTTTAGGGAATTTTACATTTTTTTCTTCTGAAGTAACTGATTGTATATTATATGTAAAGACAATCAACATCTATAAAAACAAAAAGAAAGCAAACAGTACTAAAATGACTTCCATTCTGATTGTGATGTAAAGCTATCGCTAGAGATGTGATGTAAAGCTATCTTAAAGAGAAGTGGCCAAGATGTAGAGTAAGAAGACCCTGAGCTCACCTCCTTCTATGGGCACACCAAATTTACAACTATTTACAGAGCAACTATTGATGAGAACAACCTGAAGCCTAGCAGAGAATATTTTATACAATTAAAGCTATGAAAAATGAACCACAATGATATGGATAGAAGAGACAGACATGCACTGTAGTCAAGACCCATACCCCTAGGTAGATGACCCAGAAAAGGGAGGATATTTACAATTGCAGAGTTTCTCCCCAAGGAGCAAGGGATCCAAGCTCAACATTGGGCTCCCAAACCCCATATGGGCTTCTCAGTCCAGGGGTCCTACACTTGGAAGACAAACCCCCAGATTGTTTGGCTTTAAAGAGCAATGGGGCTTACTTTTGGGAGAGACAGAGGGCTGTAGAAATAGACACCACATTTAAAGGGTTAATGCAAAATCACGTGCTCTGGGACCCAGGGCAGAAACAGTAATTTGAAAGGACCCATTTGTTGTTCTTGGAGAGCTTCCAAGAGAAGTAGGAGACACCTGGGACTCTATCTACTACAAGGACACTGGTGGTTCTGACCAGTACCATTTTGGAATCTTCCCTCTAGCTTTTAACCACTGGGACTCAGCCAGTCAGCACCAGTTCTGGGAAGCCAAAGGCCAAGCAGCTACCTGTGTGGGGATAAAATCTCACTCACCAGCAGGTCGGCTGCTGTAGGAACCTCTGAGCTCCAGCTGCCCCGGGACACGGTTCCACCCAACCGTAGGATGACATCAGCCCCAGGTCATCCTGGGCTCTGGCCCACCTAACAACAGGCAGATGCAAGCCCAGGACCACTGCAGCCTTACAACCACCTGTTTCAACCTGACCCACCCACAAGCAGGTTGGCACCAGAACCAGACTCAAGATCTGCTGAATTCTGTCCTGTCCACCAGTGGGTCAACATTAGTTTCTGGACACTTTGGTGCTCTCAGCCAACTACCCTAGGATCTGGGCTCTCCCAGCAGCAGGTTGACACTAGCGATGGGGTCTTTAACCCTTCAGCCAGCCACCACAGGACTTGGTCTCCCCCACCAGTGGGCCGGCACTAGCCCCAGGAATACCCAGGGTTCTGTATCCAACTGGTTCATAACACAGCCCTGCCACCAGCAGACCAGCACTAGGAATGGAAGTTCCCAGTTGATGCAGCCAATCATGCCAGGACCCAGCCCTATCTACCAGTGGCCTACAGCCTTTACCCTAGTCAGAGTCTGACAACCAACTGGACCTGGGACCAGCCATGCCTACCAGTGCACCCACAGTAGCCAGTCCACCACAACAGAAGGGCCTATTTAGCCCACATAGAGAGCACCCCCTAGAGCATATAGCTCTGGTAACCAGAGGGGAGTGTGCTGCTGGGCCCCATATGTCATCTCCTAATAAGATCACTTCTCCAAGATTGAGAAACATAACGAATCTACCAAATACATAAAAATAAAAACAGACAATTAGGCAAAATGAGGCAAAAGAGGAATATGTTCCAGAGGAAAGAGAAATATAAAATCCCAGAAGAACTAAATGAAGTTCAAGATAAGGAATCTACCTGAAAAAGAGTTTAAGGTAATGATCATAAAGATATTCAAAGAATAGGGGAGAAAAATGAATGAAAAAAGTAAGAAGTTAGAGGCTTCCCTGGTGGCGCAGTGGTTGGGAGTCCGCCTGCCAATGCAGTAGACATGAGTTCATGTCCCAGTCCGGGAAGATCCCGTATGCCACAGAGCGGCTGGGCCCATGAGCCATGGCCACTGAGCCTGTGCGTCCGGAGCCTGTGCTCCACAATGGGAGAGGCCACAACAGTGAGAGGCCCATGTACCGCAAAAAAAAAAAAAGTAAGAAGTTAAAAGTTTTCAACAAAGAGTTAGGAAATGTGAAGAAGAATGAAACAAACCTGAAGATACAATAACTGAAATAAAAATACACAAGAAGAAATCAAGAGTAGATTAGATGATACAGAAAAATAAGTCAGTGGACTGGAAGACAGAGTAGTGGAAATCACTCATGATGAACAGAAAAAGAATTTTTAAAAAAGAAGTGAGCTTAAGAAACCTCAGTGACAACATCAAGCATATTATTAACATTATAGGGGTCCAAGTAGAAGAAGAGAGAGAGAAACAGGCAGAGAATACATATGAAGAACTAATAACTGAAAACTTCCCTAACCTAGGACTGTCAACAGACATCCAGGTCCAAGAAACACAGAAAGTCACAAACAAGATCAACACAAAGAGGACCAGACCAAGACACACTGTAATTAAAATGGCAAAAGTTAAAGATAAAGAACATTAAAGCAGCAAGGGAAAAGCAACGTGTTATGTACAAGGGAATTCCCATAAGACTATCAGCTGACTCTGCAGGCCAGAAGGGAGTGGCATGATATATTTAAAGTGATGAATGGAAAAAGCCTGCAACCAATAATACTCTACCTGACAAGGTCTTTTCAGATTTGATGGAGAAATCAAAAGTTTTACAGACAATAAAAAGCTAAAAAAGTTCAACACCAAAAACCAGTTTTACAAGAAATGCTAAAGGACCTTCTCTAAACAGAAAAGAAGAGGTCAAAACTAGAAGCATGAAAATTACAAAGAGAAAAATCTCATTGGAAAAGGCAAATATACCGTAAAGGTAGTAAATCGACTATGTATAAAACAAGAAGTTTAAAAGTAGTAAAACCAAACTGCATAATAATAAGTAGTTAGGGATACACAAAAACAAATTGATGTAAAATATGTTTGAAACAGTGAATGTGGGGGAGAAAAATTCAGGGTTGTTAAGATGTGTTTGAACTTAGAGATCAATAATGTAATATAATCATGTAC